>NW_027186473.1:31710152-31752717 GCF_028583685.1 Petaurus breviceps papuanus
ATCTATCTATCTATCTATCTATCTATCTATCTATCTATCTATCTATCTATCTATGTGTGTCTGTCTATCTATCTATGTATCTATCTATGTTTCTGCCCCTCTCTTCACTCTCAAAATCCCTTTCACAGCCCATGTTAATTCCATGGCCATTCCTGGAGCTCTTTCATTCCCAATCAAGGGGTTGGAAATTATCTTCACTAGTTTTCTTTCTTGTAACACTTTATAATTTACAAATTACTTTCTTTATTCACGACAAGCCTGTAAGGGGAATTTAAAGGGAATATAATTAGTTCCAATTTAGAGATGAGTCAATTCAATTTCAGAGGTGCGAAACGAGCTTATAGTTGCTTACATAGAAATATTAAAGCACTTTTACAAACCTACATAACATATACAACCAATATGTTTATTACTATATATTTGGGGCTGTCTATTTTATGGGCAACTAGGTGGCACTATGGGTGGAGTACCTGGTCAGAAGTCAAGGAGACCTGAGTTCAAATGTGACCTTAGACACTAGTTGCATGACTCTGGACAAGTCACTTAGGCTCAGTTTGGCTTGTTTTCCTCTACAGTAAAATGAGTATAATAATAGCACTTACCTCATAAGGGTTGTCATGTATATCAAGTGATATAATTGCAAATCACTTGGCACACAATAAGTGCTGTATAAATGTCAATATTATTAATTATCATTATTTCCTCATTTTTTTCTTAAACAACAAAAAGCTGCTTATGATGTTTTAGTTTACCATTATTTTCCACTCAACCTTGTGCCTCCAAAACTTCATAGGTTTACGAAGGTGGGTAAAAGAAAATACAGGGACTGAATTTGACATAAAATCACGTTAAACATTTATAGTTTACCTCATTATTACTGAGGGAATGGATCTTTTTTTAATTTTATAAAAAGGAGGAAACTGAAAGAGGTTAAATGATTTGCCCTTAGTTTTTAATACTGGATTTCAATTTAGGTTTTCCATTGTACCAATAGGGAAAAAATAGTTGGTTACATTCAAGTGTAGTATAACTACCTTAATATTGTCATATTATTGCAATTCATATTAATATTGCACTCTCAATTTTGTTTACTTACCTCTACATCACTTTGGACAAGTATTTGCTAGTTTCTCTGAATTTCTCATATATGTCAATTCTTATGATATAAAAATAATCTTGCATTAGTGTACCATACTGCTGGTTTATCCTTATGTCAATGCAAAATACATTCTCTCCTGGTTTTTGGTATGCCAAAGAAACGCCCATCCTTTTTTAATACTGTCATCAATCTTCTAAATATGAAAAATCATTTTGGAAATTTTGGTATCTCCTTCCCTTTTCTATTCATATAATTCTATACTTCTGTGGATAGCAAAACATTTTTACGAGGAAAAAGTAAATGTGATTTTTTTTCCTTTTGTCAAACATTTATTTTTGAAACATTTCATTATTTTTACCAATATTATTATTTCTCCCTCACACTGCAATGCCCAAATGAACATTCAAAATCCTCAAAATAAAAACCTTATAAAATATACATAATTTGATATAGAAAATTCTCACATTGGGCATGTTTAAAAATGTATATTTTATTTTTTATGGCAAGTTCATCTCTTGACGGAGTTGGGTTTCATCTCCAGTCATCTAGACCCATGATTTAGCATTCAGAGTTCAAAGTGTTAAATCTCTTAATTTTTTTCCTTTATAATGCTACTATCTTTGTATAAATTGTTCTCCTTGTTATGTTCAATTCATTTTGCATCACTTTCATAGAGATCTTCTCTTTTTGCTCTATAAAAATTCAGTTCATTTATTTTAGCAAAATAAGATTCCCATTCATTTATAAGTATATTTTAAATTTACTTTTATTTTAGAATATTCAGTTGCACAGTCCCTTGAGTTTCAAATTTTCTCCCCATCCCTCTCCTCCCCACCCTTCATGGCCGGATGCACTTGAATATAGGATCTACAAATATCTTCACATTAATCACTAATCAGGTTATAAAGAAGGATTATAACTAATGGAATGATAAGTGGGAAAAAGGGAAAAAAAACAAAACAAGAAAAACAAAGAAAGCAAATATTTTGTTTCAATCTACATTCAGACTTTGCATCTCTTTCTCTGGGTGTGGATATCACTTTTCATCATGAGTCTTTTGGAGTTGTCTTATAAACTTGCATTGCTGAGAGGAGCCCAGTCTACTGAAGTTAGTCATCACACATATGTTGTGTCTGTGATTGTGTAAAGATCTCTCCTGGTTTTGCTCTTCTCACTCAACATCAGTTTATATAAGTCTCTCCAGGTTATTATGATGTCCATATGCTCCTCATTTGTTATAGCACAGTAGTATTCCATTATATTCATATACCACAACTTGTTAAGCCATTCCCCAATTTATGGGCATCCCCTTGATTTGCAATTTATTGCCACCACAAAAAAAGCCATTATAAATATTTTTGTACATATGGGTCTGCCTCCCACTTCTCTTATCTCTTTGGGGTATAACCCTAGAAGTGGTATTACTGGGCATGAACTTATTTATAGACCTTTGGGTACAGTTCCATATTGTTGTCCAGAATGGCTGCATCCATTCACAACTCCACCAACAACGCATTAGTGTTCCAATTTTTACACATCCTCTCCAGCATTTATCATTTTCCTGTTTTGTCATTTTAGACAATCTGGCCAATGAGATGTGCTACCTGAAAGCTGTTTTGATTTGCACTTCTTTAATCACTAGTAATTTAGAACATTTTTTCATATGCTTATAGATATCTTTAATTTCATCTTCTGAGAACTGCCTGTTCATACCTTTTAACCATTTATCACTTGTATTCTTATAAGATTTGACTCAATTATTTGTATATTTTAGAAATCAGACCTTTATCGGAGACATTGGTTATAAAAATTATTTTCCAATTTTCAACTTCCCTCTTAATTTTGGTAACATTGGCTTTATTTGTACAGAAGCTTTTCAATTTAATGTAATCAAATTATTCATTTTGTATTTTGTAATGCTCTCTAAGTCTTGTTTCATCATGAAGTCTTTCCCTCTCCATAGATCTGACAAGTAAACTATCACTTGCTCTCCCTGATTTCTTACAGGATCAGCCATTATACCTATATCATGTACCCATTTCTAATTTATTTTGGTATATGATATTAGATATTGGTCTATGCCCAATTTCTGCAATACTGTTCCAGTTTTCTGCCATACTGTTCCAGTTTTCGCAGCAGTTTTTGGCAAATACTGCATCTTTATCCCCAAAACTGGGGTCTTTGGATTTATCAAACAGTAGATTTCTATAGTCATTCACTACTGAGTCTCATGTACCCAATCTATTCCATTGCTTCTCTACTCTATTCTTCAGTCATTACAAGTAGTTTTGATTTTATAATACAGATTGAAATCTGGTATGGGTAGGCCACCTTTCCTAGAATTTCTTTTCATTAATTTCCTTGATATTCTTGACCTTTTGTTCTCTCAAATGCTTTTTGCTACTATGTTTTCTAGCTCTACAAAGTATTTTTTTCCAGATTGTTTGGTATGGAACTAAATATATATTTCATTTTAGGTAAAATTATCATTTTTTTATATTATCTTGACCCAACCATGAGCAGTTGATGTTTTACCAATTAGTTATATCTGACTTTATTTCTGTGAAATTGTTTTCTAACTGTGTTCATTTAAGTCCTGGGTTTTTTGTTTGGGTAGGTAGCTTCCCAAATATTTGATAATTCCTACTATAACTTTAAATGAGATTTCTCTTTTTATCTCATGCTGTTGGATTTCCTTAGATATTTATAGGAATGATGAGGACTTATGTCGGTTTATTTTATATCCTGCATCTTTGCCAAATTTGTTTATTATCTCAAGTCATTTTTTATTTGATTCTCTACAATTCTCTAAGTATATCATCATATCATCTGAAAAGAATGATAGCTTAGTGTCTTCCTTACCTAATTTCATTCTTTAAATTTCTTTTTCTGCTTTTATTACTCCTACTAACATTTCTAGCACCAAATTGAATAAGAGGGGTGATAATGGATATTCTTGTTTCACCCCTGATCTTACTGGAAATGCTTCTAGCTTACCCCATTACATATAATACTTGCAGATGGCTTTAGTTAGATGCTGCTTATTATTTTAAGGAAGACTCCTTTTATTCCCATATTTTCTAGTGTCTTCAATAGAAATGGGTACTGTATTTTGTCAGAAATCTTTTTTCATCTGTTGAGATAATTATACAGTTTCTGCTGGTTTTATTGTTGATGTGATCAAATGTACTGATAGTTTTCCTGATATTGTACCACCCTTGCATTTCTGGCATAATCCCTACCTGATCAAAGTGTATTATTCTTATGATGAGTTGCTGTAGGTTTTTTTTTTGTTTTTTTTTTTTTTTTTCTTTTTGGAGGGCAGTTAGGTTTAAGTGCCTTGCCCAAGGTCATATGGCTAGTTCTTGTCTTAAATGTCTGAGGCCTCATTTGAACTCAGATCCTGCTGACTATGGGGCCAGTACTTTATTCACTGTGCCACTTAGCCACCCCTGTAATCTTTTTGATAATATTTTTTTAGAATTTTTGCGTCTATATTCATAAGGGAAATTGGTCTGTAGTTTTCTTTCTCTGTTTTGTCTCTTCCCAATTTAGGTATCAGTACCATATTGTGTCATAAAAAGAATTTGGTAAGACTCCTTCTTCTCCAGTTTTCCCAAATAGTTTGTAAAGTACTGTAGTCAATTCTTCCTTAAATGTTTGCTTGAATGCACTAGTATAGCCATCTGTCCCTGGAGATTTTTTCCTAGGCAGTTCATTGATGGCTTGTTCAATTTCTTTATTCTGAGATGGGGTTATTTAAGTAGTTACTTCCTTTTCAGTTAGTCTGGGCAACTTATATTTTTGTAAATATCCATCCATTTCACTAATATTCTCAAATTTATGTGCATACAATTGGGCAAAATAATTCCTAATTATTGTCTTAATTTCCTCTTCATTGGAGGTAGATCCACGCTTTTCATTTTTTATACTCATAATTTGGTTTTCTTCTTTCTTTTTTAATCATATTGACTAAAGGTCCATCAAATTTATTGGTTTTATTCATAAAACCAGTTCTCAGTTTTATTTATTATTTCAATAGTTTTCTTAAATTCAATTTTATTGATCTCTCCTTTTGTTTTCATGTTTTCTAATTTAGTATATAATTGGGGATTTTCAATTTGTTCTTTTTTCTAGCTTTTTCAGTTGCATGCCCACTTTATTGACTTCCATTTTCTGTATTTTATTTATGTTTGCATTCGGGGATACAAAACTTCCCATGAGAACAGTTTTTGCTGTATCCAACAAGTTTTGTTATGTTGTCTTATTATTGTCATTCTCTTGAATGAAGTTACTTTTTGTTTCTATAACTTCTTGTTTGAACCATTCATTCTTTAGGATTAAGTTATCTAATTTTAAGTCTATGCTCACATGGTCCTTTATTAAATATAATTTTCATTGCATCATGATCTGAGAAGGATGCATTTAATATTTCTGACTTTCTGCACTGAATATTAAGGTTTTTATGCCCTGGTTCATGGTCAATTTTGTATATATGCCATGTACCACTGAGAAGAAGGTATATTCCTTTTTATCCCTATTCAATTTTCTCCAGAGGTCTACCATATTTATCTTCTCTAAGATTCTACTTACCCCCTTAACTTCTTGTTTATTTTGAGATTAGATTTATCAAGCTCATAGAGGGGGAGATTGAAGTCCCTCACTAGTATAATTTTGCTATCTATTTCTTCCTCTAACATCCTTAACTTCTCCTTTAGGAATTTGAATACTGTACCACCTGGTGCATAAATATTTACTAATGATATTGCTTCCTTTTCAATGATGCCTTTTTAGCAGGATATAGTTTCCTTCATTATCTCTTTTATTTAGATCTATTTTTGCTTTTTATTTGTCTGATATAAGGATTGGTACCCCTGCTTTTTTGCTTTAGATGAAGTATGATATATTTTATGCCATCCTTTTACGTTTATCCTGTGTGTATCCTCCTGTTTCAGATGAGTTTCTTGGAAACAGCATTTTGTAGGATTATGGTTTTTAATCCATTATGCTATCCATCTCCATTTTATGGGAGAGTTCATCCCATTCACATTCACAGCTATGATTACTATCTGTCTCTTTCTCTCCATCCTATTCTCTCACCTCTTTATGCTTTTATTTTTCCACTCTTCTCCCTTCCCCTCCTTAAGAGTTTCCCTTTTGACTTCTGCCCCCCTCGGTATTCCCTCTTTATCAGCCCCACTTCCTTTTTCATATACATCCCCTTATTTCTTTTTCCCTCCTTTCTAACCAAGCTTCCCTGTCTACCTTTCTTAGTCCTTCTTCCCTCCTACTGCCTGTAGGGTATGATAGATTTCTATTCTTAATATAGTATGTTCTTTCTTCCTGGAACCAAGATTAACAAGAATAGATCTCATGCAATGCTCCTCTCCCTCTCCTCTTTCCCTCTATTGTGATAAGTTTTATGTTTCTTCTTGATAGAGTCCTACACTTAACTGATTATATTATTCCCTCCTTGAATCAGTACAAATGAGGGAAAAGCTTATATAATGCTCACTTCCCTCCCTTCTTTCCCTTTACTGTAATCTTTTTCTGCCTCTTTGTGTGCCATAATTTACACTTTTCTGCTTCATTCTTTCCTCTTCTTCCATTGCAGTACCTTTGCAGCCCTTACTAAGTTTTTTTTAATCATCATTTTGTGTAATTTATACCTCCACCCTCTATTTATCTATATCCCCTTTAGATGTCACCATTGGCATGGAATTCTCAGTATTAACAAGTATCAGCTTCCCATACAGGGATGTAAATAGTTTGCTCTTTGTTAAATAACAGGTTTTGTGTGTGTGTGTGTGTGTGTGTGTGTGTGTGTTTGTGTGTTTCCCTATTTACCTTTCTATGTCTCTCTTCAGTCTTGTAATTGGAGGTTGAATTTCCATTGAACTCTGGCTTTTTCATCAGGAAGGTCTTGAAGTCTTTTATATTGTTCAATGACCATGTCCTTGCCTTGAATATTATGTTCAGTTTTCACCGGATAGGTGATCCTTGGTTGTGACCTGAGGTCTTTTGCCTTGTGAAAAATTATTTTCCAGTTCCTCCTATCATTCAGTGTAGAAGCTTCTAGATCTTGGGTGATCCTCACTGTGTTTCCATGATATTTGAATTATTTCTTTCTGGCTCCTTGTAGTATTTTCTCCTTCACCTGATAGTCCTGGAATTTGGCCACAATATTTTGTGAACTTTTCAATTTCGGATCTCTTTCATGAGGTGTCTGGTGCATTCTCTCGATTTCTATTTTACCCTCTGATTCTAGTATCTCAGGACAGTTTTCCTTCATGAGCTCTTGGAAGATGTTGTCCAGGCTCATTTTTTCATCATGATTTTCTGGTAGACTTATAATTTTCAGAAGATCTCTCCTGGATCTGTTTTCCAGGTCAGTTATTTTTCCATTGAGATATTTTACCTCTTTTTCAAGTATTTCATTCTTAATATTTTGTTTGACTGATTATTGGTTCCTCATAGAATCATTTGCTTTAATTAGTGAATTATTTTCTTCAGTTTTTGAAGCTACTTTTCCATATGTTTACATTTCATTTTTAGTTTACACATTTTTTTCTTTTTAAGAAGCTGCTTTCTTCATTGAAATGTTTTTCTAATTTTACAATTTTTATTTTAAAAGAATTATTGATTTTATATCGTACCTCTCTAATTTGGTTTTCAAAGTTCTTTTTGAGCTCATCAAAGAATGCTTTCTGTGCTTGGGACCAGTTCCCTGTTGAGACTTCAGCTTCGGGTGTGGGGATAATACTGTCTCCTTCTGAATTTGGTTCCTCCCTCTCACAATAATAGGACTCTAGAGTGTTGTTTTTGTAGTCTGTTTTTTAGCTATTTTCAGGTAGGGCCTTAGCCCCACTCTTCCTCTAGGATTCCCAAGCCTTTACTGGGTAAAGTTTTACTCTGGGGCAAGAATTGCTCTGTTATCATGGTAAAAGGGGAGTATTGGAGCAGCTTCGGTTCACTCTGCCATTCTGATCCCTGAAAGTTTAGATAGGGGCTTTTAAAATTTCCAAGCTATGCATTTGTAATCCCAGGAGTAGCTGCTGCTACTGCCAAGGGCCCTGCATTTGACTCTTATCCAGCTTTGTCTGATCCCAGCCCTGTAGTGATAGGCTGAGAAAGGCCCTTGTGGTTGGTGTATCATCCTGATCCAGGCCTTTGCACACCAACTCTGCTTCCATCATCTTCTGGGCCTCTCTACATTTATATATTATAATTTGTTTAGCTAATTTTGATGTAAAGATGCCCCCTTTAACTTTCAATTTTGAGCTTCCATAAAAAGAGCTGCTAGAAATATTTGTGTACACATATGTCCATTTCTTCTTTCTTTGATCTCTTTGTGGGTATAGGCATTAAAGTGATATAATTATATTAGTGCATTCACAATTTAGTAACTTTGGGGGCAGAATTACAACTTGTTTTTAGACTAACTGGACCAATTCACAGCTCCACCAAGAGCATATTCATATTCATTTAATCCTGCAACCTCTCAAATATTTGTTTACTTCTTTGCAGTTAATTTTCCCAAACTAATGGCTCTGAAATGGATACATAGAGTTGTGTTTGGTTTTTTTTCACATTTCTATAATTGTTAGTGTTTTGGAACATTTTTGCATATGTTCGTTGACAAGTGGAATTTTTTTCTTTAAATATTGCCTAGTCATGTTTGTTGACCATGTATCTATTGTGGAGAAAGGTTGACATAGTAATATCACTATCTTGAACAGAATATAGACTTAAGAATATTTTGCTGAATGTTATATATTGTATAACTTTTTTTTCTACATGGAGAAAACAACCTTATTAATTAAAGTTAAACAAATTTTCCTTTGTGATTATTAACCAGGACTCTTTGCTCATTATACTGACTAGGTGATTATGTCATGGAATGACTATGAACTCAACAGATTTTTATCAGAATATACTGAGAAGAAATTAATATCACTCTAATTAGTGAATAACTCTGAAGAACCAGGGTAGGCTGACCTGAACAAGCATCATCAGAGTGAGCATTAACCTCAATGAAAACTCCTCAGAGGAAAGGGAGGTGCTAAAAGACTAGAGATGCTAGGGTGATGCCCACTACTCTGAATGGAAACTTGTGGTGAGTAGTCTAGTGAGCATAGTCTGTGGAAAAATTATGCAAAGTGAGATGAAATGAATTAAGGTTTGTCACAGTGTTGTATGTTTAGACTGTAATTCCTCAACCATTAGGAGTTTCCATACTCTTGTTTAAGGATAGATTTACTTTAAATTCAAGTAGTCTCTATGTCTTATTAAAAGATCCACCTACCATGGGTGGGGTGAAGTTGTGAGGAAATATAACTTAAGTCACTCTTCTTGTGAGACTCCAGAAAAAAAAGATTGAGGATGTAAAGGAGTGGGGGCTTTGTCAAATGTCTTAGATGTTGACTTGGTGTCAGTGTGCCTTTTCCAGTTATGCTACTCCCATTGCTCCCCACCCAAGGCAACATGGACTAGTCCAAAGTAGTTTACTTTTAGGCTTGTATTTTTAACACTTCTGACCTCATCAATAGAGTCATATATCTCCTTTATTTTGAGTTTCTGATCCTCCACCTTTAAGATCATCATAAAAAATATGTGTCCCCTACCAAGTTTACAGATACTACAGCATGTAATTAGAGGTAATATTGTGGAATCCTGACCTGAAAATCTCAACATGCGTATCTAGTTTGCAATTAGTCACTTATTGCTTAGGAGAATAACTATCAGGTGTGTTAGTTTAAGTTGTCTGCCTGTGGATTTCTATTTGCTGAATCAGATATAAGCTGGCAGCATGCCACTAAATAAAATGGAATATATGAAAGTGTTGAAGGAGGTAAAGATGCAAGAATGGAAATTATCTTTTTTCTAGGATAGTCTTTTATGTTTTGTGTCTTGAAAAAAAGTCCTATCTTTTGCTTAAAACTATGTGACCACTTTGGTGAAAACTATGTAGCCATTTTAGTGATAAGTTGTGAAGTTAAAACATTGTGAATGTTGTATTTTGATTTTCTGTGAATGTTTTGTCTTGGTTTGTTATTGAATAAATAGAGAGTTCCCTATACCATGTAATCTGAAACTTGAAAGCTGTTCACAGAAGCAGTCCTCTGGAAAGCTACTTGTGCATGGCTTTACAGCAAGTAATTTACCATTTTTTTCTATTTCAATTTCCTTATTTTTAAAATGAGGATTAGGAGAGTATCTACTTCCAAGGGTCTTTGTGAGAATAAAATAAGGTAATAACATGTAAAGTTTGAAGCATATATATGTATATGAATGTGTGTGTATATATATATATATGGATTTATGTATAATATTATATTGCAATATTATATCACATTATATTACCTTACATTATCTTGAACAAACTCATTTTGCTTTTAAAGAATGTTTATCATAGGGGCGACTAGGTGGCACAGTGAATATATCACCAACCCTGCAGTCAGGAGGGACTGAGTTCAAATTCGTCCTCAGATACTTGATACACTTACTAACTGTATGATTTTTGGCAAGTCACTTAACCCCAATTGCCCTCCAAAAAGCAAAAAAAAAAATAGAACGTTAATCATCAGGAAGTTTACCCTCATATCAAACTACATCCACCTACTTTCAGCTTTCCTTTATTATTCTTAATTATTTCCTCAGGTGACAAGTACAAGTCTTTTATCTCTTCTATGTGGCAACAAACACTTCACATACATGAAGACAGTTGTTTTGTCTTTTCTTCAAACCAAAAATCCCCAGTTCTATCATCCACATGCCATGGAGGATGGTCTTGCAAATCTTTGCCATATTGATCTTCTTTCACTTGGCACTTTAAATCCTATCTTTTTCCCCTTAGCAAATGTATTTCAATGCATTTAAAGACATCCTGGAAGTGAAAATAAAGAATTCTACATCATTAAACAGGAAGTTGCTTTGTTTGGGTAGAGTTTGATTTCATAAGGTTCACTGCCAAAATTATATTCATTTTCAGTTGTTGATTTGCTATCACATAGACCAGTCTTGTATAAGGCTCTAGTACCAAAACCTTCTTCTATTCCTTCTTTTGATCTGTGGAATCCTAAAATTACAATTTCTTACATGTTGTTTTCATTGGCTATTTTTATGGTAACTTAGGCTATACCATTTGCTGTTCTTATTAAATCCTTTGGAGGGCATTGCTGGCTTGAATATATAACTCCAATGGCATAGTGGCACAAATAGACTTTCAGTAAGAACTAGTAACTTACTTAAATACAAGAAACAGTCCAAAATAAAATAATACCATGGTCCGCTTTGCATTTTTTCTTTATTTAATATGAATTACTATTTCCACATAGATGGTGTAGTCTATGATTTGAATGAATCTCAAATCAAAGAATGTTAGAGATGAGTTAATAATAAATGCTGTTTGTAGTCTTAAATCATGATTTTTTTCTTTAGTTTTTCACTGATATTTTCTGTTTCTTACGTCTCTATAGTATCCCATGCATCCCGCTTCCTTCCACAATCTTCTCATACGACAAATACTACTATTTTGGAAAAATGAAAGAGAGGGAAAAAAAGCCAATACAACTAACAGAAACATTTCAAAAGTCTAAGAAGATGTCCAATGCGTACCTTCTAACCCCACGAAGGGGTAGATTAAGGGTTTCTACTCATATCCCTGAGTCCCACTTGACTTTTATTATATTTTACATTTACTTTTGATTTTGTTTTTATGTGTGTCATGTTTATTTCCATTTAATTTTTTTTAGTTATTATGTATGTTTTTTTTTCTTCACTATGCTTACTTTTCTCTGTATTGAAAATTTTTTCATGCTTCTATGTTATCATCAAACACATCATTTTTAAGACATAGCAGTTTTACATTAATTCACAATATTTAGTTTATCCATTCCCCATGTGATGGATAGCTAGTTTGTTTTGAATTTTTAGCTATCACAAAAAAACTTTAATAAATGTTTTGGAGTATATAGGTACTTATTTCCCCTTATCAATGTCTTCCTTGGGGTATAAGCTCAATAATGGTATTTCTTGTTTAAAGAGTATGAGCATTTTAATAACTTTATCACATAATTTCAAATTGTTTTCTTTTCCAGCATGATTATAACATTTTGCAGCTTTACCAACAGTGTCTTACTATGCCTATCTTTCTACAACTCCTCCAATACTGAAGTTCACCTTTTTTGTCATCTTTACCAACTTGCATGCTGTGGGATGAAACCTCCACATTGTTTAAATTTGTATGTCTCCTAGTATTAGTGATATTTTAAAGTAGTTGTGAATACTTTGAAGTTCCATTGAGATGTTTGGTTGTTGTTGATGTTGTTGTTGTTCATATTCTTTGATCATTTATTAGTTGTAGAATGACTTAGGGAAAGTTTTTAATTTTATTTAAAAATTTTATATATATTAGATACCAACCCCTTAACAGAGAAATTTGATAAAAATATTTTTCCCCACTTCTTTGACCACTTCCCTTTTTATCTCAAATGCATTAATCTTGTATATACAGGAGCTTTTTAATTTCAAATTCCCACTTCTGTTATAAACACAAGTATTATCTTCCTCCAGTTCCTTTACTTTAACTTTTTAAATGTGTCCCTCTTCTCAATGGCTCTCCTCTTCTTACCCCTAATCTCCTCTTCTCATTGAATATTTTTTTTTCCTTCTTCCCCCTTCAATTAGTTTTGTTCTTTTGTTTTACCTCCTGCATTATGTATAAGTTTATGTAAATCTTATGATTAAATGCTATTATTTTCCCCACAATCATCTTTCTTTGTTGCCAGCATTCCCATCTTTTTTAAATTGGTTCTTCCTTCCAGTGATTGAATTTCTATATCTATGTCTGGAGTCTTTATCTCAGCTCCCCAATAATTCATTAAGCTCCCTAAAATCATCAGTGTCTAGAACTATTGTAAACATTGAATCATGTGGCTGACTTTCCTGGTAGATGCCTTGGACAATGAAAGGGAGGGAAGAAAAGGAGGTATTGCCTCTCAAAACATAGGGATGTTCTCTAAAACATTCTCCTGAGCCCAGAGTCCCCTGAATTATCAGATATAGCTATTTAAAGTCCCAAGAGAATATTTTTTCTCCTCAGTAAATTGTGATATTCCTTTCTGAGTATTCAATAATAGTGGTGCTCATATTTTACAAAGGGGTCACCACATGTGGAAGTTATATTGTATCTTGTTGACACTTTAAAACCTTATCGTCTGTGACTAAACTCTGACTATGCCAAATGAGTTTGGAAAGGGGACAAGTAATATGTATTTATCTCTGAGCAAAGTTAACTGCAAATTCATTTTAAGTGGAATCACTATTAACTTGTGACATGAAAAAAGATCTCTTAAAACAGGCAGCACTGTACCTGAGCTTTGAAGAGAATGAGGGATATCGAAGAAGAAAGCTTAGCAACAAGTACAATTTCTGGGACATAAATTAAAGTGCAACAGTGAAGTTGGAATTCAGTGGTACAGTTTGTCTCATTCCACTAAATTCTTTAGCAGGATGTGATACAATCTAATGCTCAGTGGGGGAAAATAAAAGGAAAATTAAATCAAGAGATAAAGATTTTGTTGATTGTAGAGACTAATAACATAGTACAAATGTGTTAAGATTACCTGGATGGGGCAACTAGGTGTCACAGTGAATAGAGTACCAGCCATGGAGTCAGGAGAACCTGAGTTCAAATCCGGCCTCAGACACTTAACACAAAAACTAGCTGTGTGACCTTGGGCAAGTGACTTAACCCCAATTGTCCTACCTTCCCCCTTCCAAAAAGCAAAAAAAAATTACCTTGATCAATTCAAGATTTACAACCTTGCAGAGGTAACTTATCAAAACTTTATGTCAAATGAGAAGGAAACATCACACTGACTTGTTAGATAAGTCAATAGTTATCTAATTTTGAAATATTTAGGTATTTGAAGAAGAAAAATATTTAAGGATTAACATTTCAGCTAGTCAGGAGCAGCTAACTGGGATAGCTCACTGGGCTTCCTTGCTTCCTTCCTTCCTTTTTTTTTCTGTGGTGGTAGTTTTTTTTTTTTCTTTTGTTCATGCTTGTGTCTGTTTATTGATCTACTAATGACTTACACTTTGATGCCTCCTCGTAGAGGTGAGATGAACATGAGATGTTCAAACACATTTCCTGCATAGTAAAAACTCCTATAAGTCCTAGCAGGTTGGAAGGGTCCTGAGTGTGGATCCAGTAATAGAATATTTGTCCTTTGAAGGTATAGCTAAATTTAGAAATTTTCATTAGAAGATTGGTCATTAGTTGATGATAGTCTACCCTTCCCCCCTTTATTTGACTGCTTTTAAAAATATCTATTAACACATGGGAGGTCTTCAACATCAGCAGTAATAACAGCAATAACAATTGCAATAAAAGATACCCTACCATATATGTAGTGCTTTTAAATTTGCATGGTTGTCTTCGTGCATTAAATAATGTGATCTTCACAAAAAGAATATAAGGTTGGTACAATAAATCACTTTATTCCTATTTCACAGAAGGGGAATTCACATGTTAGAAAGGATGAAAGACTTGCTCATATTTTCATATATGGTAAATACATGAGTCAATATGTGAATCCAGGTCTTCCTGATTCCAAGAAAAATATGGTCTATGTACTATGCTGTGAGGTTTAAATGAAGTGGAATGGATAGCCATTATAATAAAATCATATACTTATGCCGTGTTGTAATTTTTATATTGATTATTTCAACTAAAATCTATATAGAATTTTATGATTTGCAAAGTGCTATACACACATACACACACATATATATACATAATCTATATAATATATATATATATATATATATATATATAAAATCTCCTTTGAAACTTTGAAACTCTATGATGTTAAAAATTTATCATATTTCCTCAAAGGTTTTGTTTTCTGTTTTGTTTTGTTTTTTAGATTCTGCTCCATTTTAAAAATGATGAAACAAAGAGAGGCCAAGTGCCTCATGGTCACAAAGCCAAGAAGATAAATGGTATGAACATTGTCAGCCACTCTACCTTCATCTTTACAAGACACGGTATATATTGATGTCATATGTGTATGTATGAACCTGAGAAGTGAAAACTTATTTTAACATTCGAAAGCTTTTTTTGATTATGTATTCCCCATCTTAAGTGTTGAGATAACCAACAAATTGACTCTTCACAGTGGTTATTCCAAGAGCTGTTCACTTTTCCTGGACTCATATATTCTACCTGCTGCCAAGTTCTGTGAAAGCCCAGCACTCCATTTCTTTCCTGGCATCATCCCTAATCTCTATTCCATTCAAGAATTGATCCATGAAGTGTGGCTTGCTTTTGGTTCTGTTTAATCTCCTGAATTAGATCCTTCAAGCCTAGTCTCAATTAAAAATACTGAACATTGGCTGAAGCTCAAATTTCATGTTATAATATTTGGAATCCAGAATAAAAAAGCCACTGACATAGGCCTTCTAATTTGTTTGGCCAGACATTCCCTGCCAAAATCTCAATATTGTAATAAAGGACTACAAACAATTCAAAATATCACATCTCCAACTCTACATTCAGGTATTCCTTTCTGGCTTTTGTTTCTTTCTTTATTTTTTTTCCATTTTAAACCTGTCATGTCTAGGTACAACAGTGCTTATGATATTTATACATTTCAGCATTTATAAGAATATCTGTTTTGGCATGAATAAAAAATTAAGGATGCAAAAGTAAAGTAAATGTTTGTTGGTAAAATTATTTTCCTATGGAAGATTAAAATGGTCAATTGTACATCACTTTGAAAATGTTGAAACTGATGAATTTGTTTTATATCAGTTACATATATGTATACTTGTAAATGTGTATGTATATATACATACATACATGCATGTATACATAGATACATATATGTGTTGTACTTTACAGGAACAGTAAGTAGCAGAACATATGCTGCTATTTTTATAGGTTATAAATTGCATTTGTAATAATTTCAAGGCTGTGGTTGTTTGGTTGGTATTGCCTCGCATTTTAAGTACATAGCAAGTTGGTATGTATACACACATATGAAAGCATTCACACAATATATGCATACATCTGTGTATGTTTATTTGATTGTGTATTACCACCACCTTTAGACTGGTGTGGAAGACACTGTTAGGCTTGGAGGTAATGAAACTTGGTTAAAATCATGCCTGTGACAATAGCTACCTCTATGCCTTGTAAATCACCCAGTCGCTCTAAACTTCTATTCTTATTTTGTCAATTGATGACAATACATACAGCACTTATTTACAATTTTGATGGGAGGATCAAATGAGAAAATTAATATAAAGTTCTTAGAAAACAGTAAAAAAACTAACTGATGAGAAATGTTAATTGAGCACCATCAAAGTTACATCATAGCTCTAATTGTAATAATAAAATGATTATTATTATCCATTTTTTTCATTGTATTTACATAGTTATTAAAATTATACTTTAATTCTTTAAGAAACAAGGATTCCTTTGCCATGTCCACTCCTTTAACATTAGCTGTTATTAGTAAATATCACAAGAAATAATACAAATTAGCTGTTGGTCTTTGTGAGTTTGCTGTAACTTAAGTAAGGTCCATCAACTGGTGACCAACATTTGGATGATCACAATTTCCAAAATTAGCATAATCTACCTTCAGATTTTAAACATGAGGAATGTCAGATTTGGAAGGAATCTCAAAAGTGACTTGATCAAAAATGTACCTGAGCAATTATCTTTTCAACAGCTTGCATAGTAAATAATCAGGTAACCCTTGCTTGTGATTCTTGGATGAGGGGGAATCTAGTATTTCTAAGATTGCAAATTGAATAAACGGTTTTATTTTTTGTTGTTTTTGTTTTTTGAAGGCAATTGGGGATGTGTCTTGCCCCAGGTCAAAAATCTAGTGTCTGAGGTCAGATTTGAACTTAGGTCCTCCTGGCTTAAGAGCTGTTATTCTATACACCTAACTGCCGCAGATGTCTTTTATTGTTAGGAACATTTTTCTTTATATCCATTCTCAATTGCTCTCTTTTAAACCTTTAGGCATTCCTCCTAAGCTGGCCAATGAGAATCCAGAAGAACAAACATCTCTAATTCCTCTTCACATAACCACCTTTAAAAACACTTGCAGAATTAAAACAACAGATGCTTATTATTCCCTACCCTCACATCAAATATTTTTCCACAGTTTAAACATCCCAGTTCCTTTAATTAATCCTCAAAGGAATGAGACTCTTTCCTCTTTTCTGAACTCTAGTTTGTCAAAGTCTTTCCTAAAATATGAAACCTAGAGCTAAACATAGGACTATAAACTGGACCATACAAGAATAATTTATCATTTGGAGCACACAATAAACTTTATTTGTTTCTTTGGTCATTCATCCATTTATGTAATTATTTATTTGTTCTTTTTTAACTAATTGTTTTCCATTTGGGTTAAAACTGCTTGAGTTTTTCATCCCCTGGAAGACCAACAAGAATCCAGAATCATGTTTAAATTTGAAGTGATATTAGATTAGTATATTGGAGAATTTTAAAGGTAAACTATTCCTCATAGATATATTTTATTCATGCATCAAGCAGACTACTTCCTATGAATTTAGGTTATTTTTTGCTTGCTTTAATAAAGTTCCATTTTATAATACAAGAATTTTAAAATTGTATCATGAAACATTATACTCTCTGTAGAATTAAAGTTAAGGATCACTTAAAGGGTGATGGAGAGACACATTGTAGGCATGAACAGGCATACATTATGCAGAAGTAATTACAAATAAGTGCAGTGTGAAGGATATGAGTGATGACATGAAATATTAGAAAAAAAGATAATTTTGGTAAATGTTGAGAGGCAACAGTAACTGAAATCTCATATGTTCTGCTCATATCCTCACTCTGTCAAGGGAACTCACAAAAGGTATTTTTTTTTGTTGGAATCTCTAACATGAACATATAGAAAGGAATGGACAAGAATCATATATAAAATTTAGATATGGCTAGGTGGCAATCTGAATCACTGCAATATGGACTAACCATAGATCCAATGTAATATTATAGTGGATACTTTTGTATCAGAGAGAATTATTAAATCATCTTAAGGACCTCTGGTGAAAGTCAACCATAGTATGGTTAGGGAGAAATTTTGCCCCTTCACTTTTTAAATCCAGACTTTATTGCACTTATGGTTCTATCAGTTATTGTCATTTCTTTCTACCTGATAGATAAGAGAAAGAGAAACTATTTTTGTTTAGATTGATAGCCACATGATTTTAATTGATTACTAGCTTTATTTTATTTCTTTGGTAAGAAAGTATAACCCACAATATAATGTGTATTAATTTCTTTATACTAAATTATTATAAAATCATCATTTGCATTAGTCATCACAATTAAAATGAATAATAAATTATTATAAAACACAAAATAAAAAGCAAGTAAATCAAAGTATAATTGGGGTAAGATAAAAGAAAGGAAGAAATTTCCATTTCAATCATTTCTTTACTTATGCAACAAGAAAGATCATTAGAACTTCAAAATAAATAAAATGAAGTTAATGAACACAGCTCTCACCCATGTCCATATTTGAAATGACGTTGTTCTGTCATTTCAGCTGTCCCTAAAGTTAAGTGACTTACCCAGAGGCAAAATCTTTGGACCTATTTGCAGGTCTTCACCATGTTTGTCTTGATTTCATGACAATCCTCTCTTCAACTAAAGCCTAGTGTTTATTGTTATTATGCTTGTAAGGCATGGTTCATTGCAGGCTCATTTGGTTAAAGCTATTCTTCAACTAGCAAGACATTTTCACATTAAAAAATAAGCTGATAAAACAAGGTAAAGTTTGTTCTGTAATAAAACTTTTCCTTTGAAGATTAAAAGTGTATAGGTTTTAGAATTTGAAAAGGAACAAACTTTCACAAGTTTGATGACAACTAAGTTATCTTAAAAGTTTGAATTTATAAGTAAGTTGATCAAAGAATCAAAGGGGAAGTAACTTTGTCAAAGAGCCCAGCATTTAATAAATCAAGACAGAATCTAAGTACAAAGATGTCTTTGTACTCATAGCAAAATATCTTACCAATTTTGAAAATAGGCATCAGAAAGCTATTACAAAGACTGTATTATGGTCTTTGAGTACAAGTAATAACATCTTTATTAAAAAAATGTTGGTTGCAAATTCAACAAGAGCATTAACAAATATAATGTTTGTGGCACTTGATTTTTTTTATGGCAAAGGATAGCCAAAGTCAGTTAGATACCCTTTCATTTTCTATATGATTTTGCACAAGGTACTTAAGTTATCTGGACCTAAATTTTCAAAGGATTCTTCAATCACTATATATAATATTTAATCCTAATCTCTCATTGGAAATGATCTTTCTCTTAAGTACAACCATTTAATGCATAGCTGCAAAGTCTGTCAGAACAAATTACTATATTGATAGTATCTGAAATTATGTCTCTATATAATATTTAGGTTTATCTCTTCTCTGTAAGGAGGTGAGAGAAGTATTTTTCTTCATTCTCTTAGCTCCATGGTGTATAATCACATTGTAGATTCAGAGTCCTTAACTTGAGGTCATGAAATTTTATAATTATCTTTATATCTGTCTTTCAAAATAATTGGTTCACTTTACATCCTTACATTTTATTCTATGAATTGAAAAATATTATTCTAAGAAGAGGTCCATATGTATCACTAAAGTTACAAAGTGTCTATCACATAAAGTATATTAAAAATCAATGTTTTAGTATTTGGCATTAGTATACATTTATATGAAATGTTCTGGTTAAATATTTCTGTCTATTGACAAGAGTTTTAGCAGTAGGAGAAAAGAGAGAAGTGATAGTTTATCCAAAAAAGGGATCAGTTCTTTCAAAATATGTTGATTTTGTATATTGTAAAGGGCTAAGAAACTTGACTTTAATTATTTTTCTTCCTTCAAATTATGTTTTTTTCTGACTGATGATACTAATTCAATTCAAACTACCTCACCACAGCCAGGAAAAAAACTCACAGTAGAGATAAGTTGAATATAGAATAAAAATGTGATGAGTTATGGAAAGCAAAAGCCTAATAGTTCATCCAGGATATTTCCAAGAAAGGTTAGATGGCAAAATTTAAAAAATCAAGGAGACAAAGGTAACACATATCACTTCTCTCCTCTCAAAAAAAGGTGAATCTGACCCTTAAATAAGCACTACACTATTATTTTTCTTGGATTTTACTCCTTATAAAAAGGGAAACCTTCAACAAAACATTAATTTCCAGCTGGGTATATTTCCCAATACATCTTTTAAAGAAAATCCTCAATGTGATAATGTTAGATCACTGCTTTTAGCTGGCATTTTATTTTATTTATATAATGAGTCTATTTTCACAGAATAAGACTCACAGAAAGAGAAAGCGTTGGTTTGTGGAAAAGAGATGAATGAACATAATAAGGCTCCTGGTGGAGGGATTTATGATGTATATTTAGCATCTCAGACAACACGGTAAATCAGTGCCAGCACCAACGTAAAAAATGCATTAGATGCCATTTGTTTCTCACCAGCCTCTCTTGGCCCTTTTCAGATGCCATTCCCAAGATTTATACATCCATTTCATTTCATATTATTAAAAAGTCTATTACAGATTATAAGGCAGCTCTAAAACACAGCAAATGATGCCTCTGTTTTTAGAGTTGCTTATACATCGACTATTTTCAGGTCTCCTATATGAAAAATCACAGTGCCCATGAATTCAACAAGACTAATACATTTAACGGCACATGCAAGTCACCCACCATCCCTGCAGGTGCTTGGAATATCCACTGCCAGCCAATGGAACTTTTGCCATCTACATAATAGGTGCTCATGTTCCATTTAAAATGTTTTCTTTTTCAAATGATAAATCAACAAGGTCTTTATTCAATTTATAAGTCTGAATATGCTTTGGGGTCTAGAAATATGTGTTTTTTTTAATATATTGTATTTGTGTTGTTAAATATCACCCAATTACATGTAAATTATTTTTAACTATAAATTTGAATTTTATCCCTCATTGCAACCCCTCCTCTATACCTCCAGAAAGCAATTTGGTATCAAATATGTAAGTGTAGTTATTTGAAACACATTTCATATTAACCATGTTGTAAAAGGAAACACATAACACACAAGGAAAAATAAAGAAAATAAATTAAGTAAATTTTAATCTACACTGAAGAGTTCATCAATTTTCTCTCTGGACTTGGATAGCATTTTTAATCATGGCTCTTTGAAATTGTCTTGAATCATTGTCTTGATCAGATTAGCTAAGTCATTCAGATTTAATCATCATTACATATTGCTCATATTGTATACATTGTTTTCCTGGTTTTGCTCACTTCATTTTTTATCATTTTTTTTTTGATAAAATTCTTGACAGATTTTTCTGAAAGTATCTTGCTTGTCCCTTTCTTATAGTGCAATAGCATTGCATCTAAATTATATATCATACTTTGTTCAGCCATTCCTCATTTAATGGGGTACCCACTAAATTTCTAATTCTTTTACACCACATAAAGGGCCTCTTCACATATTTTTGCATGTGGTGTTCCTTCCCTATCCTCCTTTTTTATCTTTTTGGAAAACAGACATAGTAGTGGTATTGTTGGGTCCAAGTTTTTTTACCTCTATACACCTAGTTCCAAATTGTTCTAAAGAAAGTTGGATTAGTTCAAACCTCCACCAACAGTTCATTAGTGTCCATTTTTTTACATATCATTTCCACCATTTTATTTTCTGTCATGGTATCGAATCTGATAGGTATGGGGTGGCATTTCAGAGGTGTTTAAATTTTTATTCATTTAATCAATTTCAATTTAGAGCATTTTCCCCTTTGACTATAGATAGCTTTGATTTCTTCTGAAAACTGTCTTTTCTTACTTTTTGACCATTTATCATTAGGGAATGACTTAAAAAATTACCAAGTCCCACTTATTTTTGAGAAATAAGACCCTTAGAGAAAATTACAATAAATTGTTAATATCACTTTATTGTTTAGGGTGCCTTTTATCAAAATGTAGTTTCTGTGATTATCTCTTAATTAGATTTATAGTTTGTTTTACTTTGTGTGGGATCATGATTATTATCCCTACATTATTTTGACTTCAGCTGGTACATAATAGATTCTGCTCCAGCCCCTTATTTTAACTCTGTGTGTGTCTTTCTGTTTCAAGTATATCTCTTTTAAATAGCATATTGTTGGACCATAGTTTATTATCCCTTCTTCTATCTGCTTATATTTTATGAGAATATCTGTTCCATTAATATTCTTGATTTTGATTATTGTGCATTTCCCTCTATCATACTTTCTTTTATTTATAATTCTCCCTTTCTTTTTTCCTAGTCCTAGCTCAATTCACTTATGCGTCTTACTACACTCTCTATGAATCTATCCCCTGCTGTATCATATCCCTCCTTTTTCTTAGCCTCTGCTCCTCTAATTTCCAAATGGGTTAGATAGTTCCTATAACCAGATGAGCCTGTGTGTGTATGTGTGTGTGTGTGTGTGTCAACAAAAACAGAGACATATACAAAGTGGGGAATTGTCCCTCTTTGAACCAATTCTGATAAGAGTGAGGGTGCAGCTTGCCTGCCACACCATCTACTTTATTTTTTTTTCATTTTTAGAATTTATTTCTCTTCTGTTAGGGGTATTTATTTTTAATTTTACAATTAATTTGTTTGTTTACTTTTATTTTACAGGATTCAATTCCACAATTTTTTGAGTTTCACATTCTGTCCCCCTCCCTACTCTCTCCCCCATGGCAGCATATAGTCAAGTATAGGATCTGTAAATATTTCACATGATACATTACTCAGGTTATAAAGACGGATTGTATCAGATGGAATGAAAAATGGTAAAGAGGACATAAAACCAAAGAAGAAAAGGAAAAAGGTAGGGTATTTTTCTTCCATCTGGATATAAACTCAGTTCTCTCTAGTTCTTTCACTGGATGCACACATTTCTCTCCATCATGAATCTTTTCGGATTGACTTATATCACTACATTGCTGAGAAGATTCCAGACTATCAAAGTTGGTCATCAAACATATGTTGTTTCTGTAATTGTGTATGAATTTCTCCTGGTCCTACTCTTCTCACTCAGCATCAGTTCATATAAGCCTCTCCAGGTAAATATGAAGACAGTCTGCTCCTCGTTTCTTATAGCACAATAGTATTCTATAACATGCATATACCAAAACTTGTTCAGCCATTTCCCAATTTAGGGGCACCCCCTTAATTTCCAATTCTTTGCCACCACTAAAAAAACTGCTATAAACCTTTTGGCACATATGGGTCCTCCTCCAACTTCTATGATCTCTTTTGGATATAGCCCTAGGAGTAGTATTGCTGGGTAAAAGGATTTGAAAGTATTTATAGCCCTTTGGGCATAATTCCAGATTGCTCTCCAGAAAGGCTTGATAAGTTCACAACTCCACCAGAAATGCATCAGTGTTCCAATTTGCCCACATCCTCTCCAGCATTTGTCATTTTCGTGTTTTGTCATCTTAGTCAATCTGACTGGTGAGATGTCGTACCTCACAGTTGTTTTGATTTGCATTCCTCTTATCAATAGTGATTTAGAGCATTTCTTCATGTGCTTACAGATATCTTTAATTTCTCTGAAAATTGCCTGTTTATATTCTTTGACCGTTTTTAAATTGGGGAATGACTTGTATTCTTATAAATTTTACTCAATTCTCTGTATATTTTAGAAATGAGTCCATTGTCAGAGGTATAGGTTGTAAAGATTCTTTCCAAATTCCCCACCTCCCTTTCAATCTTGGTTACATTGCCTTTGTTGGTACAGAAGCTTTTCAATTTTATGTAGTTAAAATTATCAATTTTACATTTTGTAATGTTCTCTGGTTCTTGTTTAGTCATAAAGTCTTTCCCTCTCAACAAATATGACACGTAAACTATTCCTTGTTTTCTGAGACTACTTATAGTATTAACCTTTATACCTAGATCATGGGCCCATTTAAACTTGATTTTGGTATATGGTGTTAGATAATAATGGTCTAAGCCATTTCTGCCATACTATATTCCAGTTTTCCCAGCAGTTTTTGTCAAATAGTGAGTTCTTGTCCAAAAACTAGGGTCTTGGTGTTTATCAAACAATAGATTATTTTAGTCGTTGACTACTGAATCTCGTGTGCCTAATCTATTCCACTGATCCACTCCTCTATTCCTCAGCCAGTACCAAGTAATTTTGATGACTGCTGCTTTATAATACAGATTGAAATCTGGTATAGCTACTTCACCTTCCCTGGCATTTCCTTTTGTTAATTTCCTTGATATTCTGGACCATTTATTCTTCGAAATGAATTTTGTTACTATTTTTTCAAGCTCTATAAAGTAGTTTTTTTGGTAAATTAATTGGTATAGCACAAAATACATAATTTAATTTGGGTACAATTGTCATTTTTATTATATTAGCTGGTCCCAGCCATGAGAAATTGATATTTTTCCCATTAGTTAGATCTCACTTTATTTGTTTGAAAAGCGTTTTGTAGTTGTGGTCATATAGGTCCTGGGTTTTATTTGGCAGGTAGATTCCCAAATATTTTATAATGTCTAGAGAAACCTTAAATGGAATTTCTCTTTCTATCTCTTGCTGTTGAATTTCATTGGAAATATATAGGAATGCCAAGGATTTATGCGGGGTTTTTTGTATCCTGCAACTTTGCTAAATTTAATTATTGTCTAAAGTAGTTTTTTTTCTTGATTCTCTAGGCTTCTCTAAGTATATCATCATATCATCTGCAAAGAGTGATAGCTTAATCTTTTCTTTGCTTAATTTGATTCCTTTGATTCCTTTTTCTTCTCTAATTGCTACTGCTAACATTTCTAGTAGCTGATTGAATAAGAGGGGTGATAGTGGACACCCTTGTTTCACCCCTAGTCTTATAGGAAATCCTTCTAGCTTCTCCCCATTACATATAATACTTGAGGATGGCTGTAAATGGATGCTATGTATAATTTTAAGGAAGTCTCCATTTATTCCTATTCTTTCTAATCTTTTTATTAGGAATGGATTTTGTATTTTGTCAAAAGTATTTTCTGAATCTATTGAAATTATCATGTAGTTTCTGATAGTTTTCTTGGTGGGATAATCAATTATACTGATGGTTTTCCTAATATTATACCATCCTTGCATTCCTGGAATAAATCCTACCTGATCAAAGTGTATTATTCTTGACATAAGTTGCTGTAGTTTTTTTGCTAGTATTTTATTTAGAATTTTTGCATCTATATTCATGAGGGAGATTGGTCTATAATTTTCTTTCTCTGTTTTGTCTCTTCCTGATTTAGGTATCAGTACCATATTTGTGTCATAAAAATAATTTGGTAGGACTCCTTCTACACTAATTTTCCCAAATACTTTGTAGAGTTTTTTAATCAGTTCTTCTTTAAATGTTTGATAGAATTCACTAGTAAATGTATCTGGCCCTGGAAATTTTTTCCTAAGGAGTTGACTGATGGCTTGTTCAACATCTTTTTCTTAGATGCCGTTATTTAAGTAATTTACTTCCTCTTCAGTTAATCTGTGCAACTTTTATTTTTGTAAATATTCATCCATTTTCCTAAGATTGCCCAGTGTATGTGCAAACAATTGGGAAAAAATTATTCCTAAATATTGTTTTAATTTCCTCTTCATTGGAGGTAGATTCACCCTTTTCAGTTTTGATACTCATAATTTGGTTTTCTTCTTTCTTTTGTTTTATCATATTGTCTAAGGGTCTATCAATTTTGTTGTTTTATTCATAAAACCAGCTCTTGGTTTTATTTATTAATTCAATAGTTTTCTTAATTTCAATTTTATTTATCTCTCCTTTGGTTTTCAATATTTCTAATTTATTGTTTAATAGGGGATTTTGAATTTCTTCTTTTTCTTTGTTTTTCAATTGCATGCCCAATTCTTTGACCTTCCTTTTCTCTAATTTAATCATGTATGCACTCAGGGATATAAAATTTCCCCTAAGAACTGCCTTTAATGCATCCCACAAATTTTGGTATGTTGTCTCATTATTATCATCCTCTTCAATGAAATTATTGATTGTTTTTTTTTTATAATTTCTTGTTTACCCACTCATTCTTTAGGATTAAATTGATTAATTTCCAATTAGTTTTTAGTCTGTCTTTCCATGGCCATTTATTGCATATAATTTTTATTGCATCATGGTCTAAAAAGGATGCATTTAATATTTCTGCTTTACTGTATAGAATTGTGAGGTTTATATGCCCTAGAATGTGGTAAATTTTTGATTTTGTGCCATGAACTACTGAGAAGAAAGTATGTTTCTTTTTTTCCCCATTCAGTTTTCTCCAGAGATCTATCATACCTATACCCTCTAAAATCCTGTTCACCTCCTTAACTTCTTTCTTGTTTATTTTGAGGTTGGATTTATCAAGTGCAGAGAGGGGTAGATTAAGGTCTCCCACTAGTATGCTTTTGTTTTCTATTTCTTCCTCTAATTTCTTTACCTTCTCCTCTAGGAATTTCGATGTTATACCACTTGGTGCATATGTGTTAAGTAATGATATTGCTTCATTGTCAATGGTGCCTCTTAACAGGATAATAGTTTCCTTCCTTATCTCTTTTAATTAGGTCAATTTTTACTTTTGCTTTATCTGAGATAAGGATTGCTACCCCTGCTATTTTTTTTTTTACTTTAGCTGAGGCATGATATATTTCACTCTAGCCTTTTACCTTTACCCTGTGTGTATCCCTCTGTTTCAGATGTGTTTCTTGTAAACATCATATTGTAGGATTATGATTTCTAAACCATTTGGCTATCCACCTCCGTTTTATGGGTGAGTTCATTGCATTTACATTTACAGTTATGATTGTTATCTGTTTCCTTCCCTCCATCCTATTCGCTCCCCTGTTAATGGTCATATTTTCCCCCCTTTCTCCCTTTCCCCCTTAATAGTTTTCCTTTTGACCACTGCCTCCTTCATTATTCCCTTATCAGCCCCCCTCCCTTTTCTTCCCCTTTCACCTTCTTCTTCCCTACCACTCCAACCCCCCTTTCTTAGCCCTTTCCCCATCCTACTGCCTTTAGGATACTTTTATACTTAATGAAGTATGTTATTTCTTCTTTGCATGAAGAGTGACAGGAATAAATCTCATGTGAAGCTCCTTTCCTTCCCCCCTTTCCCTCTAAAATGACACTTTTTACATTTCTTCTCCATAGAGTCCTATGCTTAACTAGTTGTTATTTCCTCCTTGCACCAGAACCAATGAGGGAAAAGCTTATATGATTCCAATCGCCCTCCCTTCTTTTCCTCTGCTGTACTATTTTTATGCCTCTTTGTGTGGCATAATTTACCCTTTTCCACTTCATTCATTCCCTTTCTTCCATTGTAATCCCTTTGTAGCCCTTAATAAGATTTTTTATCTTCATTATATGTATTTTATACTCCTACACTGTACTTTTCTATAACCAGTTTGCTGTTATCAAATAGCATGGTGTGTTTGTTTTCCTTGTTTACCTTTCTACATGCCTGTTGCATCTCATAATTGGAGGTTGAATTTTCCATTGTGTTCTGGCATTTTTATCAGGAAGGTAAGGAACTTTCTAATATCGTTGAATGACCATCTCTTTGCCTGGAAGTATATGCTCAGTATTGCTGGGTATGTAATCCTTGCTTGCAACCCAAGTTCTTTTGCCTTCCAGAAAATTGTATTCCATTGCCTCCGATCTTTCAGTGTAGAGGCTGCCACATCCTGTGTGATCCTCACTGGGGACCCTCGATATTTGAATTTTTTCTTTCTGGCCCCTTGAAGCATTCTCTATTTTATCTGGTAGTTCTGGAGTTGGCCACAACATTTCAAGGACTTTTCAGTTTGGGATCTCTTTCAGCAGGTGTCCAGTGGATTCTCTTGATTTCTATTTTACCCTCAGGTTCTAGTATCTCAGGGCAGTTTTCCTTATTGAACTATTGGAGAATGTTATCCAGGCTCATTTTTCATCATGATTTTCTGGTAGGCGTATGATTCTCAGATTGTCTCTCTTGGATCTATTTTCTAGATCAGATATTTTTTTCTTTGAGGTATTTTACCTCTTTTTCTAATCTTTCATTCTTGTTGTTTTGATTGACTAATTCTTGGTTCCTTATAGAGTTATTTGTTTCAATTTGATTGATTCTAGTTTTTAGCAAATCATTTGCCTTCGTTAATTTTTGGAGCTCCTTTTCCATATCATATACTTTTCATTTTAGAGAGATGTTTTCCTCATTATAATGTTTTTCTAATTCTGCTATTCTGGTTTTGAGAGAATTATTCATTTTGTCTTCTATCTCTCTCATTTTGTTTTCAAAGTTCCTTTTGATCTCATCTAGGAGAGCCTTCTGTGCTTGAGACCCATTCCCTGTTGAAGTTTCAGCTTTGGGTGTGGAGTCCACATTGTCTCCCTCTGAGTTTGGTTCTTCCTTCTGAGGATAATAGGACTGCAGAGTCTTTGGCTTGTAGTCTGCTTTCTACCCATTTTGAGGCAGGGCCCTAGGCATGCCCTTCCTCTAGGGATCCCAAGTCTTTTCTGCAGAGCGTTTTGCCCTGGGGCAATAGTTACTATGTTATCAGCATGGGGAGGGGGGGGCTTTTAGGGGGGTGAGGTTCACTCTGTCATCCTGGTCTTTGGAGGTCCTGATAGGGGCTTTTTTTTTTTAATTTCTGGGCTATGAAGTGGTAGCCCCTAACATATTTGCTCTCTAGGACAGAGGCCCCTGTATTTGGTTCTTACCTTGCTCTCTCTAGTCCCAGCCCCTTGGTAATAGGCCTGGTAGTGGCCCTTGTGGTTGGTGGGAAGACTTGCCCTCCAAGCTGATCAGGCCCCTTCCAGATCTGCTTCTGCCGGCCGTGCCTTCCGGGCCTGCCTCCCACACCATATACTTTAAAAGCTCTTCCTTGTGTGCTTCTTTTATATGAAATTATATTCTACCCCTCTTCCTTTCTCTTCCCCATTCTCAGGGTGTATTTTTTTAACCTCTTTTTTTTTTTTGAGATCATCCTTATATACCAATCACACTGATTTCCTCTATTTATATAGACTTCTAGCTTCCAATAATGGTAAAGTTCTTTGGAGTTTTCTGTATAATTTTCCAATATGGGTATTAATCATTGCTCAACCAATTTTTTTATATCAATTCTTTTTTTCTGATGAGATATTTTACATTATTTTTTTCTATTTCATGTGGCTTTTGTTCATTTTTTCTTAGTGTCTCATGGAGTCATTAGTCTCCACTTGCTCAATTCAAATTTTTAAGGAACTTTTTCAATGAACTTTTAAAACTCTCATTCCATCTGGCCAATTCTACTTTTTAAGGATTGTTTTTGTTGTTATTCAGTAGATTTTTCTACCTTTTATTTTCGAATATCTGGCCAATTTTTTTCTTTAATTTTTTATTTTCTTCACTATCTTTGTTCCTCTTCTTATTGAAGTGCCCACCAAAAATTATACACCAAAGCCCCCTCCCAATTGCAACCTGCTAGAAGGGGACCCCTACCAGGGTCCCTGGAAACCACCTAATAGGCCAAAATAGTGAGGGAACATTTCATCTGTGTTGCTAGAAACATGCCACAGATTCAGTTATGTTTATGTTTGTATCCACGGCTTTGCTAGGTTATCAAGGCTTCACTAGAAACATCATTAATGGCATTACACCCCCCTTGGAACCACATTTTATTGATTAGCAACAACACCTAACTCTACATAAGTGTATCTTACAGAAGACTCAGTGCTGTCTTCCCTATTGGGGAGGCAGTCACCAGCCAGTTAATAAACACTCCTATCAAATTATAATTGGTTTCTCTGTCTTGCTTTCTCGGTTGTCCATTAAACTTATCACTCTGTTAATTCTCTTTTCATTCTTGCATCACTCTCATTTCTTTCCCCATTTTTCCTCTACTACTTATCTTTTTTTTTTTAATTTTTCTAGAGATACTTTTTAGGCTTGTATCCAGTTTGCATTTTTTAAACTTTGTGGCTTTTCTTCACATTTTTTTCTCTTCAATTTGAGTTTTGTTTGTTTTTGTTTTCATTGTAAAACTGTTTTATATTTGATTTTTAAAAATGTTTTCTCATTTTTCTAGGCTATTTCTTGAATTTAAAATTTATGTTAATTTGGGCTGAGCTCACCTGAGGGTGCAAGGTAATAACCCAAGCTTCAAGGTGTGTGTGTATGTGTGTGTCTGTGTGTCTGTGTGTCTGTGTGTGTATCTGTGTATTACTGTTTTCAGAACTAAATCTGGAAGTTGGAAAATTTTCAGTTTTTCCCAGGTGGTATAATCTGAGAAAAGGCATGGTCACTGATATTCTGATTTGTGCTATAGCTTTTACACAGAAAGGCCCTGTGTTCCTTTGCATTTCTAAGCATTAATATTTATTTATGCACTGGAGCTGCAACCAGGGTAACTGCGTCCTTTGGAGTGACCATAAGTATTCTTTTTTTGCTCTGGAATAGTGACCCAAAACTTCATATGGGCAATAGAGTTGCAAAACAGCATCCAGTTCTATGCCTAGTGGCAACAAAGATTCCCCTATAAATCTTTCTGTCAAGTTGTCCAATCTACTTATCTCTGGATTGAGATCTCTCAAGGCTGCTGCTATCACTGTTGCAACTAACTCCAAGATCTACTGATGTTGCTGCTCCTTGGTCTGAGTCAGTCCATTTCCTGGCATCAAAGACCCCTACTACTAAACTCCCAAGCTGTGGTAAACTAGAAGAATTCTCACTGCAACCTTTGCTTGACTTTGCTGTTCCAGAATTCAATTTGGAGTGTTGTTTTAAAATTGTTCAGTGAGTTTGTTTGCTTGTCACCTCCACTTGACCATATTAGCTCCTGTTTCTGTTTTTGTTGCTGTTGTTGTGGTGGTAGTGGTTGGAGGACTGTGATCTCCAGATTTATTCCAAGAACATTATCTCTACCTCACTACCTAAGTCTTTCCTGCTGCCTTCTAACTATTGCTTATCTGAGTATAATCTTCAGATCAAAATTGAATAGAACATACAAAATATTATATTACAGAACATTAGAAAGAGTGTAGTTTTTATAGTTGGATTGGGTTCCAAATATTGACTCTTCCACTTAGTATCTATATGGTGTTTATCAATTATTTTAATATCTCCTAGATTCAGTTTACATATGTTTAAAACAAGGTTTTACTTAAGGTACTTTTAAAATCAATTTTATTTTTCAATTTATGAAGGAATATAGTATTTGAGTAGTTAACTTGGTATTAAGAAGATCTGATTTCCAACCATCACTCTGATTTGCATTAACTCTTTGTAAATGGGAAAGTCTTTTAACTATGCCATGTTTCTGATTCCTTATATGTTAAGTGAGGAAAATAACATTTGTAGCATCAACAGTATTAGTTTAGTATAAAAATCAAATAACAGATTTTGTATATAAATTTTCTTGTAAATGTTAAAGAGTTATAAAATAATGTGTGTATTATTTTAATATGCATTCTTTAGACAAATAAAATACTTTGAAGATAAGGTACAAGTCATGCTACAAATAGCACATGAAAAATTTAACTTATTTTCAATGAATTTTAAAGTTGTGAAAGTAAATGTTTAAAAATAATTAGTAGAAAAGCATATTTAAAAGTGCATACATCCTGTTGGTTTTCTCAGAGATACCGAAAATCTGGATTTGCAAGTAATATTGATTTCTATCATTGGTCCAAGTGCAAGGCCTCTTGGTGTATTTATAATAACACAAAATTATATTTTAAAATGTCATGTTCTCCTCAATGAAATTAGATTGATGGGCTTTCTTTTTCCCTGAAGGCCACCAGACAGACAGGAACCTAGAAATAAAAGATCTCTGAAAACAATATTCTGTTATTAGAGCCTGGTGACAGAAATTTAAAATAAATAAATAAATATAACCACATCCTGACTGAATCTTATTTACTATTTGCATACAGTAACAAAGGCATAAATAAATCCACCAAATTAAATAAATTACATGAAGCAAATAGGAAACAGGTATAGCCTAGGGAGATGAAGAGTAAACGGGCTTCATTTGGCGCAATAACATTAGCAGGATGATCTGCTATATATTGTTCTGTCTGTACCATCATTTTAGTTTTAAAATATCAGGTAAATCAAAAAAACCCAATTTAAAAATTTCCAACTGAAGATTAAAATAGTGACCTTCATATGAGAAGTCATAAAAACTGAGACCCAGTTATTAGGAAGTTTGTTGAAATCAAATCTAGACTTAAATGTGACCAAGATTGTTACTTTAGCAAAGGGAAGCTGGACTGAAGGCAAATATTAAGATGCAGAAGTTTATTAGAAAACCTGTTTTGTCAGAATGGTCAACATATTTGATGCCAAAACAGCATTTTTGCCTGAATTTTCTGATTACCTTCCTTGTTTCTCCAAGTCCCTCTTGTGGAGCATGTCTAATTTGAGAATCAAAAATTATATCTAAGTAAACTTTCAAATATAGGGGAAGAATCAGTGTAGTAATATGATAGTCCTATCTAGGTGTCCACTTATATGACATAATTCAAAGGAAACTTGAACACCAAAAAAGCTCCACCCAATATATTGCCATGATGCCATCCCCACCCCTGACAGAACTCAGATTCTTATTAACTTCATTGAATTTGTAGTCTGGGTAAATGTATTGTTGTCTCTTCTGAAAACTGTCAAAATCTATAAGCCTTCCCTTGCAGATGACAAAGGATGCTGAAAATCCACTCCTACTTTCTCAAATTAGCAAAGATCTTTTCAGTTTTAATGGAAAACACCATAATGTTTGACCCGAATAGAACAAAGATAGCTACATGGAAGGTGAAGCAAAGATGACAGAGAAAAGGCAGGAAGTTGTCTGAGCTCTCTACATTTTCCCTCAGAAACAATCTTAAATCAAGCCTCTAAGTGGATTCTGGAGTGACAAACCTACAAAAATATGGAATGAAACAATTTAAGATAACTTAGAAGGACTGTGGGAAAGGTCTGCCTCCCTTCAGTAAAAAGAGAGTACATCCCAGCACAGATGATGTCCAGGAAAGCCAGTAGCAGGCTCTTTAACCACAGCACAGATCAGCAACTGATACTTCTTTGTTCTGGCTCAGCAGACCAGTGGCAAAACAGGTCATCTGTGAGCATTTCAGTCTCAGTGCAGAAGGCAAATTGACAGGACTTGAAACCAGTCAACAGCAGAAACAAATAGTCCAGGCCACCTCAGAGCACTTAACAAGCCACCTACACCTGACACCCTGCTGCACAAAGCCAGTCATCAGACCCTTAGCCCCACAAATACAAGAAGATTGGGATAGTATACCCTGTGCCCCAGGAGCAGGGCTGAAATAAAAAGCTACAAAAATAGACAAAAACATAAACAATGAGTAAAAAAAGAACTTTGAGCACCCAGAGCTTCTATGGCAACGGGGAAAAACAAAACAAAATCTCAGAAAAGGACAATAATGCTACAATTCTTACATATGCAACCTCAAAGGGAAGATAAATTGGTTTCTAATCCCCAAAAACCTTCTTGGAAGAGCTCAAAGAAACTATAAAAGTCAAATATGAGAAACAGAAGAAAAATTGGGGATAGAAATGACAGGTATGCAAGAGACAGTCAATAGCTTAAAAAAACAGTGACAAAGATTGACTGAAGAAAACAATTCCTTAAAAAATAGAATTGCCCAAGTGGAAAAGGAAGTACAAAAACTGACTGAATAAAATAATTCCTTAAAAATTAGAATTGGGCAAATGGAAGCTAATGATGCTGTGAAATATCAAGAATCAGTCAGACAGGGGGTGGCTAGGTGGTTCAGTGAATAGAGCAACAGCCCTGGAGTCAGGAGGACCTGAGTTCAAATCTGACCTCAGACACTTAACATTTAATAGCCATGTGATATTGGGCAAGTCACTTAACCCCAATTGCCCTCCAAAAAGAAAAAAAAAAAGAAAAAATCCAACAACAAAAAAATGTCAAACAAAATAAAAAGAAAATAAATAGAAAAAACTTCATTGTGAAAAAAAAACCTAACCCGGAAAGTAGGTCCAGAAGATATAATTTAATAATTTTTGGACTACCTGAAAGTCATAGTCAAAAAGAAGCCCTGGACAGCATCTTTCAAGAAATTATAAATGAAAACTTCCCTGATATCCTGGAACCAGAAGGCAAAATACTCATTGAAATAATACACTCATCAACTCTTGAAAGAGTTGTCAAAATGAAAACATCAAGGGATATTATAGACAAATTTTAGAATTATCAGATAAAGGAGAAAATGCTTCAAGGAGCCTGAATGAAACAATTCAAATATCATGTAGCTACAGTTAGAATTACACAAGATTTAGCAGCTTCTGCATCAATGCATCAAAGGGCTTGGGATATGATATTCCAGAAGTCAAAGGAGCTTAGATTATAACCAAGAGTAAACAACCCAGCAAAATTTAGCATTAATTTTCAGAAGAAATGATGGACATTAAAATATAGGATACTTTCAATCATTCCTGATGAAAAAAACCAGAGCTGAACAGAAAATATGATCTCGAATTACAAGACTCAAGGAAGCATGAAAAGGTAAACAAGAAAGAAAACAACATATTATTCAATAAGGTTAAACTTTATATTCCCCTAAAGGAAGATGATACTTGTAACTCTTGAGAAATGGATTTTATTAGCACAATAAGTAGGGGTATACAGAGATAGAAGATAGGGATATAAGATGATTTGACATGATGAAATAAGAAAAAATAAAGGGTGGAAAAAAAGGATTGTACTGGAGGAAGAATAAAGGGTAGGCAAAATAAGTTTAGAGTCATGGCATGAAGAGGTGCAAAACACATATTACAATAGAGAGAAAGAAAAGAGTGGGTAAGAATTGTTTGAACCTTCTCTCATCATATTTGACACAAAGGGGTAATTGTATAAACTCTCAGTTGGGTAAAGAAATTTTTCTTTATCTATGGGAAAGTAGGAGTAGAAAGGGGGAAGAAAACAGAGGGGCTGTGGAGAAGGGAGAGCAGAAGGAATAGAGGAAAGTTGAATTGATAAAAGGGAGAACAATTTGAGGGAGAAGTGTTTAGAAGCAAAATATTGGTGAGGAGGGATAAGGTGAAAAGAGAGGGAAAAGTGCAAACAGGGGGGAAATACATAGTTTGTAATCATAACTATGAGTGTGAATGGGATGAACTCTTCCATAAAATAGAAGTGGATAGCACAGTGGATTAAAAACCCAAATTCCACAATGTGCTGTTAGCAAAAAACAAATTTGAAGCAGAGAGATGCACACATAGTACAGGTAAAAGGCTGGAGTCACATATATTATGATTCAGTTTAAGTGAAAAAAAAAGTATTAGTAGTAATCCTTATCTCAGACAAAGCAAAAGCAAAATGAGACCTCACTAAAAGATATAAAAATGCATCTCGTTAAAACATAACATAAACAGTTAAATAATATCAGTACTAATCATATATGCATCAAGTGGTATAGTATTCAAATTCTTAGAGGAGTTAAATGAATTAAAGGAAGAACTAAACAGCAAAACTTCCCCCTCTGAGAACTAGATAAATCTAATCACAAAACAATACATGAAAGAAGTTAAAGAGGTGAAGTAAATTTTAGAAAAGATAGATATGGTAAACATCTGGAGAAAATGAAATAAGGATAGAAAGGAATAAATGTTTTTTCTCAGTGGTGCACGGTAGCTTTAAAAAAAATGACCATATACTATGGTGTAAAAGCCTCATCAAACACATAAAGGCAGAAATGTTAAATGAATCCTTCTTCAGATCATGATGGAATAAAAAAAAATACACCTAACAACGATCCATGGAAAGATATACTAAATATTAATTGGAAGCTAAATGATCTAATGCTAAGGAATGAGTAGATCAAATAACAAATAAGAGAAGCAATAATTTCATTGAAAAGAATGACGATAATGAGACAACAGACCAAAATTATTGGATGCAGACAAAGGAGTTCTTAGGGGAAATTCTATATCTCTAAATGCTTAAATGAATAAAATAGAGAAAGAGGAGGTCAATGAATAGTTCATGCAACTAGAATGGTTAGAAAAGAAACAAATTAAAAATGCCCAACTAAATACCAAATTAGAAATTCTTAAAATCAAAGGAGAGATTAATAGAACTGAAAATAAGAAAACTTTTTAAATAATAAATAAAACAGATAATTGTTTAAAAAAAATACAATAAAATACTTAAACCTTTGGTTAATTTGATTTAAAAAAGAAAGAAGAAAATAAAATTTCCATTATCCAAAATTAAATTTCACCACCAACAAATAGGCAAGCAAAACAATAATTAGGAGCCATTCTTTTTCCAACTATATGACAATAAATCAGATGATTTAAGTGAATAAATACATTTTTACAAAAATATATATTGCACAGGTTAACAGAAAAGGAATCCCATTTTAGAATAAGAAATTGAACAAGCCAACAATGACCGCTTTAAGAAAAAGTCTCCAGGACCAAATGAATTCACAAAGTGATTTCTACCAAAAAGTTAAATAATAAATATTCCAATGGTACAAAAATCATATAGAAAAATAGGTAATGAAGGAGTCCTAGAAAATTCTTTTTTCATGACACATATAGAGTACTAATGCCTAAATCAGGAAGAGACAAAACGGAGAGAGAAAATTATAGAACATTTTCCCTAATAAATATTGATTACACATCTGTGTGTATAGTTAATGCCAGTGGTTCTGATAAATGCCTCATTTCTCCAATATATAGAGAATGGAGTCAAATTTATAAGAATCCAAGTCATTCTCCAATTAATAAATGCTCCAAAAATATCAAAAGCAGATATTTAGATGAAGAAATTAAAGTTATCTATAGTCACATGAAAAAAGTCCTCTAAAAAACTATTGTTTGGAGAAAAGCAAATTAAAACAACCCTGAGGTACCACATCACACATATCAGATTGGCTAATTTGAAAAGGAAATGAGTGGTGCTGGAGAAGATATGGGACAATTGGAACACTAATGCATTGTTGGTGGAGTTGTGAACTGAAGCAACCATTTTGGAAAATAATTTGGAACTATGCTTAAAGAATTGTAACATTCTGAATACTATGCTTACTGTTTTCACCTTTTGTTTCTTTCTCTCCCACCCCCCTTTTGTTCTGATTCTTATTTCACAACATGACTAATGTGAAAATTCATTTAATATGATTGTACATGTATCACTTATGTCATATTGGTTACTGTCTTCTGGAGAGGGGAAGGGAGAGAATGAGCTAAAAATTGAAATAAAAATATTACAAAAATGTGTTTAAAACTATGATTGCATGTGTAATAGCAAGCACCCTAGCATACCCAATACAGCTGCTAGCACAGGTTCTTTGACTTACTTTTCTAAAGGAAAGCAACTCAAAAGGGGATAACAACATTACTTTAATCAAACATGTACCATTTACTCAGTTCAGGGGTATAAAATCAAACACAAGCTCCATTCCAGAAGAATGCTACTGTGAACAACTTTCAAGATTCTTATTACATAGTATAGCAAACTCTTTATTCAATAACAAATTGAACCAAAAAATTCACAATAAATCAAAGTACAGCATTCAAAATGTTACAACTTATCACAGTTAATAAAAATACAGAATTCACTACTTATCACAGAAAATGGTCACAGTTTTTCACCACAGTGGTCACACAATTTTGAACAAATTATAATCATTTATTCAATCAATCACTTAGTAACTTAATCATTCAATCATCCTCAATTGCCTCCTTAAGGGTCACAACATAAAATAGCCAAAGTTATCCACTGATGGGGCTCACTAAGTTACAAATCAGTCACTATTTAGTCATCAATCACTACTTAGTTATTAGTCACTACTCAATATCCTTTTAAGGGGTAATGGAAAATACACAAGCCATCCATCCCTTGGTCACAAATAAATCACAATTTTCTCAGTCAGTACACATTATCCAAGTAAAGTCTTCTTTCACTTTGACTCGAGGCTGGCTCTCAGCTTCCATGGTTCCTCTTCCATGGTCCCAGCTCCAACTGTCACCTGGGTTCAAAGGCAGGCAGCTCCCAGTTCCTTGTCCAGTTCTTCATCCAGTTCCCATTCCATAATGAAGTTCATAGTTTCCAGTCCTCCTAAAATCCTTCACAGTTCCTTTTTCTAGAAAGACAAAGCTTAATAAAACCACAATAACATTCATTCACTTTGCTGGCACCATCATCAATTCACTATCTGCCTGTGAAATCAACTCAGATGCACCAACAAGTCTGAGAACTCAACACAGATCATCAACATAGAACTCAACGCTGACCCACAAACAAAGTCCAAGAGGTCAGCACAAATCATCAATAAAGTCACAGTACCTCCAAAACCCTCTTCCAGGGTTTTGGTAAATATACAACCAGAAAATCCTCTTTCAGGGCTTCCAGTAAGGTCCTAGGGCTTCTGTATAAAATATCACAAAGAGACATCTACACAGACAGAGCAGACAAAGTGAAAAACAAATATTCTCTTTGTCTCTGCCCCCACAAAAGTCCTCTTTTCAGGTCCTGCTGTCTCTAGCCCTGGGGCTCTCCTTATGAAGTCATTAGCTCCTCCCCAGGAGTACGCAAGTATTAGGTTTCACAGGTTGTGGAGTTCACATGTTCTCTTTCTTAACAGACTGAAACAATTTGTTAATTCAATAACTGAAACCTGGTCTGAACTACTTCTGTGCTTGCCATTACAAGGTGGGGAAATTGGCACCCTGAACTTCAGAGAAAATACAAACAGAAAAAAAAATACAGACAGAGAAAATAACACAACTCAACAGATCAATAGAAAGTACTTCTAGCTATCTGAGCATTACGTACATAACATAGTTACCAGAGAGAGAAGCACCACCATCTGCTTTTTCAAAGCCATGGGGCTCAATGACTAAGTAGAGTCTCATTTAGCCAAATCACACAACCTTTATCATAAGTGAACCCCGAAGTAACACCTCACCTCAGAATATACATACCATTCTTCAGGGTAAGAGGACATCACAACCTTTGTTCAGCAAAGGCCTAAATGCAAAGTAAGAAAAAAAGTGTGGGCCTTACTGAAAAAAACAAATCTCACCCCAATCAGGCCACTCCTGTTGGGTTCCACTTGAGGCCTAATAAGGAGCAGGAAAGATATTCAGATTTCCTTACCATTACAATATGTAATTGGGAAAAAAAATAAAATACTATGGGGGAAGGGAGGAGAAAGGACTCAAATTTAAATCCTGGCTGTTCTACTTAAAGAGGTATGCAACAATTAACAAGCTATTTATCCAATCTGAGATTTACTTTTCTCGGTTACAACAAAGTTCACTTATCTGGCAGCCTGGAAGAAAAGGTTGGATAATAATTGGATGGTCTTTTCCTACACTTTTGGGAGAATATGAAGAGGAGAATCATGTTTGTCCTTTGGCATTCAAAGGGTGCAATATATAATGCAATCCTGAAAGAAAATGTTCCTTTGAAGAATGAATATCCATAACCAAGTAACTGAGCAAGTGAATCAGAACTGTTCGCTTTATAGGACATAGATACTTAGGGTACAAAGAGGAGAAGAAAGCTGAATATGTACTATTTTATTATTTTATTCCATCCTTGGATTCACTGAATAATTGACTAATCAATTTAATTATATCAACAATAACATTGGGTCATTAAGTTATATTCTGAATTGGAAGAGCATATGCATTATATCATTACTAACATGAATACATCTAATATTTGCTTAGAAAATATGCATGTAGATGAAGAATTGACTAGAACTTTTAAAGCCTTAGTATCAAATGAAATTCCTTGGATTATGGAAAATATTGACCACAAACACATTTCCAAGAGTGATGTTTTGTATTCCTAATGCTTTTACTCTAAACACCTATAATTTCATAATGTTGATTGGTGATGGGGTCCTTAGACATGACTTGATCCACCTATTGATTTATATATGAGAAAATCAAAATTTTGACAGTGGTAATGAGTTTTCCAAAATCACATACACGACAAATAGTGGAGTAAGAATGCTTCTTTATATCTTCTGATTCCAAACTCAATACTTTTTCCACTGTAAAATAAAATGAAAGTCCCATCTAAAAAGTTTCAATTCAATCAACCTTAGAAAAAAAAATCAATATATGTATGACATATCAATTTTTATTAAAAGTTTTATGTATGTATTATTTCATCTGAATTTCATGACAATCTTGTGAGCTATGCATTACAGGAATTAATATACTCATTTTTAAAATTAAGAAACAGAAACCCAGATATATTTAATGATTTGTCAAGGGGCACACAGCTAGAATATATAAAAGGTGGGATTTGAATTCATTTATTTTTCATTCCATGTCTGTCGTGTTATTCAAGTTATACACCATGGCATCTCCAAGTATCCAGAACTCAGTCACTTTTACCATGTCTATTGTGTCATAATTCTTCTCTCTTTTGGTCCCTGTCCATTTGTTCTGTTTCATTTTTTTCAATAACAGAAAGGTCTTTTTCATAGGATCATAAAATTAAAGATGGGAAAAAACTGAAAGGCCATCATTTTCAATGCTATCTTTTTATTGATGAAAAAACTGAAAAAAAGTTCAATTATTTGTCTAAGATCATATAACAAGTAAGTTTCTGAGGAAGAAACAAAATTAAACTACTCTTTAAAAAAATCAAGCCTTGCACTCCATCCACTAATCTAGTTAACTTTCTTTTATTAATATTTCTCAATTCAATTAAAACAGATATAGATCCATGACCCAAACTAGTTCCACTGACTGTTGTTGAAGCTTCAATTTTTTTTATAACCTCATTTCCAAATGTTTCAATTTGACTTGTAAAGACACATTAAAATGATGACAAACCTTCCCCCCACACTATTATTTCATTTTCTCACCCTGAAAAAATAAACTGTCTTAAAACACTACAAGTATTCTACTTTACTCCACAATTTGATGAGGAGTTGTAGAAGTTGAATATATTTCTGAAGTTATCTACAGAAAATGGTGCCAGAACCCTTATCTCTTCTTGCAACATTTTTTTAATAACAAAAGGAAACAAAGCAAACATTGAATTGCTACTTAAAAACCTTTTGTTATAAAAGAGACTTAATCCTCCTAAGACAGCCCTCATCTATTTGGGATAGATCCCAAATATTTGAATTTTTTTTTCTTACCTTGAACCAAAGTTTGCTTCTGATGCCGTCTGTCATTCATTCATTAATCCTCTTTTGCCCCATAAATGAAAAGCCTAAATCATATTCTTCAATTTCCTTATCAAACTCATCGCTACTGGGTTTCAAGATAAGAGCTTGCTGAATCCAGTCAAGGTGGCATTTTTCCAAGTCAATTTGTTATGGATTTTAGGGTTACATGTCTAAGAGAAGGAGAAACAGCAACTAGAATCCATACCTCATGGGCTACCTATGGATATGTTTATTCATCAACCTCCACAAAATCAAACATTTAAATTCATAAGTACTAAAATGGTTCTTTGAGGTTATCTGCTAGGATGTGTTCTCCAGTGATACAAATAAGAGCACACATCCCTTTTCATGTGAGTTTTATCCATTTTCCTCCAGAAGTTCATTATACTGTTCTTGGTCATTCTTGATATCATGATATCAATGGAATGCATAGACTGCCTATTATTCATCCCATAATCTTATCCCACACACTTACAAAATGACACTTGTGAGTCCTTTTTTTCTTAATTTAACCTTACATTTTTTGATATATTTAGTCTAAAACAAAACAAAATATTTTTCTTTTATAATATTGTGTAGCCTGCTTTCACCTACTGTGTACTTCACTATGTCTTCAAGTTATAATCAGGTTTGATTTTTTTTGAGATATAGAATTATTTCAAGATTCACAATAATTCAACAATATTCATAGAAACTTGGTGTTATATATCAACCTTTACTAAATGGAGATGTTTTGGGTCCGTTTTCCTTTTTCCAGGAAAACTCTAACAGCCCTACCAAATAGTATAAATGGGAATTTTAGCATAGAGAAAGTCAATATACATTCAGATCTGAGGGATTAGGCCAAGGTAAAGCAGAGGAGGGAAAAGAAGAAAGTAGCCTGAACACACTTCTAATGAATCAGATAGGATGGATATAAGGGCTAAACAAAGTTCTGTCTTCTCAGAAATCAAATGAAGACAGCAATGTACCTCAATGGATGGAGCACTGGACCTGGAATAAGGAAGATGTACTTGAGATCAATTGTAATCTAAGAAATTTAAGAGTTACATGACCTGGCAAGGTGTAAAACCTTTGTGCCTCACTTTGCTTTTTTTTTTTTTTTAATGGGGATGACAATACCACATTGTAGCAGCAAGCACCCCAAGCGTCCTCAGGGTTTGCTGCCCATACAAGTTCTTGAATCTGCTTTGTTAAAGGAAAGCAACTCAAAATGGGTTAACAAGCTTA
>NW_027186473.1:31752727-31766092 GCF_028583685.1 Petaurus breviceps papuanus
AACTGTCCAACCATTACATCCATACCCAGTCAACATCTGGGTTTCCAAATCTGGGTTTTTCAAAGCCGGGGGACTCTCAACAACGGCTTCCCAGAATTCAGATTAAATCACAGAACACTTCTCAAAGTGAGTCCCAAAACAAAGCTACACATCAGGGCTTATATAGCCTTCTCCTGGCTCGGAGAATGTAACAACTTTTTGGACCCACTGGCCAATCAAGAAGTATCAACTGAAAAACAAGCCTCCCACCCCAGTCTCCAGGTGCACTTTAGCTTAGGGGCAGGGAAGATCTTTAAATTTGCATTTCCATTGCACACATTTATCCCAGATTATTATGATTATCAAAGGAAATAATATGTGTAAAGCACTTTGCAAATCTTAAACTTCACATAAATGAATGATATTACTATTGTCAGTGAATAGGTGCTTTAGTGATTTACTAGCAGTGTATTCATCATGCCAGATAACTCCTGAGGCAAAAAGCAAGTAGAAATCTTAAGTCCCAATGAAAGAATTAATTAACCTTGATTGAAAATAAACTAATTAAAATTTGACCAAAATAAGTAGGCTTTGGAAAATACATAAAGTTCCTTTTCCATTCCTTATTTCAACTAAATTGGCTGCTAAGTTGTCTGGGGAAATAAGACAAAAGAAAACAAAACAAAACAACAACAACAGCAATAAAACAGCCATTCTATGTTATTCATTAGCAATCTTCTGACATTTTTTTTTCTTTGTGGGTGTGGAGGACACAGGATTTAGTAGATTTTCATTTTTGCTTCTATTTAACTAGAAAAGAAAATCAAATCAAAATATGTATTCATAAAAAAAGGAATGCTCTCAGCTTAAATGTTGACATTACAATAGTTAAGTGTTATTCTCCATCACATCAAAATAAAATCTACTTGGTGATGTTTTATTTGTCCTTATACATCTTTATCAAATTATTCATAATAATGGAAATTATATTTTGTTTCCTGGAGAGATGACTACTAATTCAGGACTCATCAGTCTGTGAGCAGTTTAAAGTTTTCCTGAAATGTGCATTATTAACACTAGTCTTTGCATATTACTATGTGTCAACACATTGTCCTATTATTGCCTTTAGTATGATGCTCTAGACTGCTCTATCCTGACTGCTGAGGTGACAGCAAAATCACTTCTCTTCTTGTTCATATAACAAACACAGATATTGCTGATTATTGATTCCAATGTTTATTACAACAAATGAATGAAAGAAGTGCATTTCCAGAATTTTCAACTGAGCTATTATCTTAAACATTAATGTTCCATTAAAATGTTTTGAAAGTGAAAAGAGGTAATATTTCACATAATATTTTTCATTTTTTTAGAGCACTTGTCATTTATACTAAAATCAATCAATTTGGTGAACTGAATTTTCTTTCTATGCCCCTTAGAAAAAAAAGCTCTTTTCTGGGACATTTTTTGAAAAATGCTATTAATTTTCAAACTCACAATGAAGTTTTATATTTTTAAATGAGATAATACATTTTTAAAAAATTAATACAAATTGTAATTATGAAATATAATATAGAATGAAGGAATGAATTAGAATGAGCTCTCAGTACTTTACCAAAGGAAAATGTATAGTATGTAATATTTTTATATTTAAAATACATATAAGTATTCCAGTATGAAAATTATAATTGTTTCCTATGACCTCTTTTAAAAAGTCCTGCTTTCCATTGTGAGTATGAACAATTTAACATTCCCAAGATTTTATTAAGGGTTTACATGCATTAATCACATTGGAAGAATTCATAAATTGTGTTCTATCAAAAAGAAAAATAATGTACATTTTAAAATCAAGAGGTAAAACAATACTCTGATAATCATGTGGTATTGAAATTATCCCAGTCTATCACCATGATCACTAGGAAAAGACAAAAAAATATTGTCTCCAGTAAGGTTAACTCTGAAACTTAAGCATTATTTCAGTGAAATAAAAAAAAAAAATTCCCACCCTAAATAAGTTGGGGTTTTCCTCTATTATTCTTTGTTTTGTAGCCTTGAAAACAAATATTAGTTGGCATGACTACAGTTATAAAGAGAAATATAAAGGGATATATGATCTTTAGTCTCCAAAATACTTAGTAGGTATTATTTATCATGTAACAGGTAAAGTGTAAATACCAAAAATCAGAGAATAGATTAAAAGCATTTAGTTCTCTTAATTCAGCATGGATTGATGATTAGGGACCTCCAGTTTTCATGGACTAGTTCAGAAGTTTCCATAGAAGTCACTGAAACACTTTTTGCCAGGTAGAGCAGGTTATCAAAAGGGCTAGAATTTTTGTTTTATATTAACACATTTCTGGATTATAAAGGATATAAATTTCAGAATGGCCCATTCACAACTTGGAAAAGAAATGCCAAGAAGTAGACTTATTTGACAACTCATCATTAGCTGTCTGAATGCTCATCTAAATACTGGGTTGTCTTTCTTTTCTTTTTCTTTGTCGGTCTTTATTAATTTGTTTACTTTTAGTTTCCAAGATTCATTTCCACAATTTCTTGGGTTTCAAATTTTCTCTCCCTCCCTCCCACCCCTCCACCCCCATGACAACATACAGTCAAGTATAGTATTTGCAAATACTTTCACATTAGACATAAGTCAGGTTATAAAGAAGGATTGTATCAGATGGAATGAAGAACGGGAAAGAGTAAACAAAACCAAATAAGAAAAAGAACAGGTAGTGTGCGACAATCTGGATTCAAGCTCAATTATTTCTCTGGATGTAGATATCTCTCCCTATCATGAGACTGCTGGGGTTGACTTATAAAACTGAATTGCTGAGAAGAATCCAGTCTATTAAAGTTGGTTGTCACACAAATATTGTGTCTGTAATTGCATATAAATTTCTCCTGGTTCTACTTTTCTCACTCAGCATCAGTTCATATAAGTCTCTCCAGTTATATAAAATCCATCTGCTCCTCGTTTCTTATAGCACAATAGTATTCCATTACATGAATATACCACAACTAGTTCAGTCATTCCTCAATTGATGGCCACCTCCTTAGTTTTCAATTCTTTGCCATCACAGAAAGAGCTGCTATAAATATTTTTATACATATGGGTCTTCTTCCCACTTCTATGATCTCTTTGGTATACAACACTAGAAATGGTAGTGTGGGGTCAAAGGGTATGAAATTAATTATAGCCATTTGGGCATAATTCCAGGTTGATCTCCAAAATGGTCGAATCAGTTCACAACTCCACTAGCAATGCATTAGTGTACCAAATTTTCCACATCATCTCCAGCATTTGTCATTTTCCTGTTTTGTCATCTTAGCCAATCTGACTGGTGAGATGAAGTACCTCAGAGTTGCATTGATTTGCATTTCTCTAACCAATAGTGATTTAGAGCATGTTTTCACATTCTTTTAGATATCTTTAATTTCTTCATCTGAAAACTGCTTGTTCATATCCTTTGACCATTTATCAATTGGGGAATGTCTTGTATTCTTATAGATTTGACTCAATTCTCTGTATATTTTAGAAATGAGTCCTTTATCAGAGACATAAGTTGTAAATTTTTTTTCCCCAATTTTCTACTTCCCTCCTAATTCTGGTTACATTGGCTTTGTTTGTACAGAAACTGTGTAATTTCATGTAATCAAATTTATCCATTTTGCATTTGATAATGCTATCTAATTCTTCTTTGGTCATGAAGTCTTCCCCTCTCCACAAATCTGACAGATAAACTATTCATTGCTTCCCCAGATTGCTTACGGTATCAGCCTTTATACCTATATCATGCACACATTTAGACTTGTGTTTGGTATGTGGTGTTAAATAATGTTCTATGCCCAGTTTCTGCCATACTATATTCGAATTTTCCCAGTAGTTTTTGTCAAATAGCCAGTTCTTATCCCAAAACCTGAAGTCTTTGGGTTTATCAAACAGTAGATTACTATAATCATTGACTGCTGAGTATCATGTATCCAATTTATTCCATTGATTCACTACTCTATTACTCAGCCAGTAGCAAGTAATTTTGAGTATTGCTGCTTTATAAAACAGATTAAAATATTGCATAGCTAGTCGACCTTCCCTAGCATTTCTTTTCATTAATTCCGTTGATATTCTGGACATTTTGTTCTTCCAAATGAATTTTGTTATTATTTTTTCTAGTTCTATAAAGTAGTTTTTTGATAAATTGATTGGCATAGCACTAAATATATAATTTAATTTAGGAAAAAAATTGTCATTTTTATTATATTAGCTCTACCAAGTCAAAAGCAATTGATGTCTTTACAATTAGTTAGATCTGACTTTATTTTTTGTGAAAAGTGTTTTGTAGTTGTGTTCATATAGATCCTGGGTTTATTTTGGCAGGTAGATATCCAAATATTTTATAATGTCTACAGTAACATTAAATGTGATTTATCTTTCTAACCCTTGCCATTGAATTTCATTAGAAGTATACAGGAATGCTGAGGATTTATGTGGGTTTATTTTATATCCTGAAACTTTGCCAAATTTCTTTATTGTCTCAAGTAGGATTTTACTTGATTCTCTAGGATACTCTAAGTATATCATCATATCACCTGCATAGAGTGATATCTTGGTCTCTTCTTTGCCTAATTGGACTCCTTTGATTTCTTTTTCTTCTCTAATTGCTCCTGCTAACATTTCTAGCACCAAACTGAATAAGAGATAGTCCACATCCTTGTTTAACCTCTGATCTTATTGCAAATGCTTCTATCTTATCCCCATTACATGTAATGCTTGCTGATGGCTTTAAATGGATGCTACCTATTATTTTAATGAAGGCTCCATTTATTCATATACTTTCCAGTGTTTTAATAGGAATGGATGTTCTATGTTGTTAAAAGCCTTTTCTGTATCTATTGAGATAATCATGTGGTTTTTGCTAGTTTTATTGTTGACATGATCAATTATAATGATGTTTTTCCTAATATTATACCCTTGCATTCCTGGAATAAATCCTACCTGATCAAAGTGTATTAATCTTGTGATAAGTTGCTGTAGTATTTTAGCTAATATTTTATTTATAATATTGCATCTATATTGATAAGGGAAATTGATCTATAATTTTCTTTCTTTGTTTTATCTCTTCCTGATTTAAATATCAGTACCATCTTTGTGTCATAAAAAGAATTTTGTAGCACTCCTTCTTCACTAAGTTTCCCAAATAGTTTGTAGAGTATTGAAAACAATTGTTATTTAAATGATAGAATTCACTAGTAAATCCTTCTGGCCCTGGAGGTTTTTTTCCTAGGGAGTTCACTGGTGACTTGTTCAATTTCTTTTTCTGAGATGGAGTTTTTTAAGTAATTTATTTCCTCTTCAATTAATTAAGGCAACTTTTATTTTTGTAAATATTCATCCATTTCACTAAAATTATCAAATTTATGGGCATAAAATTGGGCAAAATAATTCCTAATTATTTTTTTAATTTCCTCTTCTTTGGTGGTATTTTCACCCTTTTTGATACTCATAATTTGGTTTACTTCTTTCTTTTTCATCATATTGACTAAGGGTCTATCAATTTTATTGATTTTTTTCATAAAACCAGCTCTTAATTTTATTTATTAATTCAAGAGTTTTCTTAATTTCCATTTTATTCATCTCTCCTTTGGTTTTCAGTATTTCTAATTTAGCATTTAATTGGGGATTTTCAATTTGTTCTTTTTTTTTTTTTGCTTTTTCAATTGCATGCCCAATTCATTGACTTTCCTTTTCTCTAATTTATTCATGTATGCACTTGAGATATACAACTTCCCTTAAGAGCTGCCTTTGCTGTATTCCCACAAATTTTGGTATGTTGTCTCATTATTTTCATTCTCTTGAATGTAGGTACTGATTGTTTCTTTGATTTCTTTTTTGACCCACTCATTATTAGGATTAAAAATTTTTAGTTTCCCATTCATTTTTAGACTGTCTTTCCATGGCCTTTATTGCATATGACTTTTATTGAATCATTATCTGAGAATGATGCACTGAACATTCCTGCCTTTCTGCACTGAATTGTGAGGTTTTTATATCCTGGTACATAGTCAATTTTTATGTATGTGCCATGTAGCACAGAGAAGAAGATATATTCCTTTTTATCCCCATTCAGTTTTCTCCAGAGAGCAATCATACCTACCCTCTCTAAAATTCTATTCACCTCCTTAATTTTCTTATTTGTTTTGAAGTTGAATTTATGAAGTTCAGAGAGGGAGAGATTAAGGTTCCCCTGTAGTATACTTTTGCTATCTATTTCTTTAATTATCTTACCTCATCTTCTAGGAATTTGGAGGAAATACCACTTGGTGCATATATGTTAAGTAATGATATTGCTTCATTCTTGATGGAGCCTTTTAGCAGGATAGAGTTTCCTTCCTTTTCTCTTTTAATTAGGTCAATTTTCCTTTTGCTTTATCTGAAATAAGGATTGCTACCCCTGCTTTTTTACTTTAGATGAGGCATGATATATTTTACTCCAGCTTTTTACATTTACCCTGTGTGAATCCCTCTGTTTCAGAACTGTTTCTTGTAAACAGCATATTGTAGGATTATGGTTTTTAATCCATTCTGATATCTGCCTCCATTTTTGGGGGGAGTTCATTCCATTCACATTCACAATTATGATTACTATCTGTTTCTTTCTCTTCATCCTATTCCCTTCCCTGTTTATGCTTATATTTTTTTCTCCCTTCCTCTCCTTAATAGTTTTCCTTTTGACCACCACCTCCCTCAGTATTCCCTTCTTATCAGCCTCTCTCCCTTTTTTTCCCCTTCTCCCTTACTTCTTCCCTCCTTTGCCACTAGCATGCCCTTTCATAGACCTTTCCCCCTCTTACTGACTGTTGGATATTTTTATCCTCAATGTAGTATGTTATTTCTTTTTCGCACCAAGAGTGACAGGAACAAATCTCATGCAAAGCTCCTCTCCCTCCCCTTTTATACTCTATTATGATATGTTTTATGCCTCTTCTCCATAGAGTCCCATGCTTAACTGGTTTTGTTATTCCCTCCTTGCACCAGAACCAACGACGGAAAATCTCATATAATACTGATCTCCCTCCCTTCCTTCCCTGTGCTATATTGTTTTTATGTCTTTTGCGTGGCATAATTTACCCTTTATCACTTCATTCATTCCTCTTCTTCCATTGAAGTCCCTTTGTAGCTCTTAATAAGGGTTTTTTTTATCATTTTTTTTTGGTAATTTATACTCAACTTGTCTATAAACAGTTTGCTCTTATTAATAACAGGATGTGTGTGTGTGTGTATTTTCCTTGTATACCTTTCTATGTCTCTCTTGTGTCTCATAATTGGAGGTTGAATTTTCCATTGAGCTTTAGCTTTTTTCCTCAGGAAGGTCTAGAAATCTGTTAATTGAATGACCATCTCCTTGCCTGGAAGAATATCTTCAGTTTCGCTGGGTAGGTAATTCTTGGTTGTAAACGGCTCTCTGTTGCCTTGCAAAAAATTGTATTGCACTGCCTCTAATCTTCCAGTGTAGAGGCTGCCAAATCCCATGCAATCCTCACTGGGGGCCCTCGATATTTGATTTTATTTTTTTTTCTGGCTGCCTGAAGTATTTTGTCTTTTACCTTGTAGTTCTCAAGTTTCAACCTTTTCAACATTTTGAGGAATTTTCAGTTTGGGATCTCTTTCAGGAACTGCCCAGTGGCTTCTCTCAATTTTCTATTTTACCCTCAGGTTCTAGTATCTCAGGGCAGTTTTCCTTGATGAGCTCTTGGAGAATGTTGTCCAGGCTCATTTTTTCATAATGATTTTCCGGTAGGCCTATGATTCTCAGATTATCTCTCCTGGATCTGTTTTCTAGGTCAGTTATTTTTTCTTTGAGTTATTTTACCTCTTTTAGTAATTTTTCATTCTTGAAGTTTTGTTTGACTAAATTATTGGTTCCTCATAGAGTCATTTGCTTCAATTTGGTTAATTCTAGTTTTTAGTGAATTATTTTCCACAGTTAGGTTTGGAGCTCTTTTTCCATATCATGCATTTTTCTTTTTAAGGAGCTGTTTTCTTCCTTGTAATGTTTTTCTAATTTTGCAGTTTTTATTTTAAAAGAATCATTCATTTTGTGTTCTATCTCTCTCATTTGTTTTCAAAGTTACTTTTGAGCTCATCTAAAAAAGCTTTCTGTGTTTGAGATCAGTTCCCTGTTCATACTTCACCTGTGGGTGTGGAGTCAACACTGTGTCTCTGAATTTTGTTCTTCCCTCTGACAATAGTAGGGCTCCAGAGTCTTTGTCTTTGCAGTCTGCTTTCTAACCATTTTGAGGCAGGGCCCTAACCACATCCTTTCCCTATGGTTCCTAAGCCTTTAATGTTTAGGATTTTGCCCTGCGGCAATAATTACTATATTTTCAGGGTCAGAGGCAGGGGTGGAGCATCTGGGTTTCACTCTGTCATCCTGGTCCCTGGAGCTCCAGATATGGGCTTTTTAAATTTCTGAGCTATGGATTGGTAGTCCTAAGAGTGTTTGTTGCCCCTGCCAAGGGCCCTGCATTTGATTCTTACCTTGTTCCATCTAGCCCCAGCCCTTTGTTGATAGGCCCTTGTGGTTGGTGGGACAACTTGCCACCTTGTTGATCAGGCCTTGTCCCAGCCTGCCTCTGTGCTCCTTGGGGTCAGCCTCCCAGCCTGCCTTCTGGGTTGTCTTTAAAAGACAAGTGCCCACTCTGAAGTTAGTAAAGGTAGGGATACTTTATTAGGCACAATTCTAGCAAAGCCTATCAAGTAGAATATGTATTTTTTCTTTTTATCTGTGACAACATTCAGGCCAGTGAAGTCCAGCCAGGTTTGGGCTAGGGCCAACTTCAGCCATCTTGGAATAACTGATTGTTTAATTTTTAGTGTGAGGACTTACACCTCAGAAATAGACACATACTACAAACTAGGATTTGATCAATTGTTTTCTTGTTGTCTAGATTTAATGAAGTGATGGAGAAAATGTTAACAGTTCTGATTAAACTTAAAACACTGTCAGGAAAAAACTTTTCCAGAGACATTTGCCAGCATACACTGTATCCATCTGTACATGAAGAGAGATGAAAGAAGTCTGAACATATCCTATTAGGTGGGAGTAGAGCTCTGGAGAGGAACAAGTACAATAATGACGGTTGAAGTACTTGCTCACAGGGGAGCAGATTACAAGCACAATAATACATAGAATAGTATTTGTATTCAAGTTCCCACTCGCCAGGCTCCTGAAGTATAGATATGAAAGGGGGTGGAACAGGAGGGAGAGGGACACCAGACACTCATTGAGGAAACTCTGGGTTGACATAAATGTCTGTAGATATTAGAAGGCCTACACTTATACATGCATTAAATGTCTCCTATGTTAAAATATATTGGCTTTTTAATAGGTCTTTGAAAAAAAACACAAAGAAATGCTGAGAGAGGAGCCAAGATGGCAAAGAAAAAGGCAGGGATATACATGAACTCTCCTCCAAACCCTCCAAAAACCTTGAAATGATGCCTCCAAACAAATTCTAGAGCAGCTGATCCCACAAGAGGACAGCATGAAATAATTTTCCAGTCCAACAACTTAAAACGTTGGCAGAAAATATTTGTTGCAACAGGGTTAGAGTGGAGGACAGTCAAGTATAGGCCACACAAAGTAGATGCTGCCTCAGCAAACCAGCAGTAGACTTTTGTTGGCAATTACATCAGTGGTAGTAGTGGTTATTTCCAGATCTCTCAATACACAAATGATAATGGGGTCATACAGCTGGTAAGAAAAAAAGGGGTCCCCTTTGATAGTACAACAGGCAGGACTCCCTTACATTGCCCATACTTAGGGGTCACATTCCTGGGTCTCAGTCATAGGGAAAGGATAAGTACTAGTACATCAGACATTGCATCTAGAGAATAAGTCATCTCCAGAGTGGAAAAGAGTGCTTGGGGTAACTAACAGACAAAGTACAAAATAGCAGAGCAGTAAACACATCTCTTCCCAGATTATACCACCTTGGAAGAACAAAAAGTGTGAAAAAAACAGACACCCTTGAAAACAGCTGTAGAAAAACCTGAAGTTTGGCGCAGCCCCCTCCCCCACCCCAGAGACAGAGCCCCAGTTTGGCATAGAGTTAAAAGTCAAGAAATCGACTTTGAAAATGAAATAATAACAGAAAAAGATACTGACTTTTCAAAGTTACTATTGCAAAGAGAAAGTTCAAAAAACAAACTCAGAAGAAGAAATCAAAGTCAAAACTACAACTTCCAAAGCCTCAATGAAAATTATGACTTGAAAATGATTTTCAAAATCAAAAAAGAAAGGTAGAAGAATAATTGAGAAAAGAAGTAAAAGTGATAGAAAAAAAATCATGGAAAAAATAATAAAAAGGACAAAAGGAGGCAAAATGAAGAAAACAACACCTTACAAAACAAAATAAACACCATGGTAAAAAAAAAAAAGGCATGACAATCTAATGAACAGAACACCATGAAAAGCAAAATAGCCAAATGGAAAAAGGAGATGCAAATACTCACTAAAGAAAATAGTTAGTTAATTTATGATTGAGCTATGATATATCAAGATGAAAATCAAACAAAACCAAAATGAGAAAAAAATACTTTCTTTTAGTCAGAAAAACTTTTTTCTGTTATTTTTTTCCTGCCGATTTCTTGACTTTTAATTCTATGCTAAAGAAAACTCTTCATTCCAAGTGGTGCTTACATTGTCCTAAGCTTCAAGTTTGTGTGTGTGTGTGTTTGTGTGTGTGTGTGTGTGTGTGTAGCTGCTTTCAGAGGTAATGCTGGGGACTTGCAAGATTTTTGCCTTTACAAGGTGGTATGATGTAGGGAAAAGTGTATTTATTATACTTCTGTAGTGTGCACTGGTTTGTCAGCACCCACAAGCATTATTTTCAACTGTGGAACTTAAACCACAATCCCTGCTCACCTGCATTCACAAGTTCTGCTTTACTAGTTGTCCTCCTTCAACTGGGATAAAGACCCAGGACTGTCATCCAGATCTAAGTATAGAGAAAGCAGCAGAGTCCTTCCCCTGGTGCCAGCAAAGAGACCAGTATAAATCTTTTGAATTCTTTGGACTGAAAGATCTAGAAACCACCACTGCTTTCACTGACTTTAATTACCCTCAAACTTGCTCCATGCCTGCGCCTATGCTGGCATGATCTGAGCTTGATGTACACCACTCTGTTTTCACCTTGTTGAAACAGATCTTTCCTACCCTTCTATATTGTCATGGGATAGAAATTTTTTTTACCCCATTTTTTGTGGTTTCTTCTACTTTAGAATTAGTTTAGAGTCTCACCTTCGGTGGTTTGAGGGAGAGCTCAGGTGAGTCCCTAATTTTGCTCCACTATCTTGACATTACTCCTCCTTCTAGACATTATATTTCAACAAATTATCAAGAAAAAACTGCCCTGATATTCTAGAACCAGAGGGTAAAATAGAAATTGAAAGAATCCACTAGTCAGTTCATCAAAAGGAGATCCCCCAAAATATTTCTCAGGAATATTACAGGCAAATTTTAAGGCTCTCAGGTCATGGAGAAAATATTGCAATCAGTCAGTAAGCAAAAATTCAATTATCATGGAATCACAGTAAGGATAACATATAATCAGCATATTTTACATTAAAGGATAAGAGGGTTTAGAACATGATATTCCTGAGGACAAAAGAGCTAGGAATAAAACCAAGAGTGAGCTAACTATCAGAACTGATTATGATCCTTGAATGGGCATTCAATGAAATAGAAGCCTTTCAAGCATTCCTGATGAGAAGATAAGAGCTGAACAGAAAATATGATTTTCAAATACAATATGCAAGAAAGCATAGAAAGGTAAACAGGAAAAAAATTATAAGAGATTTAATACAATTGGACTGTTTTCATTCCTATATGGGAAGATTATGCTTTTAAACTCTAAAAACTTTATTATTGTCAGGGAATTAGATAAAGGGCATGGCCAGGAGTTGAATATAATGGGATGATTATCTAAAATGTAAAATTAAGGGGTGAGTAAGAAGAACTGACAGGGGCAAGGGGAAAGGGAGAGATAAAATGGGATAATAAATTATCTGACATAAAAGAGGTTCCAAAAAGATTTTTCAGTGAAGTGGAAGATGAAGGAAGTGGAGCGGTACACAGAACTCTTAACACACATGTAAATTGACTCAAAGAAGGAATTACACACTGAGTTGAGTATAGAACCAACCTTACCATATAGAAGGGGAAGGGGGTAAGAGAAGGGGAGGCTGATCAAAGGGACAGCATATTAAAGGGAGATAAGTTTTGAGAATGGGCAAGTTGAAAGGAGAGAGTAAGAGAGAGAGAGAGACAGAGAGAGAGAGAGAGACAGAGAGAGAGAGAGAGAGAGAGAGAGAGAGAGAGAGAGAGAGAGAGAGAGAGAGAGAGAGAGAGAGAGAGAGAGAGAGAGCGTTGAATAAAAGGGGGAAAATAGAATGGAGGGAAATACATAATAATCTTTACTGTAGGTGAGAAAAATTACATCAAGTTTTCAGATAAAGATTTAATTTCTCAAATATATAGAAAGCTGCATAAAATTTATAGTAATAAAAATTATTCTCCAATTAAAAACGGTCAAAAGATGAATGCTCAGGTTTTAGTCAAAGTATTCAAAGCTATCTACAGCCTTTTGAAAAAAATACTCTAAATTACTAGTGATCAGAGAAATGCAATTGAAAAGAACTCTGAACAACCACCCCATACCTATTAGAGTGGCAAATATGACAGAAAAGAATGTTGGAAGATATGTGAAAGGATTAAGACATTACTGAATTATTGGTGAATTTGTAAAGTTATTCAACCATTGTGAAGAGCTATTTGGAACTATGCCCAAAGGTATATAAAAGCATGTATACCCTTCAGCCAAGTGATTCCACTAGTAGATATGTAACCCATAGAGATAAAAAAGAAAACAAAAAATAAAAGGGCCTATTAGTACAAAAATATTTAAAGAAACTCTGTGTTTTTGTATGTGGTGTCAAAGAATTGGAATTTGAGGGGATGCAAATCAATTAGGGAATGGCTGAACAAATTATGCCACATGATTGTGATGGAATAATATTGTGGTATAAAAAATGACAAGCAGTATTCTCTCAGAAAAACCTGGGAATACTTAAACGAACTGATGTAAAGTGAGATGAGAAGTAGCCGGACTATTGTACATAATAAGTGTAATATTACATAATCAACTGTGAGTAACTTAGCTGTTCTCATTTATACAATGATCCAAGGCAATTTGGGAGGACTCATGATGAAATGTGTTGTCCATGTCTAGAGAAAGAACTGGTGAAGTCTGAATGTAGATTGAAGCATATTTTTTCCTTCCTTCCTTCCTTCCTTCCTTCCTTCCTTCCTTCCTTCCTTC
>NW_027186473.1:31766102-31770932 GCF_028583685.1 Petaurus breviceps papuanus
TTCCTTCCTTCCTTCCTTCCTTCCTTCCTTCCTTCCTTCCTTCCTTCTTTCCTTCCTTCCTTCCTGCCTTCTTGCCTTTATTTCTTGGTTTTCTTTCATAGCATGACTTACATGAAAATATGTTTTACATGATTACACATGAAAGATTTCTTGCTTTCTCAAAGATCCAGTGAAGGGAGTTAGGGAGAAAATTCTGAATTGCTCATTAAAACTAACAAAAATTGATGTTAATATAATTTTACTTCTAATTTGGGAAGATACTTAAAAAAGAAAAAAAAATATGAAAGAGTCCACAAACACAAGAACAATCATATGAACTCTTTTTTGCAGCAAAAGAAATAATTGCTAAAAAATAAAGATTTCCATTGAATACAGAAATTCTAAATGAATTGTAGTACATGAATACAATGAAATGGTATTGTGCTGTGAGAAAAAGATAAGTATAATGATTAAAAGCAAATTATGGAAAGGCTAGTTTCAACTATCACAAAACAAAGTAAGCAGAACTGGAAATAGAGTGTGCAAAATTAAATAAGATAAATAGAAAGAATAACCACTAAAAATAATCAAAATTTAATATTTTGAAATAACAACAAAGAAATTGTATTCCCCAAAGTCAAAATATGCTACTGTGAGGACTTTGGATTCAATTGAGTTAATCACTGTATTTGTCAGATTTGGGCAGCCAGATGGTATAGTAGATAGAGTACCAGGCCTGCAATCAATAAGACTCATCAACTTTAGTTCAAATCTTGCTCCAGATACTTACTGGCTTTGTGACCCTGAACAAGTCACTTAACCCCATTTACCTTGATTTCCTCATCTATAAAATGAGCTGGAAAGGAAATGGCAAACCACTACAATATCTTTGCCAAAAAAATTCCCTCTCATAACGAGGTTGATGCCATGGAGAGTGTGTCATGGAGAGTATGACATGACTGAAAATGACTGAAACAAAATAAAGTCACATTAAAAGAAAGTATCAATCATTTTTTAAATTCTTTTTTCCTTATAAAGTTTCTTTAACTTCTTTATTTAAAAGATGTCTATCTTGGAGTGGTTAGGGGAAGAATATGTGGCCATTATCTAACTGAAATAAAAGTAAAGTGTATTAATTATTTTTAAATAAGCTTCATCAAAGTAGAAACTATTTTATTCATTACATCCCAGGTTATACCAATGTGCATGACACATAAAAAGAATAGTAACTGTTCACATTTATATTGTGCTTACTATATTTTAGGCATTGTATTAAGTGCTATTATTATTTTCTTTTTACATATAACAAAACAGTCATATAGGCTATGTGGCTTGCTAATGGTCAAATTTCCAGTAAGTTTATGTGACAGGATTTGAACTCAGGGTTTTATCACTCTACGGCAAACATTCTATCAACTTCTATATTTAGCACCTCAATAAATGTTTGTGATTGGTTAATGAATGAATATTTAGTTAAAATAGACAAATGTAAAAAATTTAAATAGGCACAGAAGAAGGAATACAGAATATTATAAGAGAGATATCATTAGTGAACATAAAGCAATTAAAAACAAAATTAAGGAATCATGTTTCAAAGTGTTTGTTTTTATCATTAGCTTATTAGTTATATGTTTCTCTTATAATCCATGTATTGGATTATAGCTAACATATTCCCCAATAATAAATAAAGAACAGAAAATATAATTTAATTTCTTCTTGGTAAATTCAGAAGATTTAATCAAACAATTTGTATACAAAATACAAATAAATAAGTTGATACTTTCAGCAAATAAATTAATCACTTTTCAAAACCTTGCTATCTTCCAGGTACTCTATTAGATAGTATAACTGGAAAGCCAAACATTAAATAACTTTGCCCCCAAGAATGCAATACTCTATTGTAACAAGATGGAAAACATATATGGGAGTGAGAGATAGAGCCAAGATGTCAGATTAGAGAAAAAAAAATACTGTTGAGGTTTCTGCATATTCCTTTCCAAACTACTTTAAAATAATGACTAAAACTGAATTCTTGAGTAATAGAGTTAATAAAAGCTCAACATAAGACATTTTTTCCAGTTCAAAACAGCTTAGAAAGTTTGGAAATCTGTGACTGGTGTAGGAGCTGAACCAGAGCAACATTAGCTATAGGACTTGGCAATAGCAACAGCAGTGATAACAGTTTTAGGAGCTCTCAGCCCAGAGAGAATAGGGGGGTTGGGCAACTGGTGAGAAGGAAAATACAGGAGACCTCTATGTTAGGACTGGGCACAAGAAAGGGTGCTGTTTGACAACTCCATTGCCCATATCTACTTCTGCATCACTGTTCCAGGGAAGAAAGGAGCACTTACAGTCCCAAGGCAGCAGAGTCCCAAAGGAATGACTGTATTTCTAGCTGCAAGATATCTGGGGCTTTTCCTAGATAAGGATTATTACACATATCAGGAGAACAGTGATCACACCTCTCCCAAGCTCACATCTCCTTAGAACCATTGAAAACTTCAAAATCCCCAGAACTAGTGATGAAAACAGTAGCATAAAAAGAAGTCTGAAGCTAGGGACAATGACTTTCCATCCCCACCCTACCCAGCTTGTAGAACCCAATTTTAATGTGAAATTTAAAGCATGAGTGAACAACAAAAAAAAAAATAGCCAGGCCATTAAAAACCATTATGGTTACAGGAGGAAGATCAAGATATACACTCAGAAGACATTGAAGTCAAAACAGGTATGAATAAAGTCTCAAAAAGAAATGGATTGAACTTAAGCCAAAAAGGATTTCTGGAAGAATTAAAAATTAATTTAAAAAATCAAGGATGGTACAGGAAAAATCAAGAAAATAAATGAATATGTTTAAGAAAATTGTGAAAAAAACAATCAACGGTTTCCTAAATGAGGCACAGACAATTAATGAGGAAAATATTTTTGTTTATATGGGTTAAATTTATCAACAATTATTGAATTAAATATTATTACTATTCATGTTATTAATAACATAGTTTTGACCTTATGGACCTCCCAAATATGTCTGGAGAACTCAAAGATCCTAGACCAGACTTTGTGAACCACAGAGCTAGGAAATGTGTGACTACTAAGTAAACACATGAAAACGCTCTTCATGCTTTTTATTCCTTTTAAAAATAGTCATGACAATTTTGTTAAAAATTTCCCTAGTCCTCTCAATCACTTTTCAAATATCTTTGTTCTTGGCCATTACTACATATATGAAGGATCAAATGCTTATAAATTGCAAAGCTAAAAGGACAAACACATCTGTAATTAGTCTTTGTAGAGGTATCATAAGTATTTTATGTGTCTAAAATAAAGTGTTATATGTCCAACTAAGTACTCTGAAGCTGGGGATTTTTTTCTTCAAACCTGAGGAAACTCATTCCCTGAGGACTCCTGGGAATGAGTAAGACATGCCCCACAACTCATTACTCCTTCTCTTAAGCATGTCACTTGAAAAAGCTAAAAGGTTGATCCACTAGAACTGGAAAGGAGCTCAAAGAACATCTAGTTCAACTTCCTCATATTTCATTAGGAAAATAAGTCCAGAGAGTTTTAGGGACTTGCCCTAAAGTTTCAGAGATTAATTTAGTGATGCAAAATTTCAACATCAAAAAAATAAAATATGTATTTCATTTCAAATGCGTTCTTTCTCTTTTCACCCTAGTTACTAAAGAAAAACTGGGAAAGGCAAAATTGGTTGGGAAAGGCAAGTTAATTAAAATAAATTAATAACAGTATGTCTATTTGACTGAAATAATATTTCGTCAAGGTTAAGATAAATTGGTCATGTCTGACTAAGGACTGGAATAAACCCAGCCCCATATTATTTCAATTAAATATTTTATTAAAATGGTTTTTTTTCAATGTCACAAAAAGTTTTTAATGTGTTGAGCATGCATTTTTTTCCATTCAAAAGCATAATCATTACTTTCAAAATTTATAATTTTGGGTTGTAGAATAAACTTCTTTTCAAAATATGCTATTGGATTCTTGTCATTTTTCATATTTCAAGAATAATTTTACAATACTTGCATTCATTTACATTATTTTTGAATAATTCACTGTTGGCCATTTGAGTAATTAGTAAGAGGTCAAAGAAATTGTTAAAGTCAACCACTTTGTGCTATGAAATTTGAAGCAAAGGCCCTGTGGAGTTGATCACTAGAATTCCTTCACTGGTTCCTTCTTGTCTAGATGCTGAATTTGTGGGAATTTTTTTTTTGCAGTATTTACTCCATTCTTGTGATGAAATTCTGTTTTGTTTTATTTTATATTCTTATGAGATACCTTTGCTGTTTATTTTTTTCCTCCATTTTTTCTGTCTTCAATTCAATTACTTTGACTTGAATAGAATATATATTTTTCTTTTAACACTGTTACTTTTAAATATTTTTGACCAGATTTTTTCTTCTAATGTTAGTGTTTCAAAGGTATTCATAATTTTCTCTTCTTTATATACATTTTCCATAATATATTCACTTTTGTTTCCAATACATTATCTAAAAAATAAAAGTTTAAATTATAATCATTTATGGTTTTCTGGTATTTCCTATTCTTCATTCTTATGGGAATTTTTACATTCCATATCTCTCTTCTTGACTGATTTGTATTTGTCTTGGAATATTTCTTACAAAACCCTTAGATTCCTCTGGTAACTTTACTGTTAATGGTTTCTTCTGATATTAATATCCAATCTGTGAATTCTATTGAAAGTTTTAGTTTCTAAGTGTTTGATAATTCTCATTCTTTGCTTCTTTTTGTTGTTCTCTTCCTCCTTATTGTTATCCTCAAATTCTTCTTCTTCTTCTTCTTCTTCTTCTTCTTCTTCTTCTTCTTCTT
>NW_027186473.1:31770942-31775776 GCF_028583685.1 Petaurus breviceps papuanus
CTTCTTCTTCTTCTTCTTCTTCTTCTTCTTCTTCTTCTTCTTCTTCTCCTTCCTCCTTCTGCTCCTTTTCACTTATAATCAATTCACTTTCTGATGCCTTCCTTTTACTGATAATGATAATGTGGGAATTTTATTGGTACTGATCCCAAAGGATGGCTTTATATTGAAAAAGAAAAGTTCTTATTGGCTTATATCCCTGTGCTTAGTACTCTGAAATATAGGACTGGACCCAATGGGTTTCACTTCCCTTTTCTTCAGGACTCATTCAGCCATCCACAATGGTCTTTCCCTGAATTTATCTTTTGATTTTTTACTTGTCCTGGCTTGACTGAAACTGTTATATGCTGTCTTTGCTAGGGATGGTGGAGGGTAAAGAGGCTGTACTGGAAAGTCTCTAGCCTTGTGCTTCTCCAACATCATTCTTCAACCTAAGGTTTTTAAGTACATTTTCAGCCTATACCTTATTAATCTCCAAATTGCTAAGAAATATCAGTTTCAGTTTCTTACTCTGGAATGAAAGAAGTAAATGGGGTTGTGATACTATGGCAGAATCTCTACAGCAGTGGCTTCTTCTCTGGACTCTTATGACCCTGCTTTTAGTTCTAAGAGCATGGAAGCTAATGGACCAGAGGTGCTGAGTTAGTGTTTTAAATATTAGAGATCTCCAATGTTAATTTCCAATTTATATTTTGGCCTCCTTTCTTCTTTGACTTTGTAAATCCACACATGAGCAGCTCTCCAGAAGAATGATACTGTGAAGAGCTTTTAAGGTTGTGATTACACAGTTAGTGATAACTCTATTCCATAACAAATCAGAGCAAAACATTCACAGTAAATCAAAATACAGCATTCAAAATGATGCAGCTTATCACAGAAAATGGCCACATAGTTTTCACCACAGTGGCCACAAAGTTTTCAACAAAGTATATTCACTTAGTCAATCAATCTCATAGTAACTCAATCATCCAATCAACTCAATCATTGAATCACCCTTAAGGAGGTTGCCTCCTTAAGGGTCATAAAATATAATAGTCAAATTTCTCCACTCCTGGGTCACAGTAAGTTACAAATCAGTCATTATTCAAACATCAATCACTACTCAGGCATTAGTCACTACTAAATACCCTCTTAAGGGGTAGTAGAAAATAGACAAGCCATCCACCCCTTCATCACAAGCAAATCACAATCTTCTCAGTCAGTACAATATCCAAGTAAAGTCTTCTTTCAGTTTGGTTGGGGGCTGGCTCTCAGTTTCCATGGTTCCTCTTCCATTGTCCCAACTCCAACTGTCACCTGGATTCAAAGGCAGGCAATTCCCTGTTTTTATTTTGTTTTGTTTTGTTTTCATCAGTACCAAGTCACTTTATTGGGATGTAAATGGTGGTAGTTTTTTGGTACAGAATATGAAAAGGTAAGATAACCAAAATATGCATTCACTGAAAGACAATAGGAGTGGTGCCCACAGGTCCCAGGTTTGGGGGAAGCCAGGTGTGGCTTAGCTCTTGTTGTCACTGTCTCCAAGTGTGTGCTTGTCAAAAAGATATTCTGCCATGCCAGAATCCGGGCCCCCATCTTGCACAGGTTGGTTACGTGATCACCCAGCTGTTTGATGGACTTGACCTGTTGGTCCAGGTAGTGGGTTTCGATGAAATCACATAAGTGGTGGTCATTCTTTTCAGTTGTTAGGTGGTGCAATTCCAGTAACAACTGATTGACATTTTTTTTCCAAGTGCAGAGCACACTCCATTGCATTCAGCCTACTCTCCCAGTTGTCGTGATGAGGCTTCTTGATGTCCTGCAGGAAGATACTGACTGCCGCACTGGTTCTGCAGCTTCATCAGCTCCTCCTGCAACTGGTGCAGGAAGTACTTGGCAAAGTTCTTGAGCGCCACATTCTCGTGGTCGAAGTAGTAGGACATGGACAGGTAAACATAGGAAGAGTAGAGCTCCAGGTTCATCTGCCAGTTGATGGAGGCCTCCGAGTCCTGGTGGTAGTTCTGCCACACCTGAGAGGGGGACATGGAGGAGAAGGAGGTGGCAACAATGCCAGCAATGGCCAGGGTGGCTGAGCATTTAAGGGCAGCTCCAGCTGGAAGCAGTGGGTTCTTCTCAAGCATTGTTGCTTGAGTTCAAAGTGATTCCTTGTCCAGTTATTTTTCCTGTTTCCATTTCAAATATAAGCTCACAGTGTCCAGTCCACCTTAAGTCCTTCACAGTTCCTGTTTCTAGGATGACAAAGCTTAACAAAGCCAGAATAATATTCATCCACATTGCTGGCACCATCATCAATTCACTATCTGCCTATGAAATCAACTCAGACCTACCAACAAAGTCTCAGAGCTCAAAACAAACCATCAACATAGAAATCAAAAGAGATCCAGATAAATGGTCCGTGACAGTAGCACAAATCATCAATAAAGTCCCGCGACCTCCAAAACTCTCTTCCAGAACATCTGTGAAGATTCAACCAGAAAATCCTCTTTCAGGGGTTCCAGTAAGGTCCCAGGGCTTCTGTACAAAATATCATAAACAAACATCAGTAGAGACAGAGCAGACAAACATAGTGCCAGGATACCACAAGTTTTCTCCTTCTTGAATGCCACCACAAGAATCTTCTTCTCATTTTCTGGTCTCTCTAGCCCTGGGGCTCTCCTTATGTAGTCATTAGCTCCTCCTCAGGAGTACACAAGTTCTAGGGTTCACAAGTTGTGGAGTTCCCATGTTCTGTTTTTGTAAAAGACTGAACTAAGGTGTTAATTCAATAGCTGAAACAAAGTGTGAAATATCGCTGTGCTTTGCCATTACAGACTTATGGGTTTAATTTAATTGTGCTGTCTTGGAATCGGGTGCCTCATTCCACCTGCCTCTTTTTTTCTGAAGGGTTGAATGGCTTGTCTGGAGAAAGTTAGTAATCCACCAATTTGTAGGACTGAGCCATCAATTTGATAGCTCAGAAGTCAATCTTCTGACTTCAAATCTACTGCACTTTCTATTGTACCACATGCTTCTCTGCAATTTAGATTCAATCAGAGTTCGTCTGGACAGATTTTATATAGTGAGTGCAGAGAACTGAACTGTCAAGTTCTGATATGTCACAGTCTAGTTGTTTTAGGCCTAATTTCAGTACCTTACAGGATGTGATTCTATAGAATCAGTCTCTCTTTGACTTGACATAGTTCTCCTGATCAAATAGCACGCTGCTAGGAAGCCCATGTGAGATTTACAGCTACAAGGAGCACCTGATATCCTGAATGTCAATACTAAAATAACTATTGCAAAATGAAAGGAAACCACAGAAAATAGTTTTAGCTCAGTGAACTCAAGTTTATTCATCCTTTGAAAGATTTATAAATTTGGGTCCACAAGGTCAAAAACTCGAATGGAGCAATGATTTGCCTGTTTCTACAATGTCTTTGATGAATGCGATTCCACAGAACTGAACTTATATACCCTTTAAAATCATGGAGAAGCACGTTCTGTGTGTAATAAATTCACAGCGTTGTATGTCTGACTGGCAAGCAAAAGACCACCTCATCTACTCCATAGTCTAATGGGTAACAAATGACATTTGAAACTGAAGAGTGACAAGAATTAAATGTCAGTGGAAGCAATGGAGTCTCCTACGTCTAAATGGAAAGAGAATGATGAATATATGTAGACCCAGAGTGAATTATGATTCAAGTTATGGTTGAAAGCATTAGTCTCTTCAGATTCTGCTGAATGAATATCAAGAAGGCAGGTGTATTGTCATCCTCATAGAAATCAAGATACATTATGCCTGGATCCTAAAAGACATAAAAAACTGAAGAAAGAATTATGGATCCTGTAGATAACTAGCAATACACTAGATACGAAGGCTTTCAAATAATTTACTCAGCATAATATCACAGAACTTATTATTTAGGAAAGTTTATATCTCTTAAAGAGTTTTATATTTTATAAAATCATAATATATGACTTATTTCACAAAATGTATCATTCTGGTTAAAGAACATGTTTTATTCCCTACCTTTCTTTTAACATTATTTAGAATGTCTAATATGCAATTAACAGTTTTTGAGTTTTAGATTACATATTTACAAAACCTTAAGGAGCTGAGTGTGAATATTTATCCTGACAAAATATATTGGCTCTCATGCGTGAATTGTTCAAGTAACTTAACAGCTTTGGACTTCCATTTCCTCATCTTGAAGTAGTTTGATAACATGTCTACTAATTTCCCCTCCCTGTTCGAAATCCATCACACACACAGACACACAGATTTCCCTGGGATTTTCAATTTTTATATTAATTGTGAATCCCATATTAAAGAAAAAAAACTTATATAATATAGTTATTAAATATATTGTTCCCCAAATCATTTATAAGATAATGTAGTACCACTTACAAGAAATTGAGAATTATATTTCTATAATAGCTAGCATTTATATACCAATTTGAGATTAGTTAAGCACTTTGAAGGTATATCATTTCAACCTCACAGTAACCTTGAGATGTAGGTACTATAATTACTCCCTTTTTGTCGATAACAAAACTGAGGCAGAGATAGTTTATATAACTTTCTCAGTATCAAAGAGCTAATAAGTCTCTGAAGCATGATTTAAACTTAATTATTTCTGATACTAAGTCCACTTTATTCACCATACCACCTAGCTGCTTTAGTGATTACCTAGTTATGCTGAAGTAACATGACGAAGTAGGAAGTTTCAACTACTAACATCCCCACAACCGAAACCATAGCATGGTTTCTTCTCTTGGCGTCTAAGAACTTATCTTTTTTCTATCTATCTATCTATCTATCTATCTATCTATCTATCTATCTATCTATCTATCT
>NW_027186473.1:31775786-31815092 GCF_028583685.1 Petaurus breviceps papuanus
TCTATCTATCTATCTATCTATCTATCTATCTATCTATCTATCTATCTCTATATCTATTCCTGTGCCTATAGGTATATCTATATCTATGTCTATCTGTCTGTTTGCTATCTATTTATCATGTTTCTTCCTTTCATTCATTCCTTTTCAATACAAGATTCCTTCTTAGCTTCATGTTTAATTTTATGTATTTAAAATCATTATTCTGAGAGGAATTTCATTAACTTCACCAAATTATCAGTGGCCCATCACACACATACACACACACACACACACACACACACACATGTTTAAGAAACCCTGAGTCAGAAAGAGATGGATATGTCTGATATCAGATTTAAAAGGAAAGAAAGCAGGAAGAAAAGAAGAAAAACAGTGAAATGTTCAGAAAAACAATAACAATTATAGTTGAAAAAAAAGAAATGTAAGAGCTGAAGAGGTGGTAAAAGCATTAAATGTTTTTTTTTTTAATTGGTAAAAATAAAACCAAACAAAACTAAAGGACAAGGAAGCCATATTGAAGAGAGGACTGGTCCTAGTGATTGATTTCAAGAGAATGAGGCAGGTATCCTAGGGGTTAGGTCCATTTTTCTTCTCTCTTTATAGAGTTTCTCTGTTATAAACAAAATAGCATATGGGATCCCATCAGTGTTACCACTCTTCACTTAATTTTGAATTAATGAGCCAGCATTTTGTATTGTTCATATGTCTGGTTGTGGTCTTGCCTGACAGTTGCCATTTGTGGCAGCTGACATCTGATGTTTTATGTGCCAGCTTCCACCAGCTCCTTAGCAGCTCACTGTCATTACATTTCTCTTTCTTACCAGATGGCAGTAAAAGATCAACTGTCCTTGTAAGGGATCTGGAAAATAAATATGCTTAATACTAACTTAAATCTGCTAGAGTTTGCATGAAAACTTAAGATTCAGAGACAGGATAGTTTAAAAGTTTGAATAGGATTCTGTTCTCCAAACAAACAAACAGCAAATGAAACTTTCTCTTTTAAAAGTGCTTTTGATTCCTCCTGGTCTTTAAGAACAGTAGTGTAATGACGATCCTTTCTAGACTTCCTTTTCACTTCACTTTTTGGGGTTCTCCCTTGCATTCCATCTTTTCCTCCTACCATGACTTTTATATCCCCTCATGCCTGAAATACAATTCTTGTTCATCTCTGTCTTTTAAAGTCTCTAACATCTTCAAAGTTAATTCACTCTTGTGGCAGTTCTTACATCTCCTATGAAAATAATTTAATCCCACTAGAGGTTAATAACTTCCCCCCTGAAGTTATTACACACACACACACACACACACACACACACACACACACACACACCTTTATATATACAAATCTGATATCTGATATTCATCATTGAAATGCACATTGAGGGCAGGAACTTTTTAATTTTCGTGGTGTAATTCCCAGTACCAAGCTCAGGAGTATAAACATATAGCAGGTGATTTATAAGTGTTTGTTAAAGAATAAAATAATTTTCAAAGTTAATAACTATAGAATGTTGACAGTACAGTGGGTTTTTGATGAATCTCCTTCTCTAAAAGGATTTCTTAAATTCTTCCTTTGAGTGAAATTTAGTTATAATATCACATTTTAAGGTGGTCAGAGCAGTCAGGTTAAAGGATATTTGGAACTTAAAAGAAGCATTATTTTATTGTCAAGCTAGAAAATAATGAATTTCCTTTGACTACACTTAAAAAAATTTCCTTGAATTTCTACAAGGAAAGATTGACAATAATTACACCTTCTGCATTGATGAGGTTAAATAATTCTTCATAGTTCTTATATTTGTATTTCCACACATGTTTAAGTTTTTCTATATACACATATATGTATACATATATATCTATAAATAAATGACACATTACGCTAACTATAGATACCTCTAAAGCAAAAAAATTGGAAATGTAATGCATGAAAATTCAAACTTAATTTCTTTTATTCAGAAATTGTGGCACTGAAAGTATAGCATTGAACTTAACATTACTTAACATATAATCTACATGCAAATTGGAAATTCTTCTTAAAAGATCAAAGATTTTGGTTCTTTTCCTGTCTCCACCAAATATAATAGGGATGACCTCAGTCAATAACAAACATTTGAGCCTTAGTTTCTTTATCTGTCCTTTGATAAAAACAAAAGAAAGTGGGACAATTGATAATGACTTCTGTGCTTACGTCAAAGAGTGTTTTGCAAAGACAAATGAAATGTAGTATGGTTAATTTCAGGATCTATATTGCTCATTCTATCAACTTACTAGAGTTGTTCTTATTCTATAAATTCTGAACAAATATGTACTAATTGATGGACAGTATGAATTGATGCATTTATTATGGGAAAATATTGGAATAATCAATTCTTTAAGTATTTGTTAATCATGTACTATATGTTAAATACTGTGTTCCACTTTTGGGATGCAAATATAATAAATAGAAAGAAACTAAATTGGGGAGCAGAGCTAACATGGTGGAATGAAGGCAGAGAATTGCCTGTATTCTTTCAAATTTCCCTCCAAACAGTGTTGAAATAATGCCTCAAAATGAATTCTTTAGCAGCAGAAGTGACAAAAGGATGAAGGGAAACAATTTTCCAGCCCAAGAAAATACAGAGGATTGGGGAAAAAAAAATCATGTGTTTCACTGGGGTGAGAGTGTAGTGCACTAAATCAACAGCAGAATGAATAATGAGAAGCAGTGGCTTCCAGAGCTCTCAGCCCACAAAATTTGTCAAGCAGGTCAGAAAACTAGCAAAAAAAAAAGATTATAGGAGACTTTTTTTCTGTCACTGAATGCAGCTTTTATTTTTTTATTGTTCATATGAGCGTCTGGGTCCGAGCTCTAGGGTGAGGAGGAGCACTAGTATACTAGATTGTATGGGATCCTGGACACAGCTCAAGGATGTGAAGGAGTGTGTGTGGTACATCACAGACAAGAGCATAGCCCAGACCATTACTGAGTATAATTCTCCTTAGATCATATAACTTCTGAAGAACTAAACCTCTACAGATCACCAGAAATTGCTTTGAAAACACATAAACAAACAAACAAACAAAACCACTGAGACTTGGCAACATGCCCTCTCCAACCTGGGATCTTCAATGTTCAAAATCTAGAAAAAGGATGAAAAATAAACAAACTTAGAAAAGAACCTGACCACAGAAAGTAACTATAATGGCAGGATGATCAAAACACAGAATCAGAAAATAGTGAGATCAAAGAAGCTACATGAAAAACCTCAAAGAAAAATGTGAATTGATCCCAGACCCTGGAAGATCTAAAATATATTTTTTATTTTAATTTTTGCCTTTGTTTGGATGGCAATCGGGGTTAGGTAACTTGTCCAAGGTTACATGGCTAGTTTTTTTTTTTTTTGTGTGGGTCTTAAGTGTCTGAGGCTGGAACTGAACTCAGGTCCTCCTGACTCTGGGGCAGCACTTTACTCACTGCACCACCTAGCCACCCTAAAACATGTTTTAAACATCTAAAAGAAATGCAGAGGGAAATGGGCAAAAGAAATGTAAATGATGCAAGAAACAGCCAATAGCTTGATAAGAGTTACAAAAATACTGACGAAAATAACAACTTAAAAAACAAACACTAAATTAAATATTAAATTCTTTACAAGAAACACATGTGAAACACATACATACAGGGAGAAGATAAAGAAATTGAAGGTAATATGTTATACTGAAGTTGGACCAAAAAAAATGGGCACCAATCAAGATCTCAAACAAAGCAAAAGCTAGAATAAGTCTAATTAAAAGGGTTAAATAGGGAAGCAATATTTTGCTAAAAGGTATTATAGACAATGAAATAATATCAATACTAAACATATATGTACCAAATTGTTTAGCACAGAATTCTTAAAGAAAAAATTTAATATTATTTTACTTATCCTCAAAACAAACCTGTCAGGGAGGTCCATTATTATTCCCATTTGTTAAAAATGAGGAGCTTATCCATATTTGCACTTTGGGGTGGGTAGGTGGTGCAGTCAATAGAGCACTGAGCCATGGATTCAGGATGACCTGGGTTCAAATTTGGCCTCACACACTTAAAACTTACTAGCTGTTTGACCTTGGATAAATCACTTAACCCCAATTGCCCTGCCGTCTCCCCTCCAAAAAAAGCAAAAAAAAGGAAGGAATTTAAGACTAAGAGTTTTGCCCAATGCCACACAGTAAGTAAATATATGAAGATGTATTTGAACTCACCTTCCAACTCAATCTTTCAGCTGGATAACCTAGTGTCTTATGTTTTCAAGAAAATACCTGGAATTTCTGAGCTAAAAATTTTAAGATCCAGTCCATGGCAGTACTTTAAAAGAAGATTCAGAAAAGTGTTCTTCTCCCAGTCATTACAGAAGGATACATTAAAAAAAAATAAGGAAAGAGGGAAAGGGAATAAACAGTTATTAAGCAGTAATGATGTGCCAGACATTGTGCTAATCACTTTGCAAATATTTTCATTTTATCCACATAATAACCCTGAGAGTAAGAAGCTGTTCTTATCCCTATTTTTTGGTTGAGAAAACTGAGGAAAATAGAGGTTACATGACTTGTTCAGGGTCACACTTATTGCTGTTTCCCTTTGATTCCTTTGCCCTCTAATTTCCACAATGGGTCAGCATACCTTCATAGCCCTGAGGCATCTTGAAATTTAATATTGTTTAAAAACAAACTCTCTAAGGGTATAATTTGAGCATTATAACTGTGGTTATTACTTGTTATAAAGATGTGGAAAAAAAACAAAAAGAGCATTTCTCTTTGCTGTCATTAGTATTCTGCTGGGAAAAATAATTCAGTGGGTGTTGAAACCATTGAGAATATTTGAATCCTCAGAGAAACAGCAATCACTCAAATATTCCCTTTTAAAACCTTCTCAATGCATCTGACAGAAAGGTAAAATTGGTAGTGGAGGGAGGGGCAAATTTTTGAAATGCCATCAAACAGTGGTCAGAGAGGACTTTTTGATCTGCACAGGAGGCTGTTTCCCTCTGCTGTTGAAACTGATTCAGTGAATGAACCCAAAAAGGAATAGAGTGGGTGTTTTAAGTGCCACTCAAGAGAAAATAGGAAGAATGCTACAGAACTGACTGCCAGTGGGTAGGAGTGACAGATGAGGAGATGAAAATGCAGTAGAAGACTATGTCATATCCATCAACTTAATTATTCCTAATGTATCATAAAAGCATAGAGCAGAGCAAACATTTTGGGAGGACAAGCATGGTGAATAGAAAAGTGGCTCATTTCCTTTTTTAAAATGCTTCAGACAGGCTACAGGTATTCTCTTAATGCTGTGTACTACTCTTTCAAATTATGACCTATTGTTGAAAGAAAGGCTGGACTTCGACTCTGGAAAGATTTGCTTTCAAACCCTGTTTCTGACATTTGCTTGCTGGGTGAAGTTGGCAGGACACTGATGCAGATTTGGAAAGGATCTTAGAAATCATCTAGTTGAATTCCTTCATTTTTTTGATGAGGAATCTAAGACAGAGAGAGATTAAATAACTTGCCCAAGATCACGTAGGTAAAAAGATGCAGATATTGAGGGCTTCCTGTCCTTTTACTCCAGGATGATGAAAGTATTTCAACTGACTACAGATTCTGAATTGAGTGAGTGTGCAAAATAAAAATGTCCCCAAGGAAGAAATTCATTTCTGTTCACAGATGGCGATTGAGTCAACAACTGATGTAAGCCTCTGCATTAGGAGAGAGGTGGTATGTGTAGCCACTCTCCCTTCCCAGTCAGATATAAAAATATGAGCATATAACATGGCTATTTTTCTGCTTCTGCTGTGTTTAATTTTTTTTCCCTTCTCTTTGGTAAATAAGTCTTGTGGTTGAAATGGAGGAGTCTATTGCCTGAAGAACTTTGAGACATCAGAAGTGTAAATAGAGGTCCAGAAGCTAAAGTCCTTGCCAGCTCACAACTGAACCTAGTGGGGAATGGAGCCATAAGTAACAGCCTTCTTCACCCAAGCCAGCAGAAAAAAAAATGATTGGGCATCTGATAAGAAGTGTTCTGCCACAAGGGAGAAACTTCATTCGGAAGTATGCCACATTTGGTAGTAAATTTGGTGGAAGTGAATTCTTTGTAGTGTTTCAAGTTAGAACTCATTTTGCACAGGAACTAAGATACAGAAGAAGAAGGAATGTGGCTTGTTTTGGAGGAATATATTAATACTATAGTTTTTACTATATTTTTTAGATATCTACCATAAATCAAATTTATGCTAATTTGGTATCAATTTAGTAACTGACAAATGATATGATATATAATTATTTTATTTAATTTTTAGTTTTTTCAATTTGCTTATTTATTTTTATTTTATGACATTCATTTCCACAGGAATTTTAGTTACAAATTTTTCCCTTCTTTCCCCTACACCCACTACAAAATAGAGACCCGACTGAATATCTATTTCCCCAATCTGGTCTCGCATATATCTTCCCCCACTTCCCCCTAACTTTCTAGTAGGGCAAGATGGATTTCTTTGCCCCAATGCCCGTATATCTTCCCAGTTTCATGTTAATTTTTTTTAAACACTTGTTTTTAAAAATTTGATTTCCAGCATCTTTCCCTTCTTCCTTCCTTTCCCACCCCCACTGGTAGGACATACAATTCAATGTAGGCTGTACATGTGTAGTTATGCCAAACATTTCCATAGTAGTTATTTTGAGAGAGAATAATCATATCCCCCTCCATCCTATCCTGCCCACCACTTACTCTATTTTCTCTTTTGATCCAGTCCCTTTCCAAATGTGTTTGCTTCTAACTACCCTATCCTCCAAGCTTCCCTCCCTTCCATCATTCTCCCACTTTTCCCCTTCCCCCATACTTTCCTGTAGGGGAAGATATCCAAGTGAGTGTGTGTTATTCCCTCCTTAAACTAAATTCAATGAGAGTAAGGCTGACCCATTCTCTTTCACCTTTCTATTCTTCCCCTCCTATGTAACAGTTTTCTCTCGCCTCTATTATATGAGGTAGTTTACTCTACTCTGTCTTTACTTTTCTCCTTCTCCCAAAATACTACTCTCTCACCTCTTAATTTTATTTTTTAGATATCAACCCTTCATATTCAATTGATGATGTGCCCTCTTTCTTTGTATACATGCATACACATATTTACACTTTCACATATATTTATGTTCATATACATCCTCCTATTCATACATATATATGTGGATATAGTATATATATATATATATATATATATATATATATATATGAATGTGTATATATAAAATACACACGTATATTCTCTTCAACTATCCTCATACTGAAAAAAAATCTCATGAATTGCAATTATTATTTTTCCATGTAGGAAAGTAAATAGTTCAAATTCTCTTGCTTTTTGTATTTGAAAGTTAAATTTTCTGTTCAGCTCTGCATTTTTAATCAAGAATGCTTGAAAGTTCTTTATTTCATGGAATGGCCATATTTACCCCTGAAGCATTATATTCAGTTTTTCAGAGGACATGATACAATTTTTCAATCCTAACTCCTTTGTCCTCCATTTTATCATATTCCAAACCCTTCAATCCCTTAATTTATAAGCTGCTAGATCTTGTGTTATCCTGATTTTGTTTCCATAATTCTCAAATTGTCTCTTCCTGACTACTTGTAATATTATCTCCTTGATCTGGAAACTCTAAATTTTGGCTATAATATTCCCAGGAGCTTTTTTGGGGGGAGATCTTTTTCAAGAGGTGATAGGTACATTCTTTTACTTTCTATTTTGACATCTGATTCTAGAACATCATGGCAATTTTCCTTGAGAATTTTTTGAAGGATGATTTCTAGACTGGGTTTTTTTTTAGTCATGGCTTTCATGTAGTTCAATAATTTTAAAATTATCTCTCCTGGATCTACTTTCCAGTTCGGTGTTTTTATTTTAATGAGATTTTTCACATTACCTTGTATTTTTCATTTCTTTGGATCTGTTTTATGGTACCTTGATTTCTTAGGAAGTCATCGGTTTCCATTTGCTTCAATCTAATTTTGAAGGAATGATTCTTTTCAGTGAGTTTTGAATTTCCTTCACCATTTGGCCAATTTGTCTTTTTAAGGAATTCTTCTCCTCATTGGCTTTTTGGAACTCTTTTGCCTATTTGAGACTATTTGAGATAGTCTGTTTTTTAAGGTGTTATTTTCCTCAAGTCAGGCTGTTGACTTGCTTTTCATGATTTCCTTGCATAATTCTCATTTCTATTCACAATTTCTCCTGCACTTCTCTTTCCTGATTTGTTTCTGGCAAATTCAGCTTTTTAAGACATTCTTCTCCTCATTGGCTTTTAGGACCTCTTTTGCCATTTGAGTTACTCTATTTTCTTCAGTATTTTTGGGTCTGCATTAGCAGGCTGTTGCCTTACTTTTCATAACTTTCTTGCATCCTTATCATTGCAATTCCCAATTTTTCCTCTCTCTTTCTTGATTTTCAAAATCTTTCTTGAACTCCTCCATGATATGCAACCAAATCATATTTTTTGGAAGATTTTAATGCAGGAATTTTTTTATGAAATGCTTTATTAACTTCTGATTTACATCATCCATTTCTGCCAGATTTTGAATTACATATGTTCTCCCCATTTTATCCCTACCCACCACCGCAAAATAGCAATCCCACAGGATATCCCCTCCTCCAATTTGCTCTCTCCCATATCTTCTCCAATGCCCCCTTCTACTTTTTCCAGTGGTACATGGTGGATCTCTGTACCACAGTGCCTGCATATCTTATATCCCAATTACATGCAAAATATAATTAATAATAGTATATATATATATATATATATATATATATATAATTTTAAATGTTTGATGATAAAGCTTTGAATTCCATATTCATTCCCTTCTTCCTTTGTCACCCACCTTTACTGGGGAGATAAGTAGTTCAGTATAGCTTGTACATGTGTAGCTAATGCAAAACATTAACATAGTAGATATACTGTAAAAGACTGACTACATTTCTCTCCCTCCTATCCAACCTCCCAGTTGTAATATTCTCTACTTTGCTAATTTGATCCCATCCCTTTTCAAAGATGGGTGCTTCTAACTTTCTACCCACCCCAGCCTGCCTCCCTTCCATCATTTCCCCTCTCATCTCTTCCCTTCTACTCTCCTGTAGGGTGATACCTTATTTAGTGTGTATTTCATTGCCTCCTCCAGACAAATTGAATGAGAATGAGGTTGACCTATTCCTTTTATGCTCCTATTCTTCCCCTCCATTGTAACCATTTTCCCTTACCTCTTCTAAATGAGATAGTTTACCCCATTCTGTCTCTCTCTATTACCTGTCATTATATTCCTCTCTCACCTCTTAATTTCACCTTTTAAGTATCATCTCGTCCTGTTATATTGGTCCTGTGCCCTCTATCTATGTATACCTGTAAACATATATACACATATTCACGTGTGTATTCATATGCCCATATACCCTCCAATATAGACATATTATAAATATATGTATATAAATACATGTGTATATATATATATATTTTTTTTTCCCATCAACTATTTTCATACCTGAGAAAATTTTCATCACTTATAATTATCATTTTTCCATGTATGAATGTAGTTGAATGAAAGTAGTTGAACTTTGATAAATTCCTTATGATTTATTTTCCCTGTTTGCCTTCTCATGCTTCTCTTGTTCTTGAATCTGAATGTCAAATTCTCTATTCAACTCTGTTTTTTTTTTTTTTATCAAGAATACTTGAAAGTACTCTATTCCACTGAATGACCATATTTTCCCCTGGAACATGATACTTTGTTTTGCTAGGTAGGTGATTCTTGGTTGTAATCCCAGCTCCTTTGACCTCTGGAATATCATATTTCAGGCCCTTCAATCCCTCATTGTAGAAGCTGCCAGATCCTGTGTTATCCTATTTGTGTTTTCACAATATTCATATTGTTTCTTCCTGGCTGCTCGCAATATTCTCTCCTTGAACTGGGAATTCTGGAACCTGGCTATAATATTCCTAGTTGTTTTCTTTTGGGGATCATTTTCAGGAAGTGATGGGTGGATTTTTTAAACCTCTATTTTAACCTCTGGATCTAAAACATGAGGGCAATTTTCCTTGAGAATTTCTTGGAGGATGGATTCCAGGTACTTTCTTTGATCATGGGGTTGATAGTCCAATAATTTTTAAATTACCTCTCCTGGATCTATTTTCCAGGTCAGTGCTTTTTCCCATGAGATATTTCACATTGCTTTCTATTCTTTCATTTGTTTGCATCTGTTTAACATCATCTTTATTTCTCTTAAACTCACTAGCTTCTGTTTAGTCCATTCTAAATCTGAGGCAATGATTCTCCTTAGCCAGCTTTTGACATTCTATTTCCATCTGGCAAATTCATATTTTTAAGGCATTCTACCACTCATTGCCTTTTTGAGGCTCTTTTGCCATTTGAGTTAGTGTGTTTTTTAAGGTGTTATTTTCCTCAGTCAGGCTGTTGACTCTCAATTCATAATTTTCTTGCATCTGTAATAGTAATGGCATTTAAATATTCCCCTTTATTGGCTTGGGTTTTGGTTTGATTGTGTTAAAACCCAGAGCTTGTTAATACCACTTGTGGGATGGACTTGTTGACGTGAAAAGAGAGTGCTGAACTGGGAGGAGCTGGTGACACAGATTTGGAGAGACACAAGAGAGAAGCAGAAGAACTTTTTGGAAGCAGAGCTTTTGGAGGCAGAGAGAGACTGAGAGGATTGCTGAGGGCCACTTTGAATTGCCCTGGACTTTTGAGACCTGCCCCCAGTGCTGCCAAGGACTGAGGAGACATGGCTGTTTTGCTGGTACTTTGTCTGTCTGCTTTGATGTTGTTTTGTCAAATTTGTCCACTGGTGAAAGACAATCCTGTTGTTGCAGAAGTCCTGGAACCTGTCCTGGAACCTGGCTGTTGCTTAAGAGCTCCTGAGACTGTTCCGCAGACAGAGAGTGAATACTGTCTACTGGTGAAGGACAGTGCTGTTGTTGCAGGAGTCTCAAACCTTTCTGTTGATTCAGAGCTACTGCGACTGTTCTGCAGACAGAGAGTGAATACTGTCCACTGGTGAAGGACAGTGCTGTTGTTGCAGAGGGCTTGGAACCTTGCTGTTGTTTCCGAAGCCCTGAAGAAGGATGTTCTTGTTGTATGTTTACAAAAATCCTGGGAGAGGGTTTTGCTAATGTTTTCAGGGGTCCTAGGACTGTTCTGCAAACAGAGAATGAATTGATGAAGAGACCGGCAATGTATTTTGTGGCCTTGCTTAGCTTTGTCTCCAGAAACAAAGATTGCTGAGAACTTGCCTTGTGTCAAGATGAAAAAAAGCTCCATTTGGGTATTAAGTGTTGTGCTTAAACTTGTTGTAACTCTGGGTAGATTCAATTGTGATCCAGGGGTAGGGAACTTTTGACCTTTTTGTGTTCTATGATTGAACAAATGAATGTACTTTACTTATGATTGGAAACTAATCTCCATTTGAGAAGAGGGGCTTTGTGATGGACTAAATGAAGGTATAGCCTAGGGGTGGAGTAGTATTTAGAACAGGGACTTTGTAATTGATTGAATGAATGTAAGGTCCTGGGGTGGGGTAGTACTTGGAGATTATTTAATCACACTTAGTAAATGCTATATTTTGAATGATGTCATATTTTGATCTTCTCTGTTCTTAATTTATCACTGAATAAAATGGAGAGCATCTATGCTGGTATTTTGAACTTTGGGAAGTTGCCTTTGCTTGGCATTACATTACAGCATAGTTCTCATTTTTCTCCCCAATTTTTCCTCCACTTCTCTTATCTGCTCCTTAAGGTCCTCTATGGCAAGTAACCAGTTAGTATTTTCCTTTTAATGCTTTTGGTGCAAGAGGTCTGACTTCACTGTCTTCCTCCCATTCAATTCTTAGATGCTTTTTGTCCCCAAAATAGAGTCTAATGTTGGATCCTTCTGTTGGTTTTGCTTCCTTTGTCTAGTCATGTTGCCAATAAATTACTTCACGTTTTTGCTTTTTGCCACAGTAGGTCTCTGCCACCAGAAAGGGGAATTTCCTTCCCACCCACTGGGTTTTTCTCAGCTGCCAGAGGTGTTAGTTGGTTCCCCTCTCTGAAGCCTCCACATTCTCTGGCAAGCTGCTCACACACCCTACGACTTCTATCCTAGATTACAATCCAGAATCAAGCAGTTTAAAGCAAGAGCGATTACCCTAGACTGGTCTCTTGGTCTCCCTCTAGTCTGCAGTCCAGGAGCTGAAGCTGAAATAAGGGGATGGCTGCTACAAGTTGTCTCAGTGGCTTCTCACCCTGGGGGAAAAAGGCAAAGTTCTCCCAATGTTCTGGTCCCAAAGTCCAGACTGCACTGTCCTCTCACTTTGTCCTTTGCATCTGTGTGTTCATAATTCTGGAAATGGACACAGCTGCTGGCAATCTGGAGTTCCTCCAGCCAGTGGTTGCTCAGGCCTTCCCTGGGGCTAAAACCCAGGGCTTGGGTTTGGGGCTCGGCTCCCAAACCACTGTGCTGTCCAATTCTGCCGGCCTGCCAGGCTGTCCTCAGTGGGAAGTTAGCTTCTCTGTGTCATTTTGTGGGTTCTGTAGCTCCAAAGTTCAGAGTCCCCTTTTACATGAGGTGGGGAAGGTGGAAGCTGGAGCTGGGTAGAGGTCCTGTTTTACTCCTCCATCTTGACTCTGCCTCCTAATGCAACAGTTTCGACTTTGTTGTCTACTTCTATTTCTATGGTTGATCCTTTTTGTCCTACTGAAAAGATTCTATGGTCTGATTGTCCTTCCTTTGTTTGCTCATGTTGGCAGCCATATACTTGGCTTTTGAGTTCTTTGCTATTGTAGAACTCTGCTTCCAGAGTGAAGAGAACTGTGTCCCAAATTGTTAGGGATTTTGCAGTTGTTATCTGAGCTGTTGTCAGAGCTATGAGTACAGAACCCTCTTTACAGGCACCTCAAGTTCTTGCACTCTGCTTCTCCTCACAGTAGGACCACCATCCAAGACTACATTCCAAAAGGAATCAGCTCAAAGCAAGAGTTATTACCCTTTGAATGGTCACCTGGTCCCCCTGTGATCTGCAGGCTAGGAAACCCAGAGGCATGTGGTAGCGGCTGCCACATCTCACCCCAGTGGCAGCACCCAGACCAAGCTCTTCTCTCACCCATTTCCAGTAGAGTTCCCTGCCCACCTTTTATTTTTCCTTTGGTGTTCATGGGTTGAGAAGTCTGGACTTCCACAACTGCTGTCATTCAAACTGCTTTTACTCTGCTATCTTATCTTCTCCCCCAAGGCCAATAATTATTGATGATTAATGTTGAGTAATGTATCAGAATACAAATTTGAATTGCTTGAAATTGAATTGAAAGGAGGAACCCATAGTCCTTCAGGGATATGACTAAAATCCTGAGGCTTGCATGCAACCATTTGATCTTCCAATGGAATTAATTTTGGGGAGAATAAGCCCCAGCAACTTTATATAATTAGAAAAGAATTGGGATATAATTATTCTAATATTCTGTAGGGTTTCAAATAATATTCTGTCTTCATTGAAAATATTTTGTTTTTTTATTATGTTCTTTATGCTATATGTTCTTTATTGTACTTAAAGAATAAGAAAATCAAAGAGGTTCAGAGTTGGAGCTTTTCAGGATGACTCCAGCAGCAAACAGAATAATGCAGATAACATTAATCTCCTATTCTTACATGGTTCTGCTTCATTTCTATTTTTGAGAGCTTTTAATACATTTTGGAATCTAAGTTTTGAATATTCCAATGGTGACATTTATTAAAATAGTAATGATATTTCATTACAAAAATATTGTAAATATGGCTTTTATTCATGATGAATATAGCAAATACCAGGTTTAACAAAACATCTTTGGTATGGTTGGATTCTAAATTGGATTTATGTCATAAAATATATATTTTTTTGAAATTCTAATTTAGGTATATCTGTCTCTTCAAAACCATTTGAGATATAAGTTTCATTCTTATTATTTACTTAATTATGAGGATTTAATTTTATAGTCTTTTAAGTCTTATATAGTCTTTTATAGCCTAAGATTTTCAAATGTCTTAGCTTCTTCAAATTTATAATCAATTCCTTGATTTTAGCTCTTATTAAATCTTGTTCAGGCATGATGACTTTTTTTTTAGTTGTCCAGCAAATTGTTGTTGTGTGACCTGTAGTTATGGGTTCTATTGACAGAAAACAATATGAGCCAGTTGTCAACATCTCACAAGAATCCTATGAAATACATGTATTTTATTTAATAATACGGAAGTTGAAAATAGACATATTTCTAATCAATTTCATCCACATTCATGTATTTTGTGGTATTCAAGTCAGTGCTATACACAGTGAATCTTTTCATATGTTTTTTTTATTTTTTTAATTACATATAAAATAAATTCCAAATTATTTTTCTCCTTCTTCTCCTAACCCTGGCTGAGAGAGCAAACAATTGGATGTAGGTTGCATATTTTTTGGCATCAAAACATTTTTCAATATTAGTCATGTTAAAGAAAACATAGACCAAATAAAAAAAAAAACAGCAACAATATATAACAGTAAAGTTAAAAATATAGTATACTTTGATCTGCATCAATTATTTCCCTGGAGGTGGATAGCATTTTCATTTTAAGTCCTTAAGAAATGTCTTGGATCTTTATACTGAAGAAAATACCCAAGTGATTCACAGATGATGATCATACAATATTGATATGACTATGAAAAATGTTTGCTTTTCTTTTTTTAGTTTGGCTCATTTCATTTTGAATAAGTTAATTTTAGTACTACCAGAATTTTTTCCTAAAAGTCTTCCAAATTGCTCTCCAGGATTGTTGGATCAGTCCTCTTCTCCCTTTTCTTTTCTTTTATTTTATTGGGAGATTTGGGGCACAGGGAAGGAAAGGCTATATGGGTTAAGTGACTTGCTCAAGGTCACATAGTTAAGAGTCAAGCATCTGAGAACAGATTTGAACTAATATCCTCCTGAATCCAGGGCCAGTCTTCTATTCACTGCACCACCTAGCTGCCCCAATTGGATCAGTTTTCAACTCTTCCCACAGTTTATTAGTGTTCCAATTTACCTGCATCTTCTCCAATATTTTTCATTTTCCTTTTCAATTATATTAGTTCCATAATATATAATGTAATGATTTTAAGTAAATGCTACTTATCATTTTAAAGAAAGCTTCGTGTATTCTATGCTTTTAAGTGATTATTTCAATAGAAATGAGTACTGTATTTCACCAAAAGCTTTTTCAGCATTTATTGAGACAATCATATAATCTATATTTTGATTTCTGTTATTTTTATGGTCAGTAATACTTATAATTTTCCTAATATTTACCCATTCCTGAATTTCTGGTATAAATATAGCCTAGTCATAGTGTATGGTATTTTAATATATTACTACAATAACCTTACTAATAGTTTATTTAACTTTTTCACATCAATATTCATTAGGGCAATTGGTTTATTTTTTTCTTTCTCTGTTTTTGCTCAACCTGGTTTAGGCATTAGCACCACATTTTTTCTTAAATGGCATTTTGTAAGACTCCTCCTTTGCTTACTTTTCCAAATAGTTTTATAATATTGGAATTAATTGTTCTTTAGATGTTTGGAATAATTGACCTGTCAATCCCTCTAGTCCTGAGGATTTTTTTTCCTTAGGGAGATTATTGATTGATTGTTCATTTTCTTTTTCCAATGTGGAATTATTTACATATTCTATGTCTATGTTTGCTACTCTGGACAATACAAATTATTTTGTACATTTATCCATTTAGCTTACATTGTCATACTTATTGGCATGTATTTGAGTATAATAATGCCTATTTCCTCTACCGTGATAGGAATTTTTCTTTTCCCTTTTAATTCAGGTAATTTGCTGTAATTTTAAAAATCAAATTAACTAATGTTTTGTCTGTTTTATTCTTGTCATAAAAACTGCAACCAGTTTTATTTATTTTTCAGTAGTCTTCTTGCTGTCAGTTTTAATGATATCCCCTTCCTTTGATTTTCAGAATTTCCAATTGGGTATTTTTAATTTGTTTTTTTTTTCTAGGTTTTTTTTTTAGCTGCTTGTTCAATTCATCTGTTCTCTCTCCATTTCATTGATTCAAGTGTTTAGAAATATAATTTTTCCTTAAGTACTCCTTTGGCTGTTTCCCATAAAATTTGAATGCTCTCTCCCTGTTTTCATTGTCTTTAGTGAGATTATAGTTTTATTTTTCTTTGATTAGTTCTTTCACCTAATCATTCTTAGAATAAGGTTATTTAGTTTCCAATTAATTCTAATCTATCAGATAGTCATGGCTCTTTATTAAATGTATTTTTAAAATAACAATGTTTTCTAAGAAAAGATGCATTTGATATTTCTGCTTTTCTGCATTTTGTTGTGAGGATTTTGTGCCCTAATACATGTCAAGCCTTTGTGTAGGTGTTATGGAATGCTGAGAAAAGGTATATTGCTCATGATGTCCATTCAATTTTCTCAAGTTGTCTATCTTATCTAACTTCTCAAAAATTCTATTCTCTCTAACTTCTTTCTTTAATTAGATTTATTTACTTCTGGGAGGAGAAACCTTAAGTCTCTCAATAGTACATTTTTATTACTCCTTCTTTTACTCATTTACATTTTTTTCTTTTATGGATTTGAATGATAGGAGCAGAGTCATGATGACAGAGAAAATGGAAGGACTTACTTGAGCTCTCCCCAAAATCACTCTGAACATCTTTAAGCAATGCCCTAAAACAAATTCTGTAGTGGCAAAATGCACAAAAGTTTGGGATGAAATAATGTTTGAGTCCAAGACCACTTAGAAGATCAGAAGGAAAAGTCTATTGTACCAGGGTGAGAGCAGAACTCACTCGAGTGCAGGCCTCACCAATGGAGGCCATGTCAGTACAGACCAGACTGCCACAAACCAGGAACAGGCCTTCGAAGAGACTGAATAAGCAACAACACCCACTGGTTCCAGAGTTCTCAGCCTACAGATGATAAAGAGCTTCAAAAAATGGTCAGAAGGGGATTACAGGGGTTGCTTTGCTGGTGCTGGGGGCAGTACTCTCTTGCTTTGCTTATACTTGGATCCAGGTCACTGTTCTGGATGGCAATTTCAGGGTGAGAAGGATGAGTAGCACACCAGAGTTTGTAGGTGCAGTGGAGCAAGGACCTTTCTCAAAATTCCAGAGCAGAAAAGACTGTGTGTGTGCTCACTTAGAGACTAGGGCGCAGGCCAGGGAGAAGTAAACAGGGAGAAGTAAACTTGGATCATCCTACCTTGGAAGAACTGAAAATGTACAGGTCCTTAGAAGTGTCTCTGAGAACAGCTGCATAAAAGCCCTGAAGTTTGAACCTCTGAACCACCCTGGAAGCAGAACACCACTTTATCAAAGACTAAAAGTCAAAAAATAGGTTAGAAAAATGAGCAAACAACAGAAAATAACCTGACTATAGAAAGTTTTTTATGGTGACAAAGAAAATAAAATACACAGAGGGGGACAACAAAGGCATTGACCTCCAAAAAAAAAAAAAAGATAATATGCATTTGTTTCAGGTCAATGAATAACTCAAAAGGGATTTTGAAAATCAAACTATTTTATTATCTATTTTTTATTGCATCACTGAGAAAATGTTCAGTACATGTTTGTCCTGCTAATTTAAAAAAAATATTATATATATATATATATTTTTTTTTCCTGTGGACTCTTATACAAATGAATAAAATTACTGCTTTTATAAATGAATAAAAATGTTACTAAGCAAGTCCATTTTAGGTTCATTGAAAACATTATCAGTACATTGGCACTGACAAATAGGAAAACAAGGATGCCATGCAATTCATAAAATTGAAGTATATTTATTTTGATTTTTTACATATTCTTTAGATTTTATACATATTTGATATGAGAACATCTATTTTAAAAACCTATTTTAAAGATTTTAGAGATCAGGGTATATTCTGGTAATTGTAGGCAAGTTTAGCCTATTATAATGATCAGTTTACAGTTTAGTTTAATAGTTATATTCTATAGAATATTTGGAGTTCTACTTTTGTAAGACGGATATGTGTCATCAGTCAGTTGATGAAAGAGCTTCTGATATGTAATTCTGGGCTTCTGCTCTTGTTTTGTTAATTATTAAGGAGATCATGGATACATAAACAGATAAGTATGTGTGTAATGTGTATGCATATATACAAACATGTGTGAGTGTACATGTATGTGTGCATGCATTTATAACATTGTTATGATAAGCTGTCATCCCATTTACTTAGCATGTGAGTTATACTTTGATCATGACTGGGATTCTCAAGGATTAATATTATGTAATTTCACATGGTATTTTTTTTTATTACTATATAAACCCCTTCAAATCTACAAACAAAAGATGGAACCATTTATTTGGTGATTCTTCGTCAATGCACCCAGGACCAAGTTGTTTTACTTTGCTTTCATAGCAAGGTTTTTTGATTCTATTCCTGTATCTTGGGTGTTTCTTCAGATCTATCAGGAGGTAAACTGCTCTTGACTACATTCTTCACCTTCAATACACTATACATACTATACACATTGCTAGAACTAGCTTAGTGTTTGGGAGGCTCCAAAGGAAAGTATATAACAGAAGATGTATTACACTACCAAACTGAATATCTATAGCCTTTGTTCTGACCTGATTGTTGTATGTCCATGAAACCAGAACAGTATACCAGTAAAATTGCATTGCTTCCATCTGAATTATTTTAGGAAGATTCTGAAGATCACCCGGCAGTATAAGATTTCAGACACTAAGGTTATTTCTCAAAGTAAATTGCCAAGAATCAAAAATCTACTATAAAGATCACAACTCCAATGGGATGGCCACATTGTTCAAATGCAAAGTGTCCATTTTCCAAAAAGAATATTTTATGGAGAACTCACACTGGGAAAGTGCTCATATAGTGTTCAGAAGAAGTGATACAAGGGCATTTTCAACATCTCCCTTAAGAACTTTGGAATTGGAGGCAGAGCCAAGAAGGCGGAACTGAAGCAGAGACTTTTCTAAGCTCCTCCATGAATTCTGTCACTAAACTTTAAAAAGTGAATGTGAACAGATTTTGCAGTGATAGAACCCATTGGGAAAAGCAATGTGGCACATTCCCAGCCCAGAAAAGTGCCCGCACAGGTCTGGGAAGGGGGAGCGTGGAGGATGCTGGGGCTGCACTAGCATGGAACTGAGAACAGATTAAAGGTTACTGAGAAGTCCCAGCCAGCACACTCACCAAAAGCAAGGGCAATTTGCAGCTTTCTCACCTCAGGACAGAGGATCGGTCAGAGCTGAGTAAGAAAGCACAGGGTCCACAGAAGTGACAGCAGCTTCTCCTGGGACTAGCAGCCCATAGCCTGGATGTTAAAAAATCACCTACCTGATTTTCTAGGAGCCAAGAGTGCTGAGTAATCCATAGATAGTCTGATACTCCATCCTGACCCAGAAAACAAAGAGATAAATGTCCCAGCCAGAGTAATACCCTGAATTAGTGGAAACAGGCTCAGGCTTGGAAGTATGATATAACTTGTTGGAAGGGTGTAACTAAAGCAATATGGAGTTTGAAGTGAAGGTCAGGGGTGTCCCAAAAAGCCCCACCTAAGCTGACCAACAGGAGCTGCCAAAGTCCAGGGGGGTGGGGCCATCAAGCACTAGCAACAGAAGCCCAAATGTGGTTTAGCACCACCAGGGGAATCTGCACACACCAGCACTGCTTGTTACCAGCTGCTGAGCTTGCCTGAGGTGTAGCCCAGAAGCAAAGAGGGGGAAACCTGAAGTGGCCAGGCCACCCCTCTCCCACAGGTTACTCTGTGAACCTCAGGGAAATGCAGGGGAAACATTGAGATTCCTGGCCTTGGCCTCAGTCTAGACACCCAAAGGCTACAACACACAAAGTTAAAAACCAAACCTCTACCTCCTAGCCTGAGAATCATGGTACATCTGTATCCAAGAAGCAGAAATCCACACTAAAAAGTCAGGACACAAGTAAGCAAAATGTGCAAGAAGGAATCTATCACACCAAGAATGATATGATCCTACCATAGTGAGCAAGAAGAACCAAATTTAGACAACATGGACTCTATACTCACACTTGAGACCACGGAAGGAAACATGAACTGGTCTTAAGCCCAAAAAGTATTCTTGGAGGGGATCATAAAAAGATTTAAAAGCCAAATAGAGAGTTAGAAGATAAATTAAATCTACAGTGACCAAATTGGAAAAACAAAATCTCACTGAAGAACACAAATCCATAAAAAGTAAAATTGGTGAACTGGGATGAGAGGTTCAAAATCTAACTGCAGATAATACCTCCCTAAAAAGGAAAACTGAACATATGCAAAAGGAGCTTCAAAAACTAAGTGAGGAAAATAATTCACTAAAAATTAGAATCAGTCAATTTGAAGCTAAGGACTCTAGGATGCATGAAGAGTCAGTCAAGCAAACATAAGATTGAAAAATTAGGAGAAAGTGTAAAATATATCACTGGAAAAACAACTGACTGGATGCCAGATTCAAGAGAAATAACCTAAGGATTATAGGTCTATTGGAAAGCCATGATGAAAAAAAGCAGTCTGGAAAACATCCTCCAAGAGACTGCCAAAGGAAACTGTCCTGAGGTACTATAATCAGAGGTTAAAATAGCTATCAAAAGAATTGACCTGACTTTTCTTGAAAGAGGTCCCAAATTGAAAACTACAATTTGGCTGCTGTAGTAGCCAAATTCCAGAATAACAAGTTGAAAGAGCAAATACTGCAAGCAGCCAAAAAGAAACAATTCAAATATTATGGAATTACAGTTAGGATTACACAGGATGTAGCAGCTTCTACATAAAAAGATCTGAGGGATTGAAAATTCATATTTTGTAAGGCAAAATAGCTAGGACTGCAACCAAGGATCAACTAAACAGCAAAACTGAGCATAATCTTTCAGCAAGGAATGACCATTTAATAAAATAAGGGACTTTCAGACTTTCCTGATGAAAAAGCAGGAGCTCAATGGAAAATTTGATCTCCATTTTCAAGACTCAAGAAAGACATAAAAAGATAAACAAGAAAAATACAAACTCTCTCACACACACATGCACACACACACACATAACTTGTGATTCAATAACAGCAAACTGTTTACATCCTTATATGAGAAGTGGATACCTGTCAATATTGAAATTTATATAATTATCCCAAAATTTAAAAGGGATATACATAAAGGGTGTGGGTATAAATGAAGTAATCTGATGATAAATTACCTTATTAAGGGGTACAAAGGGATTGTAATGGGAGAACAGGAAAGAATGAGGCAGAAAAAGGTAAACTATACCACACAAAGAGGACTAAAACATACTATAGTAGAGGGGAAGGAGGGAGTGAGATGAACACCATGTGGACTTTATTCTCATTTGTTCTTATTCAAAGAGGGATCAACAAAATCATTTAAGTTTAGGATTCTAATATGAAAAAAACAAAAACTCATTGTAAATAATAATAATAACTTAATGATATTATAATTATTATAATAGCAATTATAAAATAAAAATAATTATTTTAATATTATAATAATTAATAAAAATATAAATAATAATATAAACTCATTATAATATAAGGAAAGGAAGGAGTGGGAGGAGGATTGTATGAACATTAGTCTCATTGGTTAGGGTCCAAGGAGGGAATAACATACTCCAGTAAGTACAAAAATTCAATGTGACCTACATTCAGTAGGAGGAGCAAGACAGGTTAAAAGGTGGGGGGTATGAGGTTAGAAGAGAGGGAAATAGTAGTAAGGGGAAAGTGTAGGGAAAGGAGAGGGGGTCATCATGAAGGAATACTGAGGGAGGCGATGGTCAAAAGGAAAAATTTTAAGGAGGGGAAGGTAGAAGAAAGAAACGAAAATATAAACAGGGGAGGGAATAGGATTGAGTGAAAGACGCAGATAGCAATCATAACTCTGAATGTGAATGGGATGAACTCTCCCATAAAATGGAATAAGATAGCAGAATGGAATAAATCCACAATCTTACAATATGCTGTCTAAAAGAAAAATGTTGGAAACAATGGAAAATCCACAGGGTAATGATAAAGGGTTAGAGTAGAATATATTATGCTTCAGCTAAAGTGAAAAAAAATGTAGGTAGCAATCCTCATCTCAGATAAAGCAAAACCAAAAATAGATCTAATTTAAAAAAAATAAGGAAAGAAACTATACCCTGCCCAAATGCACCATTGAGAATGAAGCAATGCCATTACTTAACATATATGCAGGAAGTGGTTTAACGTGCAAATTCCTAGAGGAGAAGTCAAGGGAATTACAGGAAGAAATAGAGAGCAAAACTATACTAGTGGGCAACCTCAATCCCCACTCCCTCTGAACTTCATAACTCTAACCTCACAATAAACAAGAAAGAAGTTAAGGAGTTTAATAGAATTTTAATGAGGTTAGACAAGATAGATTTCTGGAGAAAATAGAATGGGGATTCAACAAGAGCAATCTGTTTACATACAAAAAGAATTGGCATAAAAAAGGAATATAGCTTCTTCTCAGCGGTACATGGCAAAACAAAAAAATGACCATGTACTATGGCATAAAAAGTCAAAATTTTAGGGCAGAAGGACAGAAATATTAAATCCATCATTCTCTGATCATGATGCAATAAAAATCATATGCAATAAAAGGCCATGGAAAGATAAACTAAACAGTTTGGAAACTAATTTAATAATAAAGAATGAGTGTATCCAACAAGAAACTATAGAACCAACCAGTAACTTCATTCAATAGAATGACAATAATGAGAAAATATACCAAAACTTGTGAAATGTGGTAAAGGCAGTTCTTAGGGGAAGTTTTTTTTTAATCACTACATACATACATGAATAAATTAGAGAAAATGGACATCAATGAATTTGGCATGTAATTGAAAAAGCTAGAAAAAGAAAAAAAATGAAAATCCCCAATTAAACAAATACTTAAATGGAAATAATGAAAATCAAAGAAGAGATTAATAAAATAGAAATCAAGATAACTATTGAATTAATAAATAGAACTAGGAGCTGGCTTTATGAAAAAAATTGACAGATCATTACTCAATATGATGAAAAAAATAAGAAAATCAAATGATGAGTATCAAAAATAAAAAGGGTGTGCCTACCTCCAATGAAGAGGGAATTTAAACAATAATAAGTAATTATTTTGCCCAATTGTATGCACATAAATTTGACAATCTTAGTGAAATGGATGAATATTTAGAAAAAAAAATGTTTCCTGGATTAATTAAAGAGTAATTTAATTACTTAAATAACCCCATTTCAGAAAAAGAAATTGAATAAGCCATTAGCAAACTCCCTAGGGAAAAAAAAATCTCCAGGGCCAGAGGGATTTACTAGAGAATTCTATCAAACATTTAAAGAAGAATTGATTCCAAAACTCTACAAACTTTTTGTCAAATTGGTGGAGAAAGAGTCCTAGAAAAAAAATTTGTATGACACAAATATTGTACTGATACCTAAATCAGGAAGAGACAAAAAAGAGAAAGAAAATTATAGACCAATTTCCCTCATTAATAGATGAAAAATTTTAAATAAAATATTAGCAAAAAAAACTACAGCAAGTTATCACAAGAATAATACACTTTGATCAGGTAGGATTTATTCCAGGGTGATTCAATACTAAGGAAACCACCAGTATAATTGATTATATCAACAAAAACTTTGAAAAAATGATAAAAAAAAAGAAATCATATGATTATCTCAATAGATGCATAACAACCCTTTTTTTAAATGCTTTATTAATTTCTGATTTAGATCATTTCTGCCAGATTTTGAGTTACAAATTTTCTCCCCATTTTTGCCCTACTCACTGCCCCAAAATAGCAGTCCCACAGGATATCCCCTCCTCCAATCTGCTCTCTCCAATATTTTCTCCCATACCCCTTTCGATTTTCCCAGTGGATCTCTTTGCCACAGTGCCTGTATATCTTATTTCCCAATTACATGTAAAATAGTATTAGTAATAGTATACATATATTTTATTTTAAAACTTTGAATTCCATATTCATTTCATTCCTCCCTTTTCACCCATCATTACTGGGAAGATAAGCAGTTCAGTTTAGGTTGTACATGTGTGGCTAATTTAAAATAATAATGTAGTAGATATATTTTAAAAGACTGACTATATTTCCTTCCCTCCTATCCCATCTCCCACTTGTTCTATTTCTACTTTGATTCTGTCCCTTTTCAAGTTGGTGCTTCCAAATTCCCTCAGCCCTCCCCCCCACCCCGCCTGCTCTCCCTTCCATCATCCCCTATCTGATACCCTTTCCCCCTACACTCCCGTAGGGGTGAGATACCCTATTTAGTGTGTATTTCATTTGCTTGTCAAGCCAAATTCAATGGGAATAAGGTTGACCCATTAGCTTTTGCTTTCCCATTCTTCCCCTCCCTTGTAACCATTTTACCTTGCCTCTTCTATATGAAATAATTTACCCCATTCTGTCTCTCCCCATCTCCTCTCATTATATTCTTCTCGCACCTCTTAATTTCACCTTTTAAGTATCATCCCTTCCTGTTAAATTGGTCCTGTACCCTCTATTTATGTATACCTGTAAACATATATACACACATTCACAAATGTATTTATATGCCCTATGCCCTCATACACACACACACACACACACACATTTCTATTCCATTCAACTACTGAGAAAAGTTTCATAAGTTACACTTATTTTTCCATGTATGAATGTTAATAGTTTTACTCTGATATGTTCCTTATGATTTCTTTTCCCTGTTTATCTTCTCATGCTTCACTTGTTTCTTGTATCTGAATGTCAAATTTTCTATTCAACTGTTTTTTTTTTCAGCAAGAATCCTTGAAAGTCCTCTATTGCTCTGAATGTCCATATTTTCCCCTGAAATTTTTCTGGGTAGGTAACTCTTGGTTTTAATCCCAGATCCTTTGGCCTCTAAAATATCATGTTCCAAGCCCTTCAATCCTTCAGTGTAGATGATGCTAGATTCTGTGTAATCCTGATTGTGTTTCCACAATATTCAAATTGTTTCTTCCTAGATGCTTGTAGTATTCTCTCCTTTATCTGGGAATTCTGGAACCTGGCTATAATATTCCTAGGAGTTTTCTTTTTGGGATCTTTTTCAGGACATGATAGGTAGATTCTTTCAACGTCAATTTTGGCCTCCGGTTCTAAAACATCAGGGCAGTTTTCTTTGAGAACATCCTGGAGGATGATTTCTAGGTTTTTACTTTGATTGTGGCTTTCAAGTAGCCCAATAATTTTTAAATTATCTCTGCTGGATCTATTTTCCATGTCACTGGTTTTCCCATGAGATATTTCACAATGACTTCTATTCTTTCATTTGTTTGGATCTGTTTAACAGCATCTTGATTTCTCATAAAGTCATTAGCTTCCATTTGCTCCAATCTAATTCTGAAGCAATTATTCTTCTCTTTGAGCTTTTGAGATTCTTTTTCCATCTGTCAAATTCTGCTTTTTAAGGGGTTCTCCTCACTGCTTTTTTGAGCCTCTTTTGCCATTTGAGTTAGTCTGTTTTTTAAGGTGGTATTTTCCTCAGTCAGGCTGTTGGCTCTCATTTCATAATTTTCTTACATTTTTCTCATTTCTCTCCCCAATTTTTACTCCATTTCTCTTTTCTGCTTCTTAAGGTCCTCTATGGCCTATAACCAGCTCGCATTTTCCTTTGAAGCTCTTGGTGCAAGAGTTCTTTCTTCACTGTCTTCCTCCTGGTCCATGCTTTGCTCCTTTTTGTCCCCCAAATAGCTGTGTAATGTTGGAATCTTCTGTCTTCTTTGTTTCCTTTGCCTGGTCATGTCTCCCCTTTTTTCCCAAACTCTGGGGTTTTCTCAGCTACCGGAGGTATTAGTTGGTTGCCCTCTCTGAGGTCTCTACACACTCTGACAAGCTTGAAACACACCCCAGGACTTTCAACCTAGATTACAATCCAGATCCAATCAAGAACGATTACCCCTCAGCCTGGTGTTTGTTCCCCGTATACTTTGCAGGCCAGGAGCAGAAGCTGCCACTTGGTGTTGGCTGGCTGTGCAGTCCTCTCAGTGGCTTCTCACCCCGGGGGAAAAGCCACCGCACTCCCACTTACTGGGTCCCAAAGTCCAGACTGCACTGACCTCTCACTTTTCCTTTGCATCTATGTGTTGATAAATCTGGAAACAGCCACAGCTGCTGCTGATCTGGAGTGCCTGTGGCTGGCTGCTGGTCAGGCACACCCTGGGGCTAAAGCCTCTGTGTGGGTCTTGGCTGGGCTTCCAGAGCACTTTGCTGGCTGATTCCTGCCAGCCTGCCAGGCTGTTCTCAGCGGGAGGTTAGGTTTTCTGTGTCATTTTGTGAGTTCTGCAGCTCCAAAGGTTGTTCGCAGTTCCATTTTTAAATTGATTTGGGAAGGTGGAAGCCAGATCCGTGGGGAGTTCCTGCTTGTACTGCGCCATCATGACTCTGCCCTGCATAACAACCTTTTGACAAAATACAACATCCATTCTTATTAAAAACATTAGAAAATATAGGAATAAATGGGATTTTCCTTAAAATAATAGGTAATATCTGTTATGTATATGTAATAGGGATAAACTAGAAGAATTTCCAATATGACCAGGGGTGAAACAAGGGTGTCCACTATCACCCCTCTTATTCAGTCTGGTACTTGAAATGTTAGCAGTGGCAATTAGAGAAGAAAAAGAAATCAAGGGATTCAAATTAGGCAAAGAAGAGAATAAGATATCACTCTTTGTAGATGATATGATGATGGAGAATCCTAAAGAATCAAGTTGAAAACTACTTGAGACAATAAATAAATTTGGAAAAATAGCAGGATATAAATTAAACCTACACAAATCCTCCATATTGCTATATATTTCTAATGAAATACAACAGCAGGAGAGAGAAATAGAAATCCCATTTAAAGTTACTATAAACATTATAAAATATTTGGGAACCTACCTGGCAAAACAAACCCAAGACTGTTATGAACGCAACTATAAAACACTTTTCACAAACAAAAAAGTCAAATTTAACTAATTTGAAAAAAAAAAAAACATCAATTGCTCATGCCTGGGTCAAGCTAATATAATAAAAATAAAAATAAAAATGACAATTAAACCTAAATTAGATTACAATTTTATGCCATAACAATCATTCTACCAAAAAATTACTTTTTAGAGCTAGAAAAAATAGTAACGAAATTCATTTGGGAAAACTAAAAGCCCAGAACATCAAGCAATTATTGAAAAGAAATTCTAGGGAAGGTGGCCCAGCCATACCAGATGTTAGTCTGTATTGTAAAGTAGCAGTCATCAAATTTAGCTGGTACTGGCTGAGGAGTAGAGTAGAGGATCAATGAAATAGATTGGGCACACAAGACTGGCAGTCAATGGCTATTATAATCTACTGTTCGATAAACCCAAACACCCCAGTTTTCAGGATAAAAACTCACTATTTGACAAACACTGCTTGTAAAATTGGAACATAGTATGCCAGAAACTCAGCATAGACCATTATCTAACACTGTATATCAAAATCAAGTCTAAATGGTTGTATGATCTAGGTATAAAGGCTGATAATGTAAGCAATCTGGGAAAACAAGGAATAGTTTACCTGTCAGATTGATGGAGAAGGGAAGACTTTATGACCAAATAAGAGTTGGAGAGCATTATAAAATGCAAAATGGATAATCTTGATTGCATTAAATTGAAAAGTTTCTGTACAAACAAAGCCAATGTAACTAAGATTAAGAGGGAAATGGGAAATTGGGAAAGATATTTTACCACCAATGTCTCTGATAAAGGCCTCATTTCTAAAGTATAGAGAGAATTGAGTCAAATCTATAAGAATACAAGTCATTCCCCAATTGATAAATGATCAAAGGATATGAACAGGCAATTTTCAGAGGTAGAAATTAAAGATATTTATAAACATATGAAAAAATAGTCTAAATCAGTATGATTAGAGAAATGCAAATCAAAAAACTCTGAGGTCCCACTTCTCACAGATCAAACCAGCTAAGGTGACAAAACAGTAAGATGACAAATTCTAGAGAGCATGTGGAAAAATAAGAACACTAATGCATTGCTGGTGAATTTGTGAACTGATTCAACCATTCTGGAGAGCAATGACCAAGGGCTATAAAAAATTGCATATCCCTCGACCCAGTGATACCACTTCTAAGGTTGTATCCCAAAGAGATCATAGATGCAGGAGGAACACCTTAATACACAAAAAATATTTATTGCAGCTCTTTTTGTGGTGGCAATGTTTTGGAAATTAAGGGGATTCCCATTGATTGGGCTATGGCTAAACAATTTGTGGTATATTAATGAAATGAAATACTATTGTGCTATAAGAAATGAGGAGTAATAGGACTCCATATACCTGGAGAGACTTATACAAACTGGTGCTGACTTAGAAGAGCAGAACAAGGAGAAATTCATTCATAATTGGAGACACAACATATGTGTGATGACCACCTTTGATAGACTCTACTCTTCTCAGAAAATCAATGTTATAAGATATCTCCAAAAGACTCATGATGGAAGCAGATCTTTACATTCAGAGAAAGAACTGGAAAGAAAAGAGTTTGAATTCATATTGAATCAAACTAACTGTCCCATTGTTCTTCCATTGGTTACAGTGCTTTTTTTACAAGCTGACTAATGTCTAATGTTTGTAGATACTATATTTGATTACATACCACCATGGGGTGGGGGAGGGGAGGAAGAGGGAGAAAATTTGAAACTCAAGGGATTGTGGAACTGAAACTTGTAAATTAAAGGAAAATAAACAAATTAATAAAGCCAAAAAAAGGGAGTAGAAGCACGATCTCCAAGTGGCTCTGGCTTCCACCTTGCCCAATCAATGTAAAAATGGGACTATGAACAAACTTTGGAGCTGCAGGACTCACAAAATGAAACAGAGAAACTAACATCCCACAGAGGACAGCCTCAAAGGCCAGTAGGAATTGGCCAGCACAGCACTCTGGGAGCCAAGGCCAGCCCCTCCATGAGGCAGAGGTTTTAGCCCCAGGGTGGGTCTAATTAGCCACCAGCAGGAGGGACTCCAGATCAGCAGCAGCTGTTACCATTTCCAGAATTATCAACACACAGATGCACAAGGCAAAGTGAGAGGTCAGTGCAGTCTGGACTTTGCAACCCAATAAGAGGGAGTACATTGGCTTTTGCCTCCAGGGCGAGAAGCTGCTGAGATGCAGGCACAGACAGATAGCACCACACGGCAGCTTCAGCTCCTGGCCTGAAGAGAGTAGGGGGGGCCAAGCGACCAGTCTGAGGGGTCATTGCTCTTGCTTTAACCTGCTTGGATATGGATTGCAGTCTAAGGTGTAGGTCCTGGGGTGTGTGTCAAGCTTGCTAGAGCGTGTAGAGACCTCAGAGAGGGAAACCAACTAAAAACACTGGCAGCTGAGAAAATGCCAGTGTTTGGGACAAAAGCTCCCCTGGTGGCAGAGTCCTACTCTAATAAAAAGCCCAGGGGTCAAGTGACTGAGAGGTGACATGACCAGGCAAAGGAAACAAAGCAGAAAGAAGATTACAACATTAAACTCCTATTTTGGGGACAAAAAGGAGCAAAGCATGGAAAAGGAGGAAGACAGTGAAGTCAGAACTCCGGCACCAAAAGCTTCAAAGGAAAATATAAGCTGGTTACAGGCCATAGAGGACTGTAAGAAACAGACAAGAGAAGTGCAGGAAAAATTGGGAAGAGAAATGAGAACAATGTAAGAAAATTACGAAATGAGAGCCAACAGCCCGACTGAGGAAAATACCACCTTAAAAAACAGACTAACTCAAATGGCAAAAGAGGCTCAAAAAGGCAGTGAGGAGAAGAACACCTTAAAAAGCAGAATTTGACAGATGGAAAAAGAATCTCAAAAGCTCAATGAGGAGAATCATTGCTTCAGAATTAGATTGGAGCAAATGGAAGCTAATGACTTTATGAGAAATCAAGATGCTGTTAAACAGATCCAAACAAATGAAAGAATACAAGGCAATGTGAAATATCTCATGGGGAAAACCACTGACCTGGAAAACAGATAAAAGAGAGATAATTTAAAGATTATTGGACTACCTGAAAGCCATAATCAAAGTAAGAATCAAGAAATCATCCTCCAGGATGTTCTCAAAGAAAACTGCCATGATGTTTTAGAACCAGAGGGCAAAATAGAGGTTTAAAAAATCCACCAATCACCTCCTGAAAAAAATCCTAAAAAGAAAACTCCGGGAATATTATAGCCAGGTACTGGAATTCCCAGATGAAGAAGAGAATATTATAAGCAGCCAGGAAGAAACAATTTGAATATTTTGGAAACACAATCAGGATAACCCAGGATCTGGCAACTTCTACATGAGGGATAGAAGTGCTTGGGATATGATATTCCATAGGTCAAAGGAGCTGAGTTTAAAACCAAGAATCACCTACCCAGCAAAATTGAGTATCATGTTTCAGGGGAAAATATGGTTATTCAGTGGAATAGAGGACTTTCAAGCATTCTTGATGAAAAAAAAAACAGAGTTGACTAGAAAATTTAACATTCAGATACAATGAGCAAGAGAAGCATGACAAGGTAAATAGGATAATGAAATCATAAGAAACTTATGAAAATTGAATTATAAACATTTCTATATCAAAAAAACAATAATTGTAAATGATGAAACTTTTCTCAGTATGAATATAATTGAAGGGAATAGGAATATATGTGTGTGTATCTATATATCATGGTATATGGGCATATGAATAAATATATGAATGTGTGTATATATGTTTACAGGTATACATAGATAGAGGGCATAGGGCCAATGTAACAGGACGGGATAATACTTAAAACCTGAAATTAAGAGTTGAGCAAGGAATACAATGAGAGGAAATGGGGAGAGACAGAATGGGGTAAACTATCTCATAAAAAGAGGCCAGGGAAAATGGTTACAAAGGAGGGGAAGGATAGGAAGGCAAAAAGTAATGGGTCAACCTTATTCTCATTAAATTTGGCTGGGGGAGGGAATGAAATACACACTAAATAGAGTATCTCACCCTACAGGAAAGTAAGGGTGAAGGGGATGAGAGGGACAGCAGGCTGGGGGGGAGGGAAGTTGGAAGCACCCACTTTTGAAAAGGGATGGAATCAAAGCAGGGAATAGGACAAGTAGGAGGTGGGATACAAGGGAGGGAACTATAGTCAGTCTTTTACAATATATCTACTATGTTATTGTTTTGCATTTGCCCCACATGAACAACCTATCCTGAACTGCTTATCTTCCTATATATATATAGATATATATGTGTGTGTGTGTGTGTATATGTAGGTATGTATATGTGCAGATGCTATATTAATACTATTTTACATGCAATTGGGAAATAAGATATGCAAGCACTGTGGCACAGAGATCCACTATGCCCTACTGGAAAAAGTAGAAAGGGGTATGGGAGAAAATATGGGATAGGGCAGATTTGAGGAGGGGATATTCTGTTGGACTGCTATTTTGGGGTGGTGGGTAGGGGAGAAACATGGAGAGAATTGTAACTCAATATCTGGCATAAAGCAATGATGTAAATCAGAAATTAATAAAGCTTTTTTTTTAAAAATGAAAAAAATAAAGCCAACAAAAGAACTTTGGAATTGATTTGTGGCATGGGAGTCACTGGCATAGAACTGCTCAACATGGCATGCCCATATCATGGAAGGTGTTATGCTCTATGAACAACACAGAATTGAAACAGCTCATAAGAAATACAGGACTCATAAATTTAGAGTATCCACCCCAAATGTTCACAAGGACTATTTGTGTCCATCCTGTGGTACAGAATTCCAAGTTTGTATTGGTCTCATCAGTCACAGTCAGATCCACTGCAACTTGATTCTAGCATAGTGATGCCATTTTGGTTCTCTTCTAGAATGAAGGACAACCACCACCACAATTATATCCACTACCTTGTATCTTTGTGAACCTTTACTATTTCTTAATGAAGTGATGTCTGATTGCTTCAAAAAAATGTCACTTTTGGCCTAATTCTATGGTACTCTAAATACATCAATTGATTATCACCTCTCTTTTGATTGATCAAGTATTACTCTTTCTATAGAGAACTTAGAATGATGGGCTCCATGTTTTTTTTCTTTAATCATATGACTTTTTGTAGCTATTTCTAAGGATGTTATATTCCACTTTACAATTTTAAAGCTCTAAAGTTACCCCAGTATTGAGTAGGTGTTAAATTCTTTAAACAAGCCCACCCTACAGTTTTGATTTTAAGATTGAAGCATTCAGTTCCTTAACTTTTAATCACAACATTTTTCTTGTTTTCTGAATTTTGATGCCTGATGAGAACAAGATATTTTTGGTATTTCTTTGATTTATTGTTTACTGTCCCTAACATCCCATGGCATATGTTAAGAATTTCATACTTTTTTAGCTCGAATGTGTGTCTTGAACATTGTAAGATTACATTAGGTAACAAACCAGTTTGCTGTATTTCTCATGGAGCAACATTGCTTGATGGCATCCCATGTTTAGTGAATGATTATAAAAATATTTTAGCCTGATTCCTTCTTTCATTAAAAAAAAAATTTAATTACTTGGCACCCACACAAAATAACTGGCCGTGTAACCTTGAGCAAGTTACTTAACCCCAATTACTTAAAAAAATCATAATTAGTTTCATATTAGAAAGATGAATAAGAGACTTGCAGCTGACTAGAATTGAAATGAGCTTAAATTTTTCCATTGAAAAATTATGTTTTATGGAAATTTTTCTTCTCAATATTGTGCTGGTGGAATGTTTTAACAGGGAAGTCTCCCATGTGGACATTAAATATTTTAATATTTTCAATACAGTTCACCCTACTTCCTATATTTTCAACGTAATAACAAGGCCTAATGTATATAGGAGTTAAAGGCTTTGCTGTTATCAACAAAGGCTATATAAAATTAATTTTTAGTTTAAGCATCTTGTTTAATAATTACTGACTTTAAAATAAGTTGAACTTTAACATTTTGGGTCTTTCACAGAGATGTCTACAAAGTATGTTTAAGGTATTGAATTTGGTCTCCACTCTTCTTGAATATGAGACTAGATGTCTATCAGCTAAATTTTCCTGCTTTTCACATGTGAATTAGTCCATATATGTGTGAGTTTAAGCTATATTTATGTAAAAAACATACATGTGTACACGTACATGTATATGTGTATAAACATGAAGGCACATATGGGTATATTTTTCATCTGTATGAAGAAAACTATTTTTAAAACCAATGCAAGAGGATAGAATCATTCTTCTATTGTTCCCAATCTCAATTAGACCCTAATGTTTTTAGAAAGAAATAGTCTGTCTAGAAGTAAATGGTATAATGTAGTCAGCTAGATGGCATAGTGGATAAATCCTTGAACCTGGAGTTAGGAAGACCCAATTTCAAATCTTGTCTCAGACACTTACTAGCTTTGTTGCCCTGAGCAAGTCAATTAAACTCTCTCAACATCTGTTTTCTAATCTGAAAAATGTGAATAATAGTAGCACCTATCTCACAGATTTATTGAGAGAATCGAATGATATGATAAGTATAAAATATTTAGCAGACTTCCTGGCAAATAGTAGGTACTATATGAATGTTAAGCCTTATTATTAGTAGTAATTTTCTGTTAGTTTATGAAACAAAGATATTTTAGTAAGCAAAAAACAAGAAAGGAAAAAACATTTTGTTGTTAGTTGAGAAAAATGTACTATAATAGATGTGAACTCATAAATACAAAAAATAATTAATAGCAAAAGAAAAAATGAAACCTGCAAAAATAATAGTTAGCAATGTAGGATCAGTAGGTAAGAGGGCAGTAAGGAAAAATCATGATAAATTCATTAGAGTATGGACTACATGTTTGGATGGTGGAGAAATGGAAGAAATTATTATTTAAAAGAATAAATAATTTTAGCACTTTTTACTCATTTATTAAGCTATAAATAAAAATTCTGCTCTTAGGGCAAGAACCTTTAACACGCATGGTGAAACAGTATTAAATATGCTCTCAAAAGCTTTTAGGGAGATAATATGGAATAGGAGGAGAAAAGCAAAAACCACCTGGTTAGTAGCCACTAGTAGATTATCTAATATATTAATATTTTGAATATTTTTATGAACTAGAGTTTATCACTTTCTAAAGCCTTGTAAATACTACTAAAGCTTTATAAACTTTAAAACTTCGAGCAATGTGCAAGTTTCCCCACCTTAGTTAAGGTTCTGCTCATTTATTAAAGCCTTTATCATGTTTATGTGAGATAATTAATTGTAAAATTATATTTTAGCTTCATCACAAGGTTGCTCAGTTTTAATTGCAAATAAAGAATCCTGCTATGGGTTCTTTGGGGGTTGGTTTCTCTTATGGCTAAAGTGCACTGTGCACTATATACTTAAAATATTGATAGTGCTTTCTGACCCCTAGTCACTCCTTTAATCGAGAGAAATGCACTAAGTTAAAGTCTATTTGTTTTTTCTCTAAAACTTATTGATTTTTTTTCTTTAGCCCCATCAGAGTTAATTGGCCATGGAATGAAGGAGCATCCTTATAAAACAAAGATTTTGATTGCCCCATAAAAATTTGTTGACCATGTTGTGATGAATTAGAAGCTTCCTTCTAAAATGGCTGCCCTAGGTTCATGATAAATAAGATTAGTGGAATTAATTCTGTGGTAAATATCCATCTGTCTGTCTGTCTATCTATCTATCTATCTACCTATTCATCTACCTTCTTCAATTTAAATAAATAGATGTTTGTTCAATTATTTTACTGTTTACCTTTCTTCATGTATCATAAACTAAACAGTTTAAGTTTTAAAGCATTGAAAACATTTGGATTTATGCTCGTTTCCTGTTAGCCCATTTAAAAAAAAAAAGGTGGCAATTTTCTCAGAAGTGATTATCAGTCCTAAATCAAATCCTTAACCAAAAAGCAGCTTCTTAAAACTAGGAAAAGGACTGAAAAAAATACAGTCATGTCTGAAATAGCAATTATTCATTAAAAACATCCTGCTACTTGCTGTAGTGAATACCATGGTCTGGAAAGAAGCAACTACTAAGATAAATAAATGATTTGAGATCTTCTACGATCCTCTGTTCTGATGATTACACACCATGGATGTTGGGGGAAATAGATTGAGATATACACAAACATACATATTTACAGACATATATAATATATACATCTACATATTATATGCATGTTTGTATATGCACATATATCCATAGATACATATAGATAAAGATATGCAGTCATTTAACATTCTAGTAATCTAGGCTACACTCTAGAAGACTAAATAGTTGACCTAAATTTATATCCAAATTTTCCATAATAAGGAATTTTCTTTACCTATACAAATAGCAATGTATATCTGTAGTAAAGAACATCTGAGATCAAATCTACCCTCTGACACTTCCTTGCTGTGTAATCACCCTAGAAAATGGTATAACTACTATCTGCCTCTTTAACTCATCCAAAGATAATTTTGAGTATTGTGAGAGATAATATTTGTAAAGGACTGAATATAATGCCTTACTCATGGTTAGCACCTAATATATGTTTATTTTTTTCCTCTTCTCATCCTGGAAAAAATTTAATTTTTTTCATTAACATGTAAATGAATAATAAAAGTTTAAATTGTTGGTGCAGAGCCAAGATGGTGTAGTAAAAGCAGGAACTTGGTGTAAATTCCCACATCAATCACCTCCAATACCTGTAAAATATGATTTTAAACAAATTTAAAGCCACAGAATCCAAAAAGGGACAGAGAGAAAATAAATCTCCCTCTAAAGGAAGTCTGGCAAGCCAACAGAAAGGGTCTATCACACTGTGATGGGAGCCATCCTGTGTGAGCTGCCCTAACCCAGACACAGGGCAGCCCCAGCCATCCAGAGCAGACTTCAGGAAAGTGAATTATCAACAGCTGTGGTGGTTTCCAGATATTGCAACTCATCAACACCAAAGAGAAAATAAAAGGTCAGTGGGGAACTCTGTTGGAACTGGGTGACAGAAGAGGGCAGTCCAGCCCCTGCATCCATGGCAAGAGATAGCAGAGGTGCAGCAGCTGAAGCTGCTGCCCTATGGCTGCCTCTGGAGCCCCTAGCCTGCAGATCATAGAGGGACCAAGTGACCATTAAGAGGGTAATATCTCTTGCTTGACCAGCTTGGATCTGCATCACACAGACTTGAGTGGGGGTCCTGGGGTGAGAAATGCCAGTTTACCAGAGCTCTTGGTGGCTGTAGAGAGGGCAAACTCCTCAGACTTCTGACAACATTTGGGAAAACCCCAGCAATTGGGGACATTGGTATCTCCTCTCTGGAAGCAGAGTTCTACCTTGTGTAATGAGAGTGTAAATTTTAAAGATCTTCCCTGCCCCTAGGCTAACGTGCACCTGGAGCCTGGGGTGGGAGGCTTGTTTTTCAGTAGATACTTTTTGATTGGCCAGTGGGTCCAAAAGGTTGTTACATTCTCTGAGCCAGGAGAAGGCTATATAAGCCCTGATGTGTAGCTTTGTTTTGGGACTCACTTTGAGATGTGTTCTGTGATTTGATCTGAATTCTGGGAAGCCGTTGTTGAGAGTCCCCCGGCTTTGAAAAACCCAGATGTGGAAACCCAGATGTTGACTGGGTATGGATGTAATGGCTGGACAGTTTGGAAAGCTGTCTACTTGATCTGTTTCTGTCTTGATAATTCTGCCTGTATGCTTTGAAGTTCGGGGTGCTGACCATTTCCCCTGAACAAGGTAAACGATATATGTCTGACTGATTAAAGTAAGCTTGTTAACCCATTTTGAGTTGCTTTCCTTTAACAAAGCAGATCCAAGAACCTGTGGTAGCTGCAAACCCTGAGGACGCTTGGGGTGCTTGCTGCTACACCTTGGTAAAGAGCTCAAAAGTCACGTAATTGGCTGGCAAGATGAGCAAACAGAGGAAGCACAAGCAAACCAGTTAAACCTTTTTTGGGGACAAAAAGGATCAAAACATGGTAGCAGAAGTCAACAAAGGCAAAACTTCTGCATCAAAAACTTCCAAGAAAGTTTTTGGAGGAGTTCAAGAAGCATTTTGAAAATCAAGAAAGAGATGTGGAGGGAAAATTGGGAAGGGAAATGAGAAGGATGCAAGAAAATCATGAAAAGCAAGTCAAGAGCCTGCTAAGGGAGACTCCAAAAATACTGAATAAAATAACACCTTAAATATTGACTAACTCAAAAGGCAAAAGAGGCCCAAAAAGCAATGAGGAGAAGAATGCCTTAAAAAGCTGAATTCACCATAATTAAAAGGAATTTTAAAACCTCACTAAAGTGAATTTTTAATTCACTTAAAATTTTCAAAATTAGATTTGAGCAATTGGAAGCTAATGTCTTTGTGAGAAATCAAGATTGTATAGAACAGATCCAAACAAATGAAAAAAATAGAAGGCAATGTGAAATATCTCGTTGTAAAAAAAAAAAAAAACACTGGCCTGGAAAATAGATCTGGGAGAGATAATCTAAAAATTATTGGACTTCCTGAAAGCCAAAATAAAAAAAAATCCAGAAATCATCCTTCAAGAATTTCTCAAAGAAAATTACCCAAAATATTCTACAACCAGAGGGCAAAATAGAAATGGAAAGAATTCACCAATCACCTTTTGAGAAAGATACCAAAAAGAAAACTCCTAGAAATATTTGAGCCAAATTCCAGAGTTCCCAGGTCAAGGAGAAAATAATGCAAGCATTGAGGATGACAAAATTTGAGTATTATGGGAATACATTAAGGATGACACAAGTCCTAGCATCTTCTTCATTAAGGGATTGAAGGTCTTGTAATATGATATTCTGGAGGACAAAGGAGCTAGGATGAAAACCAAGAATAACCTACCCAGAAAAATTTCATATAATGCTTTAGGAGAAAATATGGTCATTCAAAGAAATAGAGGACTTTCAAGTATTCCTGATGAAAAAAGCAGAGTTGAATAGAACATTTGACTGTCAAATACAAGAAGCAAGGGAAACATGAAATGGTAAACTGGAAAAAATAAATCAAAAGAAACTTATTAAAGTTGAATTATGTATATTCTTACATAGGAAAAACAATCATTATAATTCCAAAGACTTTTCTCAATATGAGGATAGTTGACAGGAATATGTGTGTGTGTGTTTGTGTTCATGGGTGCATACATATATGTGTGTATAGGGGGATGTATGTGTATTTAAATATATATGTATATATATGAGTATATGTGTGTAAATATAAACATAGACAAAGGGTACAGGATGAGTTGAATATGAAGGGATGATATCTAAAAAATAAAATCAAGGGGTGAGAGAGGAATATAATGAGAGAAGGAGAAAGGGAGAGATAGAATAAATAAATTATCTCATATGAAAGAGGCAAGAGAAAAATATTACAATGGAGGGGAAGAGCAGGGTGGTGAAAGGGAATGGATCACCCTTACTCCCATTGAATTTGGCTTAAGGAGGGAATAACATACACACTAAATTGGGTATCTTATCCTACAGGAAAGTAGGGGAAAGGGAATAAGAGTGAGTATTATAGAAAGGAGGACAGGTTGGGGGAGAGGGTAGTTAGATGCACACACTTTTGACAAGTGATAGGGTGAAAATAGAAAATAGAATAAGTGGGGGCAGGATAGGATGTTGGGAAATACATTTAGTCATTCACAATATAACTACTCTGCTAACCTTTTGCAAAACTACACATGTACAACCTATATTGAATTGCTTCTCTTCCCAGTGGGGGTATGTGAGGAGTGAAGATGGGAAAGAATCTGGAAATCAAAGTTTTAAAAAGAAATGTCAAAAACTTGTTTTTTACATGCAATTGGTAAATAAGATATACAGGCACTGGGGTATAGAAATCCATCTTGCACTACTGGAAAGTTGAGGGGTGTATATGGGGAGGATATAAGAGAAAGCAGTTTGGGGAAAGTTGCATTCAATAAGATCTCTATCTTGGGGTGGGACTAGGGGAAAAAAAGAAAAAAAATTCCTGACTCAAAATCTTGTGGAAATGAATGTCAAAAACTAAAAATAAATAAATAAAAGTTGCATTAAAAGAAAAACAATGTTAAGCTGCTGTGCCTTCTAAGAACTTTTTCATTTGCATAGGGGTGGAGGTAAAGAAGGAAAAGCATTGATCCCTAATCATAAAATGTCACAAATCTTGCAGAAAGTAGAAGAAATACTTCAAAATATCAGTGATCTTTTCTTCCGAGAAACTCTAAAAATTCATACTT
>NW_027186473.1:31815192-31849636 GCF_028583685.1 Petaurus breviceps papuanus
TAGCACCAAAATCTCTGAATCTACTATGTTAAGCCAAAAAGCTTGTGTCTGCTATGTCTTGATGGATCAGTCCACTAAAGAAATACCACACTGACTTTTCCCTTCTTATCTTCCAATCCCCACCACCTACATATATGCCTTCAAAATTTTCCTTATAAGCTTTTCCTCCCTCTGTGAATCTCTTGTATGGGAGAATTAAGATTTATTAGTTATATAGTTAAAAGAAGACTTTGAATGAGACAGAATGTTTGGAGATGGAGAAAATATTAAGGTCTTACAGCTGGATTTAGATGGTGCCTAAACTCAGCAAGCAGATAACAAATGGATTTTTATGATGTAGATGTTTCCAAATTTTTGAGAAGTTCAATTTTATTCCAACATTGTTAATTTTTCTGTCATTTTTAGATGTAACATATGTAGACACATGTGTGTGTTCATGTAATCACTATGCCAGCTGTGTGAAAGATACATTGGAGTGGGGAAAAGACTCAAGGCAGTGAAATTATGAAGTCCTGAGCTATGATATAGGCTGTGTGAATAGAGAAAATGGGAATGTATATGACACATATGTCCATAACCAACACACAATATGCCTATGCATGTATATGTACATGCAATACACACATTTTATATCTAGATATGCATGTGTATATATTTGTTATACTATATATTTATTATATATTTTATTATTAATACTGTCTATAAAACATGTCTAGCATTTATTATATGTTCTTCTATTAACACAGCTAACATCCTAGTTCAGGTCCTTCTTATCCTTGTTTAAATAGCCCCCTATTTATTTTCACTGCTCTTAGTCTCTTCTCTACTTCAACATGTCCTCCACACAACTCTGACAGTGATCTGCCTGAAGTGTAGATCTGACCATTGTACTTAATATGTTTTTTTAAAGTAATCATTTATTTCAAATTTATGGAATAAAATAAGCATGTCCATGACATAGTATAAACTTTTAAATTGTTAGTATATCTGGGATCCATTATGAACTTCTCTTCCATTTAGAGCTCTTTACAACCTGGTCCCTTCCCTCTTTCCCAATCTTCACATACATTACACTCTCCATATAGTTTACAATTCAAGTGTACTGCCCCTTTGCTCTTTCTCACACATAAGACCCCATCTTTATTTTTGCAAATAAGTTCCCCTATGTTTAGAATGCTCTCTTTCCTCTTCTCTTTATCTTGGAATTATCTGGTTCTTATAAAAAATAAGCTTGTGTCATTTTTAGATGAAGCTTTTTTCTGCAAAATGCAGAAAAAAATTAATTTTCCCCCCAACACTCTGCCATTAGAATGTAAGCTCTTTGAGATAATTTAATTTGTATCTTTCTCTCCCCACAGATACCTCATTCCCTGTACATGGCTCAAAGTATTATTTCCCACCTTAAATTTTCCTAAAATTATTTTGTCTTAATCTATCATTGGCAATCATCACCACATTTTTATGTGTTGTTACACCCAACAATAAATACTCACACATAGAATTTGAACATTGAATTTTAGCATCTGCAACTGTAGATCTGGGAAAGATTAAAGTGATCATTTTGTCAATATTAATTTTGGAGATGAGGAAAGAGATCCAGACAAACTAAATGGCAAATGTTACAGTGGAATTGTGGCTGAGCATAAGTTTGAATTTAGATACTGATTCCAAGCTCAGCACACTTTCCATTACACTATGCTACCCATGTAAATCCCAGTACTTTGAACTATATCTTTTCCCCTAGGAGTTGTTTAGCAAATAATTGCTTCACTGAATTACATCTCATATTAGAAATCTCAAATATGTAATTTGTTATTTTTAACCACACACTAGTTATAAAAATATTCCTAATGTGAAAGAAAAAAATCATGTTTGATCTGTTGCTGAATGTGATGTTTTGTTATTTCTATTTCATTTTATAAAAACTGGATGAAAATCTGACAAAATGTTTTTCAAAATTTTGCTTGTTTTCCATGTATGATTCTGAACATTGCTTCTATTTTTTTCTGAATAAATTAAAATGTGTGAAAAGCTAAGTATATTATCCATATTGTTATTTACAAAGGTTATTTCTGCTTTCTTCACTCTGAATCAATGCAGAGAATTCACACTGTAGTTTTTAGTCTTTATCATATTTATTTCTTGCAGCACAATCATTATTAATAAAAATTGCAAATCCAAATTGAAATTTCTATCATTTTGGTGTTGTTATGTGCCTAGTGGTCATTACCAAAGTGCCCATCCACGCAGTAGGTGCTTAGAAAATATTTATTATCATTGCTTCCTTTTTTAAAAATGCTAAATACTATTTTATTTGATTATGTGCCTTGCATTGCTTCAAATAAAATATCTAGAGTATATTATTGCAGCAGAATAACTCAATAAAAAGAGAATAAATAATTTTGTAGTTTATAATATGACATAGTTATTTTTAAATCAACATAATTCATAGCTCTATTAACAAAATAATAGTGGGACTGCTTCTCAACAACAACACCAATATAAGATTAATTGTCGTGTACACATTTCCTGAATTTTTTTGGACAAACTCTTTCAAAATTTATTTAATTTTTGTTTCCTTCATTCTTACAAAGTTTGAACTTTCTTTTTTGTCAGATTATTATTGATTATTTTTATTTTTTCAAGAATCCCTTGTTAATTTTCTTTAACCTTTTCTCTATTGGAGATTTGATCTGATTGTTGTAAATATGTCAACTTCTTTTAGATTTTGGATGCCAATTACTTATCAGAAATGCTTTTGTGTGTGCATGAGTGTGTGTGATTTTTCCACCACTTCTTTGTATTAGTCTTATTCTGGAAGCATTATTTTTAATTGAGATGAGCACATGGGCATTAAAATAAACACACTTTCTCCTCCTTGTTGAATAAATACATTTTTACTACTCTCCAAAACTATGATGGTAATAGCAATTCATCTATTTTATGCCCTTTAAATATTTAGGTCATTGATACATTTTGAATTTATTGTGCTATATGATATAAGATGCTAATTTAATCCATCCCTTTTGTTTGTACTTGAATTATTCATTTTTTCTAAGATTTTATTGAATATTGATTTTTTCTGAGTTTTTGTGATAGTGAATTTATTAAATATTAGCTTAAAATTTTGTTGCTTTCAGGTGTTTTTCAGTTGTGTACAACTTTTCATGACCCCTTGTGGAATTTCAGAGGCTAGATTAGAACTCAGGAAGAAAGTTAAAAATATTTCTGATTTTGGTATGACAGTACCTGGGTCCAAATCCTAGCTCTGATGAATACTTCCTCTGTGATCTTGGGCAAATAATTTTAATTTTCCTGTTTTGAGTTTCCTTTTCTCTAAAATCAGGATTTTATATTAAATGCTTTCTTCAGTCTATAATGACATGACCACCACAGATTGAATAATTTATGTCAACTGAGTTACAGTGGTATTGGAAAGATTTCATTTGCTTCTTTTTTCAATTCAATCAACCTGCAAACATTTATTTTCCATCAAAATTACAAATGACATTCAAATGCACCAAAAAAAAAAAACACCTCCATATAAAAGAGAAAAAAAAATACACGTGGCAACTTTTTTGAAAAGTATGTATTTTTTCATATATTGGCATTTATTATTTAAGTTGAAGAACAAGTTATGAGGGAGTGTGGTGGGGCCTAGGGGAGGTGGGCAAGGGAGGAGACAGGGAGATGAGAGCCTCTCATCTGTGTCTGCTCTAGATGGGTTTGATCCTGATTTCTGAGCCTTGGTCCAGGGAAGCACATGCTAAGATGAGGATCCAGGGGTACAGGTTTCAGAAAACACTGGGGGTGGCCAGAGTTACACATCTAGCCAGGGGCTTGGATTCTCCTTGGATCAGCAGCACTGCTTCCTTTTAGAAACTGAAGCCTAGTGAGAAGTTCTATCCCGCATATTTCTTATAAAACATTCTTGTAGTTGAAGTCTTTGTGCTAAAGAATTCTTACATCGCCTCTCTACCTTCTTGTACTTTTCTTCTAGTTTCTTTGAATATGCTTCCAACTTGTAATCGGCCTGCTCAAGAGCAGCTGCTTGCTCCTCAATTAAAGTGATCTGATCCACATAAGGCTGAAGGGCGCATGTTTCTGGTTTAAGTCCTTTAGGTTTCTACTTTTGTTTACTGCAATATCTTTCTTTTCTAGATACTTCAAGGTAGTCCGTTTGTTCATATTTTCCAGAAATTTATAATCTTAATTGGTGGTTATTAGCTGAACTGTCAGGTATGTGGCCATTTCAGAGAATGTGTCTTGCCATAGCCCAGTGATATCCAGCTTGGCTGGTTCCATGGCCTCCTCCACCATCTCGAAGACAGCTCTGTCCAGGCTGGGGAAGGGAGGAAGGAGAAAGGATGGAGGAAAGGATAGGGACAGGGAAGGGGAAGGAGAAGAGGGAGGGAGACTGAAAGAGAGGGAGAAGGAAAAGGAGTCAAGGAAGAGGAGAAAAGGGGAAGGGAGAGGGGGAGGAGTCGGAGAGGGAGATCAAAGTACATCTTTTTAAACTACATATTAAGGTATTCAAGGTTTAGAATAAATGTTTAATTATGTAAGAAAATACTGCAAAGTATTTAGTTTTGTTGCTATTTGCTGATTACAACATAAATTGTCTCTGGATTTTTCAGTCATTTTTATATATTAATATAAAACTTGTCTTTTTTATTAGCAGATATTAATTCATTTCCTTTGCCTTAGTTTTGTTGGCTACATATGTACTTTATAGTTTGATTTTTATTTATTTTTCCACCTTCCTTAGTATTTTTCCTTTTCTCCTTTTGGATGTTGATAATTTGATTTCCCCCTATCTTGTTTTTGATTCAATTTGCCAATGATTTATCATATTATTGGTCTTTTTCAAAAATTATTTATTTCTAAATGTGTTCTTATCACTCATGTTATAAAGATAATTTTCTCTTTGTTTCTGTAAAAAAAAACTAGGTTAACTGAAGGCTTTCTACAATGATTTTATATTTCTACTCTTTATTTCTAAGCAATCACATAATTTGCTTTTTCAGAACATATTTAGCTCCTGCAACAAAGAGATGGAATGTGATATTTGGAAGAGGAAGCATACTGCATAGTAATGGACAGAATACAGTATCTGGCATCAAATGACCTTGGATTAAAATCTGATTCCTGTGACTGACTACTTTGTGGAGTTGGGTAGACCACTTGTTATACATGATGCTTCCCTTGGGGTACATGCTATACTGTATGTTACTTTTCCTAGTTAGAAGATCAGTGTAATAATCTATATCAAAGATAAAGAAAGTCTAGGTGTGAGTAAGATCCCTGGCCCTGGAGTCAGGAGGACCCAGGATTGGTTCAGGTCACAGATACTTAGCACCCACACAAAATAACTGGCTGTGTAACCTTGGGCAAGTTATTTAACCCCAACTACTTTAAAAAAAGTCTAGGTGCTGGTGTTAAGAATGGAAAGGAGACAAAAGATATGAGATTTTTTAGAAATAGGATGTGGGGGTAGCTAGGTGGCACAATGACAACAGAGCACTGGGCCTACAGTTAGGAGAACCTGCCTCAGTTCAAATGTGACCTCAGACACTTGACATACTTACAAGCTGTGTGACCTTGGGCAAGTCTCTTTACTCCAACTGCCTTGCCTTCCTCCCCTCAAAAAAAAATAAAAAGAAATAGGATATGGCAACAAATTGAATAGTATTGAGCAAGGTAGAGATGAGTTAAAAACAATACTGGAGTGCTTTATGTTTTAAAAAAAGAACTTTTTTGCAGAATTTGAACCTGGATCTTTCTAACTCCAAAGCCAATTCTTTCAGCTTCATACTACATCTTGGTATTATTTTGCTTATTTTACTGATAAAGAAGGTTAAGTTGAGTGCTCATGATTGTAATGCAATGCCAAGCAAGGCAACTTCCCAGAGTTCAAAATACCATCATAGGTGCTCTCCATTTTATTCAGTGACAAATTAAGAACAGATAGAATGAAAATATAGCATAATTCAAAATACAGCATTTACTAAGTGTGATTCAATAATCTCTAAGTACTACCCCCAAGTGTGATTGAATCAAGTACTACTGCACCCCTGGGTATTACATTCATTTAACCAATCACAAAGTCCCCCTTCTAAATACTACTCCACCCCTAGGCTGTACCTTCATTTAGTCCATCACAAATCCCCTCTTCTCAAATGGAGATTAGTTTAGAATCATAAGTAAAGTACATTCATTTGTTCAATCACAGAGAACAAAAAGGTCAAAAGTTCCCCACCCTTGGATCACAATTGTATCTACCCCAGAGTTACAACAAGCTTAAGCACAGCACTTAATACTCAAATGGAGGTCTTTTCTTCATCTTGACTTGAGGGAAGTTCTCAGCAATCTTTGGGACAAAGCTTAGCAAGGCTACAAGATACATTGGCAGTCTCTTCATTAATTCATTCTCTGTCTGCAAAACAGTCCTAGGACCCCTGAAAACATTAGCAAAACCCTCTTCCAGGATTTCTGTAAACATACAACAAGAAAATCCTTCGGAACCAACAGCGAGGTTCCAAGAGCTCTGCAAAAACAGCACTGTCCTTCACCAGTGGACAGTATTCACTCTCTGTCTGCAGAACAATCTCAAGAGCTCTGAACCAACAGCAATTTTCTCACACTTCTGCAACAACAGGACTGTCCTTCAACTGTGGACAGAATTCACTCTCTGTCTGCAGAACAGTCTCAGGAGCTCTGAACCAACAGCAAGGTTCCCAAGCTTCTGCAACAACAGGATTGTCTTTCACCAGTGGGCAAATCTGGCAAAACAACATCAAAACAGACAGTCAAAGTACCAGCATAACAGCCATGTCTCCTCAGTCCTTGGCAGCTCTGGGTGGCAGCTCTCAAAAGTCCTGGGCAATTCAAAGTGACCCTCAACAATCCTGTCAGTCTCTCTCTGCCTCCACAGGTACTTCTTCCAAAAAATTCTTCTGCCTCTCTCTTGTCTTCTGTCTCTCTAAATTTATGTCACCAGCTCCCCCTAGTTCAGCCCTCTCTTTTCATGTCAACAAGTCCATCCCACAAGTGGGATTCACAAGCTCTGGGTTTTAACACAAATCAATTTGAAAATCAAGCCAATACAGGGTGATCTTTATATTCCATTACTATTACAATGGTCAAATTAGAATTATCATAAAATAAAGCAAAATTCAAACTCAGGTCTCTCTAAATCCAAACCTGATATTAAAGCCACCACACTATAATTAAATACTTATCATATCTAAGGCCTACCACAAGGTAATTGGAAAATAATAATACAAGGATGTAAGTACAATAAATTGACAAAATATTAGCAGTGGTGGGGACTGCAGAGTGACAAACATTGACTTTTAATTAACTTACACATGTGAACTTATATTTATTCTCTGCTTTCCCTAGAAATGGAAACATTTCATTGATCTCACTTCTGATACTTATTAACTGCATGAATGTGAGTTACTCACTTACCATCTCAGTTTGTTCTTCTGAGTAATGGCCTTAAAAATTGCATCTACCTAACATAGTGTTAATTGGGGTAAAATGTAATTAGGCAAACACTAATTTGTGAATATTAAGCTACTAAATAAATGTTAGCTATTATTGTTTAATTAATCTTATTTTTCCATATATTCTTTGAAATTTAGATAGAAATAATCTTGGGAAAAGAGATTTTTAAGTAAAATTCACAATTGCACAGTTGCATAAAATAAATTATTTTAATTGAATAAAATTTTTGTGATATAAGCCATTTTATCTTCAGACTCACTGAAAATCTCTTTGCTACATTTGTAATAATAAAGCCGAAAAATGAGATGAAGTGTTTTCATTCTAATTTAAAATTGCTTTGATTTCCTTTTCTATTTCTTTATAAATTGCATGTTTTTTTTGTGGTTTGGAGAGTACATGTATTCAATACAAAAACATTTACTTTTGAAAGATTCTTAATGTTTTATGGTCAATATCATGTCCAGAAACTTCTGAACTTGGTTCTGACTTTGGTAATGATTTGACTTTAATCCAATTTATTTCTTGATTTCCCAATAATATGTTGAGATTAGTCTTTATAGAAATACTTTTAGAAGGCATAGACATCTTTAAATTATTTTATATACAATTCCAAGTTATCCTTAATATTAATTTAAAAATAAATTCCAAATACTCTCCCTTCTTCCAACCCTCCCACCAAACTTTGAGAAAGCAAGCAACATATAAATTATACATGTGAAATAATGTGATACATATTACAATATTAGCTACTTTGATTAAAGAAAAGCAAGAAAATGAAGTACTTCAATCTGCATTTATAAATCAGTTTTCTCTAGATAATTTTTTTTTCATTATGTAATTGTCTTGGATTATTGACCTCTTCAGAGTAGCTAAGTCATTTACAACTCATCTTTCTTATTGTATTGCTATTACTTTATACACTGTTCTCCTGGTTCTTCTCAATGCACTCTGCATTGGTTCATATAAAACTTCCCAGATCTTTTTTTAAAACTGTATTGCTCACCATTTTTAATAGCACAATAGTATTCCATCACAATTATGTAGCATTTTATGTTTATACATTCCCCAGTTGATGAGTATCCCCTCAATTTCCAATTCATTGATACCAGAAAGGGGGTTCCGAATAATATTTCCCAGGAATAGGTCCTTCTCCCCTTTTTATGACCTCTTTGTGATACAGATCGAGTAGGAATATAGTTGGGTTAAAGGATATGAATAGTTTTAAATTCCTTTGGACACAGTTCCAAATTATTTTCCACAGTGATTAGACCCATTCATGACTCCACCAACAATCTATTTGTATACCTATTTCCCCACATTCCCTTCAGCATATATCATTTTTCTTTTCTGTCATGTTAGTCTATTTACTAAATTTGATGTAGTACCCCCGAGAAGGGAATAATTGCATTTCTCCAATAAATAATGATGTAGAGTATTTTGACATGACTACAGATAGCTTTGACTACTCTTTTGGAAACCACCAAACAGGCATCTCATAATTGAGCAATAACAATGTCTGACAATATGTACATGCCATTAGACTTGCTGAACATCAATGAAAGTAGTATATCTCCAGATTAAGACAATAAAAATTATAATCTCAAAAGAGAGTCACTTCAAAGGGACATTCCCATAAATTTAACCATTAATATGTACATGAAAGTGCTAAATTAATGGATAAATTATGTGAAGTTATTTATAGAAGTGAACAAGTTTATTATGACATTTTGAGACCATGTTTGTTGTTGTAGTAGTTGTTCTTTTGTCAGAAGTGTTCACCAAAGGAGCCAAGATATGAATAATTTAGGTTATGCAAGGCAGTGGTATAAAATGCAAACTGTATCTCTATAGGCTACACATTATTAACCCTGACCTAATCTCTAAGAAGACATAACCAGGTAACTGGAATTATATTAGCTATCTTTCATGGACTAATAGATAATGTCATCAAAACACACAGGTATATCTAAAATGTCCTGGATAATTCACTCATTAGAGAAGTACTGCTTATGTACTATGCCCATAATTGCACACTAATTCATAAAAAAAAAAACTTCACAAAAATGTTTAATTTTTTTATAAGGGGGGATGGAGCCAAGATGGTGGAGTAAGAGCAGGGACTTGCTTGAGATCTCCAAATCCCTCCAAATACATGGAAAAATTACTCCAAAAAACTCTAGATCAATAGAACCAATTAAACAATAAAGTGAAGTAAATTTCCAGGGCAATAATACCTGGAAAATCAACAATAACGGGTTATCATTGTAGTCAAATTCCAGAGTTTCAAGGGTAAGCAGAAATTATCACAAGGAACAATAAAGAAACAATTCGAGTATTGTGGAAATACAATCAGGAAAACACAAGATCTAGCAGCTTCTACATTAAGGATCAGAAGGCATGGAATATGAAATTCCAGAGGTCAAAGAACCTAGGATTAAAACCAAGAATCATCTGCCCACCCAGCAAAATTGAATATGATCCTTTGGGTGGGAAGCTGTCATGGACATTCAGTGAAATAGAAGACTTTCAAGCATTCTTGATGTAAAGACAAGTGCTGAATAGAAAATTAGACATTCAAATACAAGAATCAAGAGAAGCATAAGAAGATAAATGGGAAAGAAAAATCATAATTGGCTTATTAATGTTGAACTGTTAGAATTCCTGCATGGAAAGATAATATGTAAATCATGAGACCTTGCTCAGTATTAGGGTACTTAGAGGAGAGAGAGAGAGAGAGAGAGAGAGAGAGAGAGAGAGAGAGAGAGAGAGAGAGAGAGAGAGAGAGAGATAAATGGATAGATAGACAGATAGATGGTAAAGGGTGAGTTGAATTGGAAGGGCTGATAACTAAAAAATAAAATTAAGTGGTGATAGATGAATATATTGGGAGGAGAAAGAGAAAGATAGGATGGGGATTTAAATTATCTCACATAAAAGAGGCAAGAAAAAGCTGTACCATTGGAGAGGAAGAGAAGGGTGAGAAAAGGGAATGAGTTAACCTCACTCTCTATGGATTTGGCTTAAGGAGGGAATAACATAGGTACTCAATTGGTTATATCAACTTACAGGAAGGTAGGGCAGAAGGAGATAAGATGGGTAGATGATAGAAGGGATGGCAGATTGAGGGAGAGGATATTCAGAAGCAAACACTTTTGAAAAAGGACAGGATCAAAGGAGAATATAGAATAAATGAGGGGGCAAGCTAGGATGCAGGGAAATATGGTTAGTCTTTCACAATACGACAATTTTTCAAGTGTTTTGCATATACACATGTATAACCTATATTGACTTGTGCTGCCTTCTCAATGAGGATGTCTGAGGAGTGAAGAAAAGAGAGAAGTGGGAACTCAAAGTTTTAAAAACAAATGTTAAAAATCATTTTTTTTTCATGAAACTGGATAATAAGACATACAGGCAATGGGGTATGGATATCTATCTTGCCCTACAAGAAAGTAAGGGGGAATAGAATAAGGTGGGCTGTTAGAAGGGAGGAAAGACTGATTACTAGAGGTAATCAGAATGCTTACCATCTTCAGGTGAGGTTATGGGCAAGATGGGGGAAATTTAGAGCTCAAAATGTTGTAGAAATGAATGGTGAAAACTAAAATTAAATTAAAACCAAAAATAAATACTCATACAAGTATTTTTCCTACATATCACCAGAATAAAAACTTATATTCTCTAATCCACATAATAAAAGAATAAAGTAGAATATAGCCGAAGTTTTTTAAAAATCATAGAGCAATTAAGATACATTTATATAAGTCAAGTGATTCAATCCACTGCTGGAATTGTACTGAACATGATGTGTATTTATGTACTTCAATTTCAAAAAGGTGTTATTTCATTCACCTTTACAAAGTCAATGGGATATTAAATACAAAATAATAATTTAAAATTATAACTTGTTCCAAGATTCTAATTCATTATTTTAGAAAATGATATAATCTTTTTATTTATATATTTAGTTCTCTTTCTGGAGATGGAGAGCATTTTTAAAAATTTCTTTCCAATTTATTTATTTATTTTTACTTTTCAACATTCATTTCCATAAGATTTTGAGTTACAAATTTTTCTCCCAATCTTTACCCTACCCCCACCGGAAAATAGCTTAGCCTACTTACTACCCCTTCCTCCAATCTGTTCTCTTATATCCTACTCATCACCTCAATTTTCAAGCAGGGAATGATGTATCCCTGAAGTAAAAAGTAAATTGCAAGTTGTAAGTAAAAAGCAATGTTTTTTTAAGCAATTGGGGTTAAGTAACTTGCTCAAGGTTACACGGCCAGGTGTTTCTGGGTGGGTGCTAAGTTCTGAGTCTGGGATTCTATCCCCAGGTCATCCCGACTCTGGAGCCAGTGCTCTTATGTGCTGTGCTACCTGACTGCCCCTACAAAGCAATTTTTTAAAGATTTTTAAAACTTTGAGTTCCAGATTTTTTTCCATTCTTTCCTCCTCACCCACCCCCATTAGGAAGATAGTATAGCTTGTACATGTGTAGTTACACAAAACATTTCCATAGTAGTTATATCATGAAAGACTAACTATGCCTCCCTCCAATACCCCCCATTCTATTTTCTCATTTGACCCTGTCACTTTTCAAAATGTTTGCTTCTAACTACCCCCTTCCTCAGTATGTCCTCCCTTTTATCATGCCCTTTCCCCCTATTTTCCTGTAGGGTAAGATATCCAATTAAGTGTGTATGTTATTCCCTCTTTAAGCCAAATTCAATGGGAGAATGTTTTTTTCCATGCCCTTTTACCTTCCTATTCTTCCCCTCCATTGTAACAGTTTTTTCTTGCTATTTTATATGCAATAATTTACCCTAATCTATCTCTCCCTTTCTCCTTCTCCCGATATATTCCTCTTACTTCTTAGTTCTATTTTTTAGATATAATTCCTTCATATTTAACTGATTCTGTGTCCTCTGTTTACTTATACATGTACACACATATGCACACATTCACATATATATTTATAAAAACCTATACCCTTCTATATATACTTACATATGTATGTATAAATATATATTGCCTTCAACTATCCTCATACTGAGAAAAGTTTTATGAGTTACAATGATAATTTTTTCATGTAGGGATGTAAATATTTCAACATTAGTAAGTTCCTCATGATTTCATTTTCTTGTTTGCCTTCTAATGATTCTCTGGCTTCTTGTAGTTGAAAGTCAAATTTTCTTTTCAGCTCTGTTTTTTTTTCATCAAAAATGCTTGAAAATCCTCTATTTCATTGAATAACCATATTTTCCCCTGAAACATTATACTCAGTTTTGCTGTTTAGGTGATTCTTTTTTTTTTAATCTCATGGGAAAAACCACTGACCTGGAAAATAGATCCAGGAGAGATAATTTAAAAATTATTGGAATACCTGAAAGCCCTGATCAAAGTAAGAACCTAGACATCATCCTCCAGGAAGTTCTCAAAGAAAACTGCCCTGATGTTTTAGAATTACTGGGCAAAACAGAGGTTGAAAGAATATACCTATCATCTCCTGAAAAAGATCCCAAAAAGAAAACTCCTAGGAATATTATAGCCAGGTTCAACAATTCCCAGATTAAGGAGAGAACATTACAAACAGCCAGGAAGAAATAATTTGAATATTTTGGAAAATCAATCAGGATATCCCAGGATCTGTCAGCTTCTACACTGAGGGACCAAAGGGCTTGGAATATTGGAATTCCTAAGGGCAACGGAGCTGGGATTAAAATCAAGAGTGACCTTCCCACCAAAACTGAGTATCATGTTTCAGGGGAAAATGTGGTAATTCAGTGGAATAGAGTACTTTCAAGCATTCTTGCTGAAAAAAAAACAGAGTTGAACAGCAAATTTGACATTCAGATACAAGAAGCAAGCAAAGCATGAGAAGGTAAACGGGAAAAAAATCATAAGGAACTTATCAAAGTTGAACTATTGACATTCCTACATGGAAAAACAATAATTGTAACTTATGAAACTTTTCTCAGTAGTTGAAAGGAATATATATATATATATATAATATTATATGTTATTATATATATATGAGGGCATATAGGCATGTGAATACATATGTGAATGTGTGTATATATGTTTACAGGTATACATAATAGAGGGCACAGGACCAATTTAACAGGAAGGGATGAACTTAAAAGGTGAAATTAAGGGGTGAGAGAAGAATAAAATGAGAGGAGATGGGGAGAGACAAAATGGGGTAAACAATCTCGTACAGGAGAGGCAAGGGGAAATGGTTACAATGTAGGGGAAGAATAGGAAGGCAAGAAGAAATGGGTCAACCTTATTTCCATTGAATTTGGTTTGAGGAGGGAATGAAATACACACTAAATAGGGTATCTCATCCTACAGGAGAGTAGGGGGGATGAGAGGGGTGATGATGGAAGGGAGGGCAGGGTGGGGGGGAGGGAAGTTGGAAGCACCCACTTTTGAAAAGGAATGGGATCAAAGTAGAGCATAGAACAAGTGGGAGGTGGGATAGGAGAGAGGGAAATATAGTCAGTCTTTTACAATATATCTACTATGTTATTGTTTTGCATTAGCCACACATGTACATCCTATACTAAACTGCTTGTCTTCCCAGTAAGGGTGGGTGACAAGGGAGGAAGGGAATGAATCTGGAATTCAAAGTTTTAAAATCAAATATTCAAATATGTATATATATATATATATATATGTGTGTGTGTATATGTGTGTGTGTATATATATATATATATATACTATTATCATTACCATTTTACATGTAATTGGAAAATAAGATATATAGGCACTGGGACATAGAAATCAACTGGAAAAGTTGAAAGGGGTATGGGAGAAAATATGGGATAGAGCAGATTGGAGGAGGGGCTATCCTGTGGGACTGCTATTTTGGAGGAGTGTGTAGGAAAGAAATGGGGAGAAAATTTGTAACTCAAAATCTGGTGGAAATGAATGCTGTAAAATCAGAAGTTAATAAATCATTTAAAAAAATCATATTCCAAGCCCTTCAGTCCCTTAATGTAGAAGCTACTAGGTCTTGTGTTCTCCTGATTGTGCTTCTATAAATCTCCAATTGTTTCTTCCAGACTGCTTGCAGTATTTCTTCCTTGACCTGGGAACTCTGGAATTTAGCTATAGTATTCCTAGAAATTTTCTTTTGAAGATCTTTTTCAAGAAGTGATCAAAGAATTATTTCCATTACTATTTTTCTATCTGTTTCTATAATATCAGGGCAATATTCCTTCATAATTTCTTGAAAGATGGTGTCTAGGCTCTTTATTTTATCATGGTTTTTAGGTTTTCCAATAATTTTAAAATTATCTCTCCTGCAACTATTTTCCAGGTCAGTGGTTTTTACAATGAGATATTTTACATTGCCTTCTATTTCTTCATTTGTTGCATCTGTTTTATAGTATCTTGATTTCTCATAAAGTCATTTGCTTCCATTTTTTCCAATCTTATTTTGAAGGAATTATGCACTTCAGTAAATTTTTGTAATTCCTTTTCCATCAGGCAAAGTCTGCTTTTTAAGGCATTCTTTTCCTCATTGGCTTTTTAGGCTACTTTTGCCATTTGGGTTAGTCTATTTTTTAAGCTGTTATTTACTTCAGTATTTTTTGGGTCTCCTTTAGCAGACTGTTGACTCACTTTTCATGATTTTCTTGCATCACTCTCATTTTTATTTCCAATTTTTCAATCCTTCTTGAGCTCCTCCATGGTCTGTAAGCAATCACATTCTTCTTGGGAGCTTTTGATGCAGGAGTTCTGACTTCATTATCTCCATCTCTTTCCATTCTTTGATCCTTTTTGTCCCTAAAAATAGTATTCTATGACCTGTTTGTGCTTCCTCTGCTTGCTCATATTGCCATCCAATTACTTGACTTTTGAGCTCTTTGCCATGGTACAACTCTGCTTCCAAATTTCAGAGAGCTATGTCGCAAATCACTGGGGTTTTCGTAGCTGCCAGAGCTATTAGGAGGGTGCCCTCTCTGCAGCCCCCACAAGCTCTGGCAAACTGGCCAAACACCCCAGCAACACAACCCAAGACAACGATCCATATCCAGGTTGTTTAAAGCAAGACAATTACCCTCTGAATAGATGGTTGGTCCCCCTGTGATCTGCAGGCCAGGAGCTCTGGAGGCAGCCAAGAAGCAGCTGCTGCAGCTCCAACACTCCTTACCCATAGGACAGGGGCCAGACAATGCTCTTCCTTCAACCTGTTTCCAACAAAATTCCCAATGACCTTTTACTTTCTTTTTGGGGTTTATGGGTTGAGAAGTCTGGAATCAGCCACAACTGCTGGTGATTCACTCTTCTGAAGTCTGCTATGGCTATAGGTGGTCTGGGCTGCCCTGGGGCCAAAACCACACTGATCATTTAGTACTGTGCTCGGCTCCTAGCTAGGTGTAATAGAAACATCCTGTAGGCCTGCTTGCCTGCCTTCAGTGGGAGCTTTGTTTCTCTTTGTCACTTTGTGGGTTCTGTAGCTCTAAAATTTGTTTAGAGTAATTTTTACATGTATTTGAGGTGGTTGGAGCTGGAGCTGTGCAGAGCTTGTCTTTTTACTCCACCATGTTGGCTCCATCCCTAAATGCTCTATAATTTTTTAAAAACAAAAATTTAAAATTAGTCTGACTTTCCTACCCATTTTGAGTAGATAGGCAACAACCTGGTGATGATAACTAAATTATGCCATGCAGAAAAAGTTTGTTTTATTTCTCTCAGAAATCATACTGTCTCAATCAAGGCAGATTGGCTGGTTGTTTTGTTGGTATCTGTCATTCTCAAAGAGAACTAAAATGAGATGACCATATTAGGATTATGTTTCAGTGTGTACAACTGTGCCTGATCAGACCAATACTGCTTGAAATCCTCTACCAAATGTTGGGGACAAATAGTCCATGTGAATCTTTGGGGAGGGTTCTCTTAGTCTGTGCATCTCACCTTTTCTAATCCTTTCCTCCCATCAGGAGTTCAGCTGTGTGATCCTTAAAAATCAGCTCACACACCAGGGGACTCTGGAATTCCACTGCAGCTTCCTGAAAGAAGATGACTGGGCTGCCTCAATGCAGGGTTGTAACTACAGCTCCTAGTGTATCTGCATCTGTTCCTTGATTACTTGCCTTTTGCTACAGGAATTTGAGATAGCTAAAATGGTAAAATAGTATGGGTGATGTATTGATTCATGCTTAAATTGCATTTAAACAAAGCAGAGTTACAAAGTCATTGACATCACTCTCTCCTTGAGTCATCACAGCCTAGTGGCAGGAGAGACTCAAGATAACTAGTGATAATTTGAAATACGGAGGATGACCTTGGCATCTCTGATGTTTAACCAAGCTCTAAGCACTCCATGGTGCCTGTTTTAGTAGCCTTCATGACTGTTTGAACAAATTGGTCTTATCTGCCCACTCCAATAGGGAAAATCTTCACATACTTGGGGTAGACACCCCACTAATGCACCAATGGGTTTGAGACCTCTTGTTATCCTCAACCTAGTTTAGCCCATTTGCCAAAATGGTTTACTGGGGTGTGGCCAATGCACATCCTACAGCTTCTTGAAGGCACAGATGAGAGTTTTGTGGTGGACAGCAGAGGATGAAAGCAGCACTGAAAAGGGATCTGCAGCCCTCACACCAGAGTACTAATCTTCCCTGAATACACCCCTTCAACACAGATAAAGAGCTTGATAAGACACAGTGAGGAATAAATCAGTGAATTGCTTTGTTTGGTTCTAGCTTTACCCCCATTCCCAACACTACCACCTAAATTATACTTGAAATTGGTCCCCACCACCTTCTCCATCTTCTTTTCCACTGTAAAAGCTTTTTAATGCCTTTTTTAAGGGAGACAATTTGCCTCTTTTTAACTCTCCCTTTATCTTTGTCCCACTGCACAATTCTTTCTTACCTCTTAATTTTATTTTTAGATAATCATCTCATCATATTTAACTCATGCATGCACTCTTTGTGTATTCCTTCTACCATTCTAATAATGACAAAGTTCTTGAGGGTTCCAAATATCTTTTCATATAAGAAAATAAACAGTTTAAAATTATTAAATTCCTATAAGTTCTTTTTCCTGCATAACTTTTTATGCTTTTATTGAGTCTTGCATTTGAAGGTCAAATTATCTACTCAGTTCTGATCTTTTCATCAGGAATTTGGGAAAGAACTCTCATTATATATTCTTTTTTTCCCCTGAAGAAATATACTTAATTTTACTGGGTCAGTAGGTTAATTTTTGGCTCCTTAGTCTTCCAAAGCATCATATCTAATTCCTCAAATTCTTTTAAGCAGAAGATGCTAAATCTTGTGATATCCTAGCTTTTGACTCCACAATATTTGCATTTGTTCTTTGTAGCTGTTTGCTATATTTTCTCCTTGACCAGTGAGCTCTGGAATTTAGTTGTAATATTCTTGAGAGTTTTCATTTTGCTATTTCTTTCAGGAAGTGATCAATGTATTCTTTAAACTTCTATTTTAGTTTCTGCTTCTGGAATATCAGAGCAGTTTTCCTTCATAATTTCTCAAAAGATGATATTTAGGATCTTTTTTTAATCATGATTTTCAAGTAGTACAATATTTCTTAACTTATTTCTCTTGGAATTTTTCCAGGTTGGATTTTTTTTCCAAAAAACTTTTTTTTTTTCATGTTTGTTCATTGTTTTGATTTTGTTTTATTGCATCTTGATATCTTATGCAGTTGCTAACTTCTGCTTGCCTAATTATAATTTTTAAGGAAATATTTTATTTATTGAGCATTTTAACCTCCCTTTCCATTTATTCAGTTCTACATTTTAGGTCACTTCTTTAGTGACTTTTCATATATGTATTTTTTTCATGATTTGGTTAGTTCTGTGTTTTTTTTGTTTTTTTGGGGGGGATAAGTTCTCTTCAGTGAACATTTGTAAACCTTTTTTTTCTCAATTTGGTCAATTCTGCTTTTGAAAACATTATTTTCTTCATTCAATTTTGGTGCCTTTGGTTCCATTTGACCTATTCTGTTTTGTAAAGTGTTATTTTTCAGTAATTTTTGTACCACTTTTACCAAGCTATTGTTTTTTTTTTATAATTTCCTTATATCATTCTAATTTCATTTCTTAATTATTCCTTTATTTCTCTTATTTGATTTTATAATCCCTTTTTATCTCTTTCAGGAATTCTTTTGAGTCTGAGGCCAAATTACATTTCTTTCTGAGTCTTTAGATAAAACATTTTTCACTTGATTTATTTTTCTTCTGTATTTAAGTTTTGAGTTTCCCTGTCACCATAGTAACTTCAGTATCTTCTTTTTGTTTTTTGCTCCTTTTTCTTGTTGATTTCTTGACTTTTAACTTCATATTAAATTTGGGCTGTATTTGCACGGTGGAGAAGCTTACTTTTTTGTAACTGTTTTCACAGTTAATTCTAGGGTTCTTTAAGTTTTAATTTCTTTCAAGCTGATATGATTTATGGAGAAACACTTTCTCTCTTTGCCTGGATCTGGTCTCCAAGTTACCACAAGCTTTGTTTTCTTCCCTGGAACTGTGACATGGGTCCCTAAGCCCTTGTGCTTACAGATTTTTGTGGACTAGCACTCCTTCTTACCCTGGGACTGCAATCCAGACCTAGGACTCAGATTCATACATGGGCAATGTAACAGAGTCCTGCCCTTAGTGCCAGCAAAGGGACCACAGTAATCTCCTTCTGAGGAGTGGCTCATCTCCTTTATCATTTGTGGCCTGAGAGTTATGGAAACATCAGTTGCTGATGATGATTCAATTTTCCCCAAGGCCTGCTGAGTGTTTGTTGAAATGGGGAGTACTGTGCTGGCACAGCTTGGGCCATAATATGTCCCACTTTCATTTGGTTGCAACGGACCTTTCTTACCAACTTTCTAAATTGTTTTGACCTGGGAAATTGTCTGAACTTTATCTTTTGTTGGTTTTGCCACTTTAGAATTTGTTCTGAGGTATTGCCTAAAGTTGTTTGGAAGGGAATTTGGGAGAACTAAGGCTAGTTCCTGCCTTTTCTTTACCATCTTGGCTCTAACATGTGTGTGCTATGTCTATATGTTCACATATGTATATATAGAGAGGTGCATGTCTATGTGTACATATGCATATATTTATGTGTATATTTCCATGGGTTGTTTCTTGAAACTTAAAGAACCATAGAATTAAGTTGGGAAAAAATTACAAAAAAGTAAGCTTCTCCACCCTGCATATAGATACCAACTTTAATATGAAGTTAAAAGTCAAGAAATCAACAAGGAAAAGAAGCAAAAAAACAAAAGAAGATTCTGAAGTTACTATGGTGACAGGGAAACTCAAAACCAAATACAGAAGAAAAAATCAAGTGAAAACTTTTTTTTCAAGCTCTCAGAAAGAAATGTAATTTGGCCTCAGACTGAAACAATATATTCTATGTTATGCATGTGAATATATATCCAAACTTACATACATACATACAAACATAAATATGTGAACATATATTTTTTTGCATATGTATGTTTAGGAAAGCACTAGAAATCATTCAGGAGAAAATATTAGCAAAGTGAGTATGGATGATGCAATATTTTCTTCATTCTATTCTCTAGAATGTCATGCAAACATCTCATGAAATGGGAATGCAATATGCATTGTATATAATCTATGTTTTACAAAGAGATGAAAATAATATTAAAAAAAAACTTGATTGACTAGAGTGTATCCCAGTTCCATCCCTCTAAACAGAGGTTATTATATTGTCATATTTTGAGGGTGATTAGCTAGATGGCACCATTGATAGAGTTTCAGAATTGAAGTTAGGAACCTTCCTGAGTTCAAATCTGGCATTTATGCTAGTTTACTTGGTTCTAAATTGAACTGAAGAAGGAAATGGAAAATTGCTCCAATATCTTTTCCAAGAAAACCTCAAATAGGGTCATGAAAAATTGAACATGACTGAAAAATTATTGAACAACAGTTTTTTGTAGACCTATGAATATCATCTGATCCCAGAAATATGCCAGAGACTTGACCTTTCCACTCTGCTTTGAGTGAAGATGAGAATATCTGTGCATGGTACTGCTAGTCTGATACTCTTATACATTGGGAGAGAATATTGGAGGAGAAAACATTCTTTAGGGGATGGTTAAACATCCAGTATGTAAATACTCCCTTGCCTTGGTCAAACTTGAGTCTGTTGCCCTTCATACATAATCCTTTATCTAGAGGGTCTCTTGATTCCACACCTCCCAGAGGGCAAATTCCTTACATTTAATAGAATTTCCTGTCTCAAGGGAGCAAATTCCTGATGTTGACTATTGCAATTCCAAGGTTTTAGACTCATCAGGATTGGATATTGAGGAGAAAATATCCATAAGCTTTTCGACTATCTACAGACTGATAACATCTGTTTCTTTATATATGTTTCAATAACATCTATTCCAATAAACCAACCATGAGAATATTCCTTCTGCCAAGCAATGAGAGTCAAGTGCCAAAGATACAATATTTTTTTAAGTTGTGTTTAAAAAAAGACTTTGGCTTCTTTGAAGTGATTTGCATAAACATTTTCAAGCTGGAATGGACCTATAAGTTCACCTAGTCCAATCTCTCATTTTATGAAGGAACATACTGAGACCAGAAACTTTGATTCATTGACTAGTATTTATATAGTGTTTTAACTTTTCAAAAGACTGAGAGATATTATCTCATTTAATTCTCACAACAATTCTTTGAGGCAAGTGCTCTAATAATGTCAATTTTTTTTCCAATTCAGAAATTAATATTGAAAGTGATTAAATATCTTGTACAGGATCATGCACTTAGTATCTGAGGAAACATTTGAATCCAGACCAATATGACTCTAAGATTAATACTCTTACTAGCATATCACTTTTCTATTTCAAAGTAATAAAGTAACAAAGGTGGATTTAAAATTAAATTCCTCTAACATCAATTATATTCATATCGGTTCCTCATGATCCCCATCAAGAGAGGAAGTTTCTATACCAGACAATCCCTTAGATCAATGAAAAAGTCATCTTGATTACAAAATTATTTGCATCCCTATGTATCTCATTTCATTGTTATCAAAAAGTATTTTGTGAGCTGTGCAGCTTAATGTAGAATCATCATGTTCCCTGTAGTTTATCATTTTTTTTATTAAACAACATAATGATTTCACTGATTTCACAATTTTACTGAAATTTAAATATTATTTTGCATCCTCTGCTTTTACAAAGCCCATTTGATATAGTAGTAACACTTTTTCACTGAGATACATCACGTGTCGTTTTAGGAAGATGTATATTTGAGTATTCATATAATTTCAAAATGCTGTGGGACTATATTTTTAACAATCAAATGCAATGACATATTCTTTTCCATTTGTTCTTTCACAACAGAATCCCAACTAAGCTCACTCTGCCATCTCCGCAGATTGTTCAATTCTTATTATACTTGTCCCTTTAAATCTTTCTTGTACTTTTCTAAAATGAGGCTTTCTTCCCCATGAGGCTATGCTCTGTTTAATCATCTAGGAAACTAAGTGTGTGAGTCTTTACATTTTAGAGCTTCCCTTTCCCCCACCACTTACTGTATAGGGGTGCTGAAAACCTCACTTTGCACTTTATTTCTTGTTAAGCAGAGTAGCTTCCTTTCCGTTGAGATTCCCAGTTCTAGTTCTAATAGCATGGGCCAAATGAAAGGATGACTTTTTGATGCATTCCATTTTCTTAGCCAGATAAAAAAAGACTAGCTGTTAATTGAGAGGTTAGTGTCAGGTAGAATTTTAAACCTTCAGTGTAAGTTTGGAGGAGGAAGGAAGTTTGGCTCATTCAAATGCGCACATTGGGGTTAGATTTCTAGCATCCTTTTCAAAATGGTCATTAAAAACAGAATTATTTCTCATGGGATAGTCCTAGTTTTGCTTATGTTAGAAATAACAATATTTACTGGTTTTTTGATGGTTCATTTCCACCCTTTTTGTGTGTCAGAAATATAGCAACTATATCAAATAGGAAGCAGAAAACTGGTGCAATATTTATAACAAAATAATGTTATACTTAAAGGAATAGGAAATAAATTTCATGATTTTGGAAGATAAGACATTTCTAAAGATAGCTATTGAGGTGCATTAATAACATATTCCTCAACATGTGCATTTACCCAATAGATTTCCATATTATCAGAAAGAGGAGCTTAACATTTTGTTTAATTGGGCCATTCATGGAGATAGGAGAGATCAAATAACAGCACAATCACCAAAAAAACAATCAACTCTCACTGCCTCCCCCCACCTCCGAAAAAAGGCTATCACAAAAACCTCCTGCTTAAATTTTTTAATGCAATCTAAATGTTTCCCCTTTTCTACTATGCCTTGTAGAATACTTAGGATTCTTCAACTCACAGATCAGGTTTCATCTACTACAGTCATCCTTTGGGTTTGCCCTCTGTTCCCAGTCATTGGTGTGCATTCCTTTTTTAATTTCCTTTCTTTAACTTTCTATTTCTTTCTTTCTTTAAAAAAAGTCTTTATTTTTCAACATTCATTTCCACAAGATTTTGAGATACAAATTTTTCTCCCGTTCTTGCCCCTACACCCCTACCCAAAATAGCAAGCCAACTGAATAAACCTTCCTTCAATCTGTTCTCTCTTATATCCTCCCAGATACCCCCCTCCCCAACTTTCCAGTAGGGCAAGATGGATTTCTATATCCCAGTGCCTGTAATCTCATTTCCTAGTAGCATGTAAAAAAACAGTTTTTTTAAACATTTGCTTTTAAACCCTTGGGTTCCAGATTTTTTTCCCCTTCTTCCCTCCTTACACACTCCCATGTATATTGAATGGAAGATAAGCCATTCAATATAGGTTGTACATGTGAAGTTACCCAAATCTTTTCCAGAGTAGTTATATTGTGAAAGAGTGCCTATATTTCCCTCCTTCTGATTCCACCCCCCCCTTATTCTATTTTCTCCTTTGTCCCTATCCCTTGTCAAAAATGTTTGCTTCTAACTACTCTCTCTGCCAATCTGCCTTCCCTTCTATCATGCCCCATTTATCCCCTACCCCACTATGTTCCTGTAGGGTAAGAAACCCAAATGCATGCCTATGTTATTCCCTCCTTAAACCAAATTCAATGAGAATAAGGCTATCCCATTCCCTTTCACCTTCCTGTTCTTTCCCTCCATTGTAACAGATTTCACTTGCCTCTTTTATATAATATAATTTACTCTAATCTGTCGCTCCCTTTCTCCTTCTCCCAATAAATTCCTATCTCACCTTTTAAGTTTATTTTTAAATATGATTCCATCATATTCAACTCATCCTGTGCCCTTCATCTATGTATACATGAATATGTCCACATTCACATATATATTTATATACACATACTCCCTCCTATACATACATATACATACATACATATATACACATACATACATATGTACATATATATATTCCCTTCAACTATCCTCACATTGAGAAAAGTCTTAGAAATTATAATTATCATTTTTCCATGTAGGAATGTAAATAGTTGAACTTTGCTAAGTTGCTTATGATTTCTTTGTCCTGTTTACCTTCCCATGCTTCTCTTGCTTCTTGTAGTAGAAAAGCAAATTTTCTGTTCAGCTCTTTTTTTTTTTTATCAAGAATGCTTGAAAATCCTCTGTTTTATTGAATGACCTTATTTTCCCCAGTAGCATTATACTCAGTTTTTCTTGGTAGATGATTCTTGGTTTTAGTCCTAGCTCCTTTGACCTCCAGAATATCATATTCCAAAATTTTGATACCTTAATATGGAGCTGCTAGGTCTTGTTTAATCCTGATTGTGTTTCCAACAATACTAAAATTGTTTTTTGCTTTATAATTTCCTGAAAGATGGTATCTAGGCTCTTTTTACTCTGGCTTTCTGGTAATCCAATAATTTTAAAATTCTCTCTCCTGCATCAATTTTTTATCTCAATTGTTTTTCCAATGAGATATTTAATATTGCCTTCTGTTTTTTCATTTGTTTGGATCTGTTTTACAGTATCTTGATTTCTCATACAGTCATTTGCTTCCAATTCCTCCAAACTAATTTTGAAGTAGTTATTGTCTTCAGTGAGTTTTTGAAATTCCTTTTCCATCTGGCAAATTCAGCTTTTTAAATCATTGTTCTCCTCACTGGCTTTTTAGGACTCTTTGCCACTTCAGTTTGTCTATTTTTTAAGGTCTTATTTTCTTTAGTGTATTTTTGCATCTCTTTTAGCAGGCTGTTGACTCACTTTGCATGATTTTCTTGAATCATTCTCATTTCTCTTCCCATTTTTTCCTCCACTTCTCTTATTTGATTTTCAAAATCCTTCCTGAGTTCCTCCATTGCCTTTAACCCCTTCATATTTTTCTTGGAGGCTTTTGATGCATGAGTTCTGACTTCCTTGTTTTCCTCCCACTCCATGCCTACATCATTTTTGCCCCCAAATTGTATTCTACAATTTGTTTGTGCTACATCTGCTTGCTCATATTGCCAGGCAATTATTTGATTTTTGAGGTCTTTGACATGTTAGAGCTCTGCTTCCTGAGTGGAGAGATCTTTTTTCCCAAATTGCACACAATGGCTGCTGCACAGCTGCTGCCCTTCTGCTGCTTATTACCCTGACTGCAGGGGCCAGAGGGAGTTGTTCTGTTCCCCCCTCCCATTTCCAGAAATTTCCACAATAACCTTTTACTTTGTCTTTGGCATTTGTGGGTTGAGAAGTCTGGAAACTGCCACAGATGCTGGTGATTCACTGACCTGAAGTCTGTTCTGGCCACAGCTTGATAGAACTGCCCTGGGACCAGAGCCATACAGCTCACCCAGGTCTGTACTCGGCTCCCAGATCAGTGTGATAGACCTTTCTTGTATCTCTGCTGGGATGCCTGCAGTTGGAGATTTTTTTCTTTGTGTCTCTTTGTGGATTCTGTAGCTCTAAAGTTTGTTTAGAGTGATTTTTTTTACATGTATTGAAAGTGATTTTAGGAGGATCCCAAGTCAAGTTTGTGCTTCTAATCCACCATCTTGGCTTGACACCTTGTATTTATTTGTTTCTATGTATCTTTGCACTCCCACCAATATGGAATTTAATCTTTTATTTTGTATGTGTATGTGTGAATGAGAGACAGATAGACAGATGGACACCAAGAGAGAGAATATATGCACTATATATAATATATACACAAAATATAATACTATATATGAATAGATAATACAAAATAATAATGTAGCATAATACTAAACATAAAATAGTGATATGAATATCATATAAAATAAAATAATATGTGGCATGATATTATATATGACATAATATATTATATGAGATAAGATGATGATATTATAGTGTAATACTATATGTAATAATTATAAAATAATACAGTATATAAAATATATATGCACATACACATACATACAAACAATGCATATCACAGTGCCTGGCACATAGTAGGCACTAAATAAATGTCTGTTCAAATGAATTGAATGTGACTGGAGTAAAGAAATACTTTTCATGAGTTTATGCCAACTTGAACTTAAATGACAGATGTAAGTAATCTGGACAAAATAACCTGAAGCAGAGTCAGAAAATGAAGCAATCTGTGTGTGCTTCCATTCTATTTCCCAGTGCTAGAAACATATGAATAATCGATAAGCATACAGTATCAAAACATTTTCTTCGTGGTCAGTTGAATAAATATGAACTTAAAAGTCGACTTTTGAGAGAGCTAGAAGGGATCTTAGATATCACCTAGATGTGAGGAAATTATTGTCTTTCAACTATTCAAGTCTTTAGTGGCCACCTATTACCTCTGGGTCAAATTAAAACATCTTCAGCCTGCATTTAAAGCATATTACAATATGCACCTCATCTATCTTAATTTATGTTATTTGCCTTCAACTACTCATTCTAAAAAAAAGTTGACACTTAACTGTGCCTTTGCCCAGCTTATCCCACAGGTACAGCATACATTCTCTTCTCAGTTAGAGTGCCACTTCCTATATTATGTCATTTCTGAATTTTTGCAGGTACCAACACACCCTATTACCCACATAAATCTCCTTGTGTAACTTCTCCATGAAACTTCTAGGGATTGATTGCATATCTCCTTGGGTAATACAGGAGGAAGAGTTGGAATAAAAGGGTACCAGATCTTTCAGCTCCATTAACTTTAAATATGTGTCTTTATAAAAGGAGAGCAAGAAAATGTTGACTTTGATATAGGCAAAGCAGATAAAAATAATTGAATGGCAGGATGTTCAGAACAAAGGGGATGTCATTACCAAGGAGAGGATGGAGGGATTCTCAAGTTTTAATATTTTTCCATCTCCCTTAATTGGTTGAGGACATTTTATTTATTCCCCCTCCTTCCCTAATCTCCCCAATCCTTACAGATGTATATTTTACACACACACACACACACACACACACACACACACACACACACACACACACACACCACTTCTATATACTTTACCTCATTTAAAAAATATTAAGGTTTATTCCTTTAGATAAATTATTCATTGTCCAATATTTGACTTAGTATGAGTGTAAATGGAATACTGAAGAGCTAATGGGCAAGGGGAGGAGTAAAAACAACTCAGAAGACTTTGTTTTCTTTCTGTTTTTTATTCATTTCCTAGAATCATTGAGCTAGGCCTCTACTCCAAGTTTGGGATTTCAATTGACTGCCTACAGACATACTTTATTTACTGATGGCCTTAATCTAAGCCCTTGGTTACAATAAGATCTATGTGCATATTCTTCCCATTTCTTTGCTGTTTGGAGGGTTTGTGAGTTTGATTTTCAAATAAGAGTTTGATTTTGAAATATTCCTCCTTTTATTCCCTACCATTACCTAGTGAAAGTAATGCTAATCTAAATTTTATACCTATGTTTCATGACACATAGGAATAGTTTAATATAAAGGCTCCTGATGTGCTATCCAAAAATAAATTTTTATGCTGCATTTGATCTTTGATTTAAAAAAATCTATTTGGTTTAACCATTATAATAGTAATAGAATTTGAAGATACTTCATATTTGCAATTAACCAGGTATTTAGCACATAGTCCCAAGCTCATGTTTGTTTCAAATATTAAGACCCAGAACTTTTGAATCCCACAGTGGGATGGGCTTCCTGATGTAGCAGTAAGGGGATGAAAAAGCAAGGAGCTAATATCTTATATAAAGAAAAGCACAAGCTGGAGTGACCAAAAACATCCAAAAAATATTTTTTTTAATTTTGGTCTTACGTTAAAGAATAGCACAGATAAACTAGAGGGCATCAAGTGTAGGGCAATCAGGATGTTGAATGAATTGAAAGTGATGTCATATGAGGATCAGTTAAAGGAACTCATAAACTTTGCCCTAGTCAAAAGAAGACATTGAGAGAGTGCCCTTTCAATATGTTCTAGCATTGGAAGATCTATTATATATGAGTAAGTAGACTTCTTTTTTCTCTTTGCTGCCAAAAAGAGAAAAACAAAATCGGAACATCAAGTGGTAGGTGCATATATTAGGACTGATATAATGAAACACTTTTTAACTAGAACTTTTTAACAAGGAAGTGTAATTCAGTTTTTCTGGATGTAGAATGCTTCCCACAATTTAAGATTTTACACAAAAGTTGGATAACTATATGTCAGAGTTCTAGGTTTTGTTTTTTTTTTTAGCATAAAGGGCTATTCCTCACATATGGTTTGGAAGAGATGGCCTCTAATGTCTCAGTTCAGTTTTTTGGATGTTTTTGGTCCATGGCAGAGGTCAAGGAAAATCATCACTTCCTTATTTCTAGATGTAATACTCTGGTTTCCTCTAAACTCATTTGTACTGAAACTCATTAAATATAATTAAGGAAATATTGAATGATTATATTACAAATACCTGACAACACATGTTCACTTGAAAACAGCTATGTAGGATTTTGGAACTTTGCTACTATGTAAAGGTGTTTTTTTATATTTAGCAATAAAAATCAAAAGAATATCTAGGCTCAATAAAAGACACTTATACTCCTAAGGAAAACAAGTATTATTTACTAAAACTAGCAAGACAGGTGAAAATGGCTTAGGTTAGTACAACGAGTACAACTAGGACAATGTCAAAGGTCTAGGGTGGCCTGATATTTCATCTTTACATTCAGTTGCTTTACTCTTTTAGAAGGTTGTTAATTCATTTTTCTTTTTCATGCATGACATTTTTTATGCAGCAAATTATCATGGCCCTATCCCAGTGTTTTCCTTTCTATCTAGAGATAGTGATGCAAAAAGTATAGTGTATTTTGTTTGGCTTTACCATTTTCCTGATGGTAAGCATAAAGGCTTAAATAATGTCATGCTGAAATACCAAATACATATTTTCTTTCTCATACATTTTAATTGTGTAATAGGGTATTTGCTTCAGTTTAGAGATGCACTTATTTTTTTTTATCTAAATTAAAAATCCTAAAACTTTCCATGCTTTATGATATCTCCAAAATATTCTCACCTTCAAGGGAAGAACGCAGCCTTGCAGTTTCAGGAAAGTAAAAAAAAATAAATTTGTGGCTAAAAGCAGTAAATGAGATCCTAAGCCTTCATCTTCCTACCAGACAGTGACATACAAGGTCATGGAAAGAAGGCCTTCCAATGTTTTTTCTATGAATGAAATGTTTGAAAGTGACATGCAACATAATTTCAATGTACTGTGAAAATAAGCTATGAAAGTCAATCCAAGGCAAAAATAATATCTATAATTTCAGTAAATTCTGGTCATTTCAATATTAATGAATCATGAACTGATTTGAAAACTAACTACTCCAATTTTGAATTTGATCACTTTGTGCCTGCTTAATTTGTTGCAGAGATGAGTGGGTTGTTTCCAAAAGCTGCCAAAAAGCAATGAGAGAAGGTGCCCATTTCACATATTCTTCCATTAAAAAAAGAAAATTATTTAAAGTTCATCTCGGACACCCAACTTTGTTCAGAAATTGAATAAGTGGTGGGAGCAAGGCAGAGGTTTTTTCACCCCACTTATATTTCCTTTTTATTTAATGCATGTGAGTATTTATACACACCATCATAAGTCCTTGGTTTGCAGTCATCTATTTGAATATTTTTCCCAATATTTCCTTGGGATTTCATACAAATTAAAGACCTCATCATATTCTCCTCCCCTATTCTCTCACATAGCAATGCATATATAAATTGTTGTGTGTCCTTGTTCCTAACATTTCCGAGAAATAAATAAATAAACATTATGAGGCATGAACAGTATATAATGAAATTGAGGGGAGGGTTATTTAGAGGAAAATACCCTTCCTATCCTGATGAAAATCAAACACTTCTAAAAAAAATCATAATTGCTTTGGTGAAGTCCTGGAGCCTAGCAAATCATCCCTTATATCCTGAATAAATTAAACCATTCATCTTCTCTCTCTTCTAATTCCTATGGGTGGCTTGACTTTAGCTTGTGTCTATTTAATTCAGATCAGTTAGTGAACCCCTCAGGTTAATGTTATGTTATTTCCATTATGACACTCAAAGTTTCCAGAAAAAAAAGGATCACATACCTAACTTTTTGTGAAATTGCATCACACTAATGCCTCTTTAGTTTTGAAGATTTTTCAGACCATCTATCAAGAGCAAAAGGAACTGAGTTATCTAAAACTAAAGTGAGAATAGACAAGGTTACATTACACTTGATTCATAACTTCTCTCAAATGAGTGAGCTTATTCCATTTTGGAATATTTAGCTCCTCTAACAAGTGGTTTGGACTGTTTTCTGGTTAATTTTCTATCCCCCATTTCCATTCTCTTCCACTCTGATTTCCTATCATTCATTCATTTATTAAGCCAACAGGCATTTAGTAAGAACTCCCTATGTACTAAGGACTGAGCTAGATCCTGGGTCTATAAGAAAACTAAAATGAAATCATCCTTGCCCTCAGGAAGCTTATATTCTCCTGGCAGAAACAACAAATACACAAATAACTCAAATACTCAAAAGTGTCCATGGACTCATATATTTGGATACTCCAATAGATAGCACCTAAATATTCCTTCCCATCCTTTATGGCTGTTGTCCAACTTCTTCTATAGTTTTATCATTGGAAGTGAATCGAACATGATTGATGCCTTCCTCATTGTGTCTTAAAATTGAAAGTATACAAATAAAGTACTCAACATGCCCATTCATAGGAACTTTTTTTCAAAATGAGCTATCTTCTCTCCCTATCATACATTTCCCTTATTACATATTTTATATCTGTTTTAAAGTTTTTTTTCAGCCTGCCTTTCTACCTTAAACCCTTTATGATATTCATTTTCATATATAAGACAATAAAATGCATGCAAAGTGAAAACAAGAGAAATTTCATGGAGTGAAGTAGGTACTAATGAATTGAGGGAGAGTACTGACTCAGACATTAGATTTGGATTCAGTAAAGCTGATTTCAAATCCTTACTATGCTAACTTAACTACCTGTGTGATTTTATGCAAATCATTCACCTCTATGTCTTCTTCATCTGTAAAATGGGAGGTATGATGGGGGACTGATTTACATGAGCTCTCTTGAATAAATCTCAACTTTAAATCTTATTATAGTGTGAACTCTAATTTAATTAGTTTCCTCAGAAAGATGTGACTCTGCACTTAGTGAATGATCCCTATAACTAGCTAAATAAAATGAATAAGTTTGCTATCAACTAATCATGATAAGAGGAAATATGGGAATTGCAAATAAGTATCAATGGGTTAGGCAAATAACTCAATGGAAATTAAGAGGCTATTCTATCTTAACTCCATATGGAAAAAAAAAAAGTATTAAACTTTTCACCAGATCTTACACTGAACAGAAAAAAAAAATGCAATTTCAAAAGATTGAATTTAGCATGATTTTGTTTTGTTAGATAGCATTCAGCAAATGTCTCTTCTTCTTAGATTACATAGTTTCTGAAGACAAACTGATCATGGAAATTGAGAAAAACCAAAACCAAAACAGAACAGAAACATTCCTTATAGAAGTATAAGCAAATCACAGGGAGAAACTTATGAAGGCTAGACTGTGCCAAGAAATTTCTAAGACTTCAGAACACATAGGCAGATTGCCATCACTAGCAAAAAAAAAAAAATCCTATTATTCGTCAGCTCAATTTGATGACCTTCAGATGTCCTCATCTTGGGTACAGCTAGCAAAATTGTAGGAAAATAAAAAGAAGATGGAGACAGGAAAGAAAAAATGCATAAGTAAGAAGAAATCCTAAGAAAAATGTTCTTTTCTGGAGGGCTTGAGTTATAAGATTAGATTATGGCTCACAGAATCAAGGGCAAATAGGAATGGCACATGATGATTATGATTTATGGGAACATTATGGAGGGAGAGAATCAATATTTATTCTAAAAGTTCTGTTTTGCTCAGTTTAATCTGAACTCTTCCCCCTCCTCCTTTCCTCTCTCCTCTGCTTTCACAATGGCATACATATAAAGAAAGCATCGCTGATATTTTTTTCTCAAATGTTGCACTAGTTTAAATAAATATTATTGCATTATTTTGCACCAGACATTTTCAATAAGTGGAAAATTCTGACCTTTAGTATCTTTAAATTGCATAAGTAATAAAGACAGCACTCAACTTAAAGAACATGGCCAATTGGTTTGGTACTAAGTCTATGGAAAAAATAACCTATGTGACTTTAGGCAACCTATTTGACAGTTATATCCCTTAATTTCTTCATCTTCACAAGAAAGTAGCTGAATTTCATTATCTTTTGAGGACCTTTCCAGCCATAACATGCCAAGATTCTGTATTTATCCTTTTTGGTCTTGGTTTCTCAGAATCTGAGTCCAAATGAACTCTAGAGTGTACCTTTTTCCATTCCTAGTCATATCTCCCATCCTGTTTATTAGTGATACCTCAAACCTTGACATTCCCTTGTATTAACTGTAATGTATGTTTTTGGAACTTAATCTTTTTACAAAGGAGATAAATACCTTTTTTAATGTGCCAAAATTCAACAATCACAGAGAGGATACTTGTTAAAACTTATTTTTTTTCCTTCTTATACAAGGAAGCAATTCTAGAGTTTGAAAAAGAATGAAATGTTTTTTTTTTTCTAGGAATAGTAGGCATGGTTCTAAAATCAGCATTTAAATCTTATGTTAAGTGGTGTTCTACCAAATCACTGAATATTTAAAAAAGGAGCAGTTTTATAGTGCTCTGATGAGATAATTACATGTAACAAAGACACAGTGACACTTAAATTCTCTGATCATGCCACTCCATCCCTATCTTAAAATTGATCTGGTCAGTTTGTCATCAAGGTATGTTGATCACATTAGTGTAAGTTTCAGGCATCCCCAAATCTCTAAGAGGCAATAACTTTCACTGCTGGAAATTGTCATAACTACAGAACCTGAAGCTACATCTGAAAATCAAGGGTTAATCAGGGTTTTTTTTTTGGTGGGGGGGAAGAAGGGAGGGTCTGTGTCAAGGGAAGTTAACACCACAAAACTGAGGTGATCCCAGTTCTCCTTTTCAGGGAAAAACAGAGCAAACTTAATCCCCTTTTCTCATTGCAGCTCCTAAACCTTTCTTCTCTTCTAAGTAAGGGTATGTGAGATCCTTATAGAAGAAGTAAGATTGCCTGGAAAGAACACTGGAAATGTAGTCAGGAAGAATTGCATTTGGATCTCATATGTGACATACAATTGTCATGTGAATATGAGCATATTCTGAGTTTCCATGTAATCATCTCTAAAATGGGAATAATTAATCAACTAACATTTATTACGTTGTTTTCTGTGCCAAAGATTCGCGGTGCAAGAACAAAAATGAAATGTTTCTGTTTTCAAAGATATTTAATGTAAAATATCTGCAGAAAAATAACTATAATATATATTAGATAAATTTGATGAGTCTTAAATAGGATATTCTTTTGTTTTGTGGGCACATGCACAATAAAGGAAAGTATACTTAGAAGTGACCTCAGAAATGAACTCTAATCATCTTACAAATGAAGGAACCACTGAAGATACTGGTCTAAAGTCACACTATAAGGGTTAAATTTTGGAACAAGTGTCTCTGTTATTCCTTTTTTCTTTCAATTGTATAATAGTTCCTATCATGCTGATAACTTCCATCTGAAGACACCCCTTGTCAATGTCATTCCTAAAATGTTATATCATTAGCAATATGCAATGATATATATTTATATAATTACTATCGAACAATTTCCTATTTTGAAATAGCTCATTTTTATTTTTACAGCCTGACTTTCCCATGAGTTTTCCCAGTTACTGTGGAACACTACTAATTTGTTTTTAGAAAGTAGTCCATACATGACTTGTAAGGGCTTAAAGAAATTAATTTTTATATCATATCTCTAGAAATCTAACATAATTCTTTGCATATAGTATACACTTAATGTATGTTTCATAAAGTTAAAATGAACTTTTCTGTTGTCTTGAATATTTTGCCCTTCTCAGAAGTGTTTATTATTACAATCCTGTCTCACTTGAACTCCCATTCATTTTATTTATCTGGTTTATCTTACTTCCAGTCATTACATTATTTTCTTTGCTTTAAATTTGATCTTGCCATTTTGTTATCCATGCAATTGTTATTTCTTTAGATAGCTAGATAATGATTTCCCTTATCATTAGAAATATATATGCTTTTGCTATCCCTTGAGCTTGTTTTTTACCATAAACTATATTTCTTATAATCATCTAAAGCCACAACATGTGATCCAACATTTATTTGAACCCTGGTATCCATGCTTCCAAAATCTAAGGAAATTGAGAGACTTCACCCAGAATTCAAATACACTAAGATGAAATGTTTCCTTGCTTCCAAGGTAGGAAATGTTTTGATGTCACCAAGTGATTCCTTGTTCTTGGTCAGAATCAAGTAATTAATGGATGTGCCTCTCAAATCCTCCTCTGTGCAAGTGTTAAGTTATTTTGCCATAAGGAAGTGTTGTTATACAA
>NW_027186473.1:31849646-31867595 GCF_028583685.1 Petaurus breviceps papuanus
AAGAAGACAACAAAGTCACAACTCCTATGTCCAAAGCCTCCAAGAAAAATATGAATTGGTTGCAGGTCATGAAAGAGTTCAAAAGGGATTTTGAAACTCAAGTATGTGAAATAGAGGAAAAACTGGGAAGAGAAATGAGAGTGATGCAAGAAAATCATGAAAAACAAATCAACAGCTTGCTAAAAGAAACCTAGCAAGATGCTGAAGAAAATAACACCCTAAAAATAGATTAACTCAAATCTCAAAAGAGTTACAAAAAGTCAACCAAAAGAGAGGAATGCCTTAAAAGCAGAATTGGCCAAATAGAAAAGGAACTCCAAAGGCTCACTGTAGAAAATAATTCCTTAAAAATTATAATGGAGAAAATGACTTTATGTGAAATCAAGAAACTGTAAAAGAGAACCAAAAGAATGAAAAAAAGGGAGACAATGTGAAATATCTCATTGAAAAAACCACTGACATGGAAATAGATCCAGGAAAGATAACTTAAAAATTAATGGACTACCTGAAAGCCATGATCAAAAAGGAACTGAGACATCATCTTTCCAGAACTATCAAGGACATCTTCCCTCATATTTTTGAAACATAGGATATAATAGAAATTAAAAGAATTCACCAATCACCTCTTGAAAGAGATCCTAAAATTAAAACTTCTAGGCATGCTGTAACCAAATTCTGGAGTTCCCAGGTCAATAAAAAAATATTCCAAGCAGCAAGGAAAAAAAAACAACAATTTGACTATTGTGGAAACCCAATTAGCATAACACAAGATCCAACAGTTTCTACATTAAGGGACAAAAGTGCTTGGATGATATTCCAAAGGTCAAAAGAGCAAGGATTAAAACCAGGAATCACCTGCTCAGCAAAACTGAGTAAAATCCTTTGAGGGGGAGGGTGGAAATTCAATGAAAAATAGGACTTTCAAGCCTTCTTGATGAAAAGAACAGAGTTGAATAGATTTCACTTTCGAATACAAGAAAAAAGAGAAGCATGAAAATGTAGAGGAAAGAAAGAAACAGAGAGACAGAGGGCATAGAATGAGTTGAATATGAAGGGATGATATATAAAAAATAAAATTAAGTGGTGAGAGAGGAATTCATTAGGAGAAGGAGAAAGGAAGAAATAGAATAGGGTAAATTATCTCACACAAAAGAGTCAAGAGTATGCTGTTACAATGGAGAGGAAGAGCACGGAGGTGATAGGGAATGAGTTAACCTTATTCTCATTGGATTTGGCTTAAAGAGGGAATAATATACTCACTCAATTGGGTATCTTACCCTAAGGAAAGTAGCCAAGAAAGACATAAGAGGGGAATGATAGAAGGGAGGACAGATTGGCAAAGGGGGTAATTGGAAGCAAACACTTTTGAAAAGGGACAGGGTCAAAGGAGAAAATAGAAAAAATGGAGGAAGTTATAGGATAGTGGGACATATAGCTGGTCATTCACAGCATGACTATGATGAAAGTGTTTACAAAACTATATATTTATAACTTATATTGAATTGCCTACCTTCTCCATGAGGTTGGTGGAGGGAAAAGAAGAGAGAGAATTTGGAACTGAACGCTTTAAAAATAAATGTTAAAAATTGTTTTTCCATGCAACTCAGAAAGAAGAAATACAGGCAATAGGGTATAGTTATCTATCTTGCCCTACATGAAAATAACGTGGAGGGGGATAGGAAGGGCAGTAATAGAGGGAAGGGCAGATGGGCAGAAGGGATAATCAGAATGCATGCCATCTTGGAGTGGGGTGAAGGGGAAAGATAGGGAAAAATCTGGAGCTCAAAATCTTTTGGAAATGAATGTTAAAAAGTAAAATAAAATCATTTTTTAAAGAGGGAAAAGAAAGAGAAAGTGAGAAAGAAAAAAATATTATGTATAAATAAAAAAAATTTTAAATTCAATGACACAGACAAATTTCAGGCATATTTGATGAAGACACCAAAGCTGAGTATGAAATTTGACTTTAGATACAAGACTCAAGTGAAGAATAAAAAAGTAAATAGGAAAGAGAAACCATACATTCCTAAATTGGAATATGATATTTGCAATTCATAAGACTGCTTTCATTGTTAGGGTACTTAAAAGGAGTATATATACAGAGAGGCCAGAGGGGTAACGCAAACATGAAGGTTTTACATCTAAAAAATAAAATTTTGGAGTGAGTGAGGAATGTACTGGGAGAAAGAGAAAGGAAGGCAGAATGGTGGGTTTGGGAGAAAAGTATAATTTGATACTCAAAGTTTTTAAAATAAATATTAAAAAATTGCTCTACATGTAACTGGGGAAAAATAAAACAACAACAAAAAAGGCAATAGCGACTGTTTTTATTTTTCTTTGTATCCCTAATGTCTTGAACACATTAAGCTTGTAAGCATTTAAAAATAAGTGCTTGTTAACTGATTGATAAATACACTAAAAAATGAGAACAAGGAACACTTTCCAAAAGTATAAAACAAAAAAGGCAAAATATGTGTGCCAAATATCAGGTTTGCTAACAGTATGTGTTACTGAAATAGTAACACACACACTCATAGAAACACACAAACAGAGGTACTTAAAATAGTTTTAACTAATTTTGATTTCTACTAAACCAAGATTTCTTAATTTTTTCTATTTTTAAAGTGTTCTTTCTCAACTATTGAGCTAATAATAAAAATAATATTTAAAATTAAGAATAATGTGGTTATCATGAAGTTTATAAAATGTCATGATTATTCTGCCTTTAAACAGAGAAATATTTTTTCAGTAGATTTTCAGGTACTTCAATTCTGCCATCAAAACTATGTCTTGTGTCTGTACCAATATTATTACCTGGACCGAAGAATTCATAATCCATTTCTTCATTCCCACTGAAGTGTTTCCTATATTCTCCCACCACACTCATATTTGCCCCTACTTTAATTTCCTCCAAATTACTCTTCACAAACTTACCTCCACTAATTTCCTCACTTCAATGGAGCTGTATGCTTGTGTGTGTGTATTCCTGTTATACAAAGTTACTACACAATACATTTATTTAATCCTTTATTATTATTATGATTATTATTGTGGTTGGTCCTTCCATGGAAATATTGTACACATGAGTTGCAATTCAACAAGTTTTCATAACACTTGAAAGTTGATATTAACCTCCTTTGCATCCAAATAACTTCATTATATCACTAATGGATTTTTCAATGTTATGCAAAACAGCTTTGCTAGCAATTGCTTGGCCACTTAAGAATGTGCTACACACAAAAAACTGCATGCTATACCTTTTTTTACAATGAGTGTATACAGAAAAGTGGTCTTGAGGGTTATAATAGTGTTTGTATGTTATGGAGAGAGAAGATACAACTTCATTTCTATAATAAGGCAAAATTCCTTGGAAACCCAGGAGTTTTCAGTGCTAATGGTATTTCTCCCACAACTTTGTTTCTTCCTTTCCGGATTAACTCCTGTGAATTGTAACTAAGCAGGAATTGCCACATACTGAATAGCCTATTAAAAATAAAGTTCAAGAGACTACAAAATTGTATTCTCACTCTTATAATCTTCAGTCTGTCCAAGTGCTGGCTCTCAAGTTTACTGGCAGAATAGAATTAGCATGTTCTCTGCTGGAAATTATAAGATCGTATGCTATATTTTTCTTGTCATTTTTACTCCACTTCTATGAGGCATATTTCAGTATTAATATAATCATTTTCCTCCTTTTGGTCCTCCCATTAATATGAAAACTTAACTATTTTACTGTTAGGAAATATGCAAGATTTTCAAACTCAAAACACATAAAATGCTAAGTACCAAATAATATTTGAAAATATAGTGAGTATAGTGCTCAACAGTGACTGATTATTGTCTTCAGTTTGGCAACCAGTATTACTCTTCATCTCTTAATATTTCAAAGCAACAACAACAACCAAAAGAACACTAAGTTTAGATGATGTCTCTCATGGATCTCATTTTCAAGTCTGTTTTGTTTTGTTTTTTTAGTATAAAATACAGATAAACATCTGAAGAAAACATTGAACAAAGAAATAAAAAGTGGTTTGGGATAAAAAATATATTGCAAAAACCATAACAGACAAAAATACAACTATACCTGTGGTCTACAGAATATAAATAATATTAATCCTTGGAAAATGCATAGACTTTTAGCCCCTTCTTTCCTCCCTTCCATCTCCCCACATTTTTTTCTCATCATTCACTAATGAGTGGAATTAAATATAATTCTATGAAACACTTAAAAAGAAGTGGTGAAGTAAATATTTATATTTGTTTTGAAGGCTAAAGTCTAAGTATATTCCTTATCATTGAGTTTTATTTACAAACATGCTCTGGCCTCTTTTCTTTGTAAATTACTGTATCTTTTGACTCTTGTAGAAAGTCAGATTCACAACTAAGTTTGTTTTAGTTGAGTTTAATTGGAATTATAAAAAAAAATAAGTAAATATATTGGAGTGATTTACCATTTCCTTCTACAGTGGAAGAGGTAAAGAGTGGTTAATTGACTTTCCCAGGTTCACATAGCTGGTAAATGTCTAAGACTGAATTTGAACTTAGATCTTCTCAACTCCAGGCCCAACACTCTATCCACTGAGCAACTTAGCTGTGTTTTGTTTTTTTGAGTCTTTTCCAAAAGGTTAGTTGAATACAAAGAAAATGAAAATATAGAATAACTCATTTGTGGGCATTAAGAACAAAATCAAATGTAAAATTTCTCCACAAGTAATTTCAAGCTGGAAGGTTAACTCCATTGTTGGCAGATGATAAATCTGAGATTCGGTCCATTTAAGTGACCTAAAATACATTTTAACTTATTTGATGTCAGAACTAGGCCTTAGCTCCCTTGATTCCTAATCTAATGACTATAACAGAATTTTATTCTTCCCTGTATCTACATATATTTAGAGTTGATTTCTATACATCATTATTAATAGACATTAGTATGGTTTGATTATTAAATATTACCAAAAGGAAATGTTAGGTCAGAGACCTGAAAAGGAAGTTGAAAATGATCGTGGAGATTATCTAATTCATAGAGAACATCATCTACTCCAGAGTTGAATAAATGGAAGTTCAGCTGGATAAACTGATACACAAGATAACTTAAATATTTTACATAATTCTTTTTTCCCACTTTTATTTTATTTTATTTTTTTAATTAATTTGTTTGTTTCCTTTTAGTTTACAGGATTCAATTCCACAATTACTTGAGTTTCACATTTTGTCTCCCTCCCCCGTCCCATGGTGGCATATACAATAGCATAGGATCTGTAAATACTTTCACATTATATATTAGTCAGTTTATAAAGACTGATTGTATCAGATGGAACGAAAAATGGTAAAGAGGACATAAAAGCAAATAAGAGAAGGAAAAATATCAGGTATTTTGCTTCCACCTGGATACAAACTTAGTTCTTTCTAGTTCTTTCTCTGGATGCACATATATCTCTCTATCATGAGCCTTTTGGGATTGACTTATATCACTGCATTGCTGAGAAGAGTCCAGTCTATCAAATTTGGTCATCACATATATGTTGTGTCTGTAATTGTGTACAAATTTCTCCTGGTTCTACTCTTCTCACTCAGAATCAGTTTGTATAAGCCTCTCCAGGTAAATATGAAGTCCATATGCTCCTCATTTCTTATAGCATGATATTATTCCATTATATGCATGTACCACAACTTGTTCAGCCATTCCCCAATAGATGGGCACCCCTTAATTTACAGTTCTTTGCTACCACAAAAAGATCTGCTATAAACATTTTTGTACATATGGGTCTTTCTCATATTTCTGTGATCTCTTTGGGATATAACCCTAGTATTGCTGATACAAAAGGTATGAAAGTATATATAGCCTTTTGGGCATAATTCCAGATGTCTCTCCAGAAAGCCTGGATCAGTTCACAACTCCACCATCAATGCATTAGTGGTCCAATTGGCCCACATCCTCTCCAGAATTTGTCATTTTCCCATTTTGTCATTTTAGCCAATCTACCTGGTGAGATGTGGTAAATCAGAGTTGTTTTGATTTAAATTTCTTTAATCAATAGTGATTTAGAGCATTTCTTCATGTGCTTATAGATGGCTTTAATTTTTTTTTTCTGAAAACTACCTGTTCATATCATTTGACCATTTATCAATTGGGGAATGACTTGTATTTTTATAAATTTGACTCAATTCTCTGTATATTTTAGAAATGAATCCTTTCTCAGAGACATAGGTTGTAAAGATTATTTCCCAATATCCCAACTCTCTCTTAATCTTGGTTACATTGGCTTTGTTTTTATAGAAGCTTTTCAATAATTTAGATAAAATAATCCATTTAATATAATAAAATAATCAATAAAATAATTTAGACAAAATTATCCATTTTACATTTTATAATGTTCTCTAATTCTTGTTTAGTCATAAAGCCTTTCCCTCTCCACAATTCTGATAGGTAAACTATTCCTTGTTTTAGGAGACTGCTTACAGTATCAACGTTTATACCTAGATCATACACCCATTTAGACTTGATTTGGTATATGTCGTTAGATAATGGTCAATGCCCAGTTTATACCATACTATCTTCCAGTTTTCCCAGCAGTTTTTGTCAAATGGTGAGTTCTTATCATGAAAATCAGGGTCTGGGGGTTTATCAAACAATAGATTACTATAGTCATGGCCTTCTAAATCTCGAGTGCCTAATCTGTTCCATTGATCCACTCCCCTATTCCTCAGCCAGTACCAAGTAGTTTTGATGACTTCTGCTTTATAATACAGATTGAAATCTGGTATAGCTAGTCCACCTTCCCTAGCATTTCTTTTCATTAATTACCTTGATATTCTGAACCATTCATTCATCCAAATGAATTTTGTTACTATTTTTTCTAGCTCTATAAAGTAGTTTTTTGGTAAATTAATTGGTATGGCACTAATATATAATTTAATTTAGGTAAAATTGTCATTTTTCTTATATTAGCTTGACCCAGCTATGAGCAATTATATATTTTTCCAATTAGTTAGATCTGACTTTATTTGTGTGAAAAGTATTTTGTAGTTATGGTCATATCGGTCCTTGGTTTGTTTTGGCAGGTTGATTCCCAAATATTTTATAATATCTACAGTAACTTTAAATGGAATTTCTCTTTCTATATCTTGCTGTTGAATTTCAGTGGAAATATATAGGAATGCTGAGGAATTATGAAGGTTTATTTTATATCCTGCAACTTTGCCAAATTTATTTATTGTCCCAAGTAGTTTTTTACTTGATTCTCTAGGATTCTCTAAGTGTATCATCATATCATCTGCAAGAGTGATAGCTTGGTCTCTTCTTTGCCTAATTTGATTCCTATGGTTTCTTTTTCTTCTGTAATTGCTACTGCTAACATTTCTAGCAGTAGACTGAATAAGATGGGTGATAGTGGACACCTTTGTTTTACCCCTGATCTTATGGGAAGTGCTTCTAGCTTCTCCCCATTACATATAATAATTGCTGATGCCTTTAAATAGATGCTACCTATTATTTTAAGAAAGGCTATATTTTTTTCCTATACTTTCTAGTGTTTTTAATAGGAATGGATGTTTTATTTTGTCAAAAGTCTTTTCTGAATCTTTTGAGATCATCATGTGCTTTCTGCTAGTTTTATTGTTGATATGATAAATTATGTTGATGGTTTTCCTCATATTAAACCATCCTTCAATTCCTGGAATAAATCATACCTGAACAAAGTGTATTATTCTCGAGATAAGTTGCTGTACTCTTTTTGCTAGTAATTTATTTAGAATTTTTGCATATATATTCATAAGGGATATTGGTCAGTAATTTTCTTTCTCTGTTTTATATCTTCCTGATTTAGGTATCAGTACCATATTTGTGTCATAAAAAGAATTTCGTACGAATCCTTCTTCACTAATTTTCCAAAATAGTTTGCAGAGTATTGGAATCATTTGTTCTTTAAATTTCCGATAGAATTCACTAGTAATCTGTCTGGCCCTGGAGATTTTTTCCTAGGGAGTTGACTGATGGCTTGTTCAATTTCTTTTTTGAAAATGGGATAATTTAAGTAATTTACTTCCTCTTCAGTTAATCTGTGCAACTTGTATGTTTGTAAATATTCATCCACTCCCTTAAGATTGTCAAATTTTTGTGCATACATTTGGGAAAAATAATTCCTAATTGTTGTTTTGATTTCCTTTTCATTGGAGGTAGATTCACCCTTTTCATTTTTGATAATCATAATTTGGTTTTCTTTTTTATCATATTGTCTAAGGGTCTATCAATATTTTTGGTTTTCTCATAAAATCAGATGTTGGTTTTATTTATTAATTGAATAGGTTTCTTAGTTTAAATTTTATTAATCTCTCCTTTGGTTTTCAAAATTTCTAATTTAGTATTTAATTGGGGGTTTTGAATTTGATCTTTTTTCTAGACTTTTTAATGGCATGCCCAATTCTTTGAGCTCCCTTTTCTCTAATTTAATCATGCCTTTTATGTATCCCACAAATTTCATGTTGTCTCATTATGATCATTCTCTTCAATGAAATCACTGATTGTTTCTATAATTTCTTGTTTGACCCACTCATTCTTTAGGATAAAATTTTTAAATTCCAATTAGTTTTTAGTCTGTCTTTCCCTGGCCTTTTATTGCATATAATTTTTTTTTTCATCATGATCTGAGAAGGACGCATTTAATATTTCTGCCTTACTGCATAGAATTGTGAGATTTTTATGCCCTAGAACGTGGTCAATTGCCATGAACCGCTGAGAAGAAAGTATATTCCTTTTTATCCCCATTCAGCTTTTTCCAGAGATCTATCAAGCCTATCCTCTCTAAAATCCTGTTTACCTGCTTAACTTCTTTCTTGTTCATTTTGAGGTTGGATTCGTCAAGTTCAGAGAGGGGGAGATTAAGGTGTCCCACTAGTATAGTTTTTGCTATCTATCTCTTCCTCTAATTCCTTTACCTTCTCTTCTAGGAATTTGGATGCTACACCACTTGAAGCATATATGTTAATTAATGATATTGCTTCATTCTCCATGGTGCCTTTTAACAGGATATTGTTTCCTTCCTTATCTCTTTTAATTAGGTAAATTTTTGCTTTTGCTTTATCTGAGATAAGGATTGCTACTCCTGCTTTTTTTTTTTTTTACTTTAGCTGAGGCATTATATATTTTACTCTAGCCTTTTACCTTTACCCTGTGTGTATCCCTCTGTTTCAGATGTGATTCTTGTAAACAGTATATTGTAGGATTATGATTTCTAATCCATTCTGCTATCTATATCCATTTTATCAGAGAGTTCATTCCATTCGCATTTACAGTTATGATTGTTATGTGTTTCTTTCCCTCCATCCTATTCCCGCCCATGTTAATGTTCATGTTTTCGCCTCTTCTCCCTTCCCCCACTTAATAGTTTTCCTTTTGAGCACCGCCTCCCTCAGTGTTCCCTTATCAGCCCTCCTCCTTCTGCCTCCCCTTTCCCCTTACTTCTTCCCTACAAATCACTCCCACCTGCCTTTCCTACCCCTTTCCTCATCCTACTTCCTGTAGGATATTTTTATACTTAATGAAGTATGTTATTTCTTCTTCGCACCTAGAGTGACAGGAACAAGTCTCATGTGAAGCTCCTCTCCCTCCTGTCTTTCCCTCGAAAATGATACTTTTTGTGTTTCTTATCCATAGAGTCCTATGCTTAACTGGTTTTTATTCCCTCATTGTACCAGAACCAAATGAGGAAAAAGCTCATATGATTCCCAACTCCCTCCTTTCTTTTCCTCTGCTATACAGTTTTTATGCCTCTATTTGTGGCATAATTTTCACTTTTCCACTTCAACCATTCCCTTTCTTCCATTGCAGTCCCTTTGTAGACCTTAATAAGAATTTTTTAAATCGTCATTTTGTGTATTTTATATTCATACCCTCTATTTGTCTATAACCAGTTTGCTCTTATCAAATAGCACAATGTGTGTGTGTGTGTTTTCCTTGTTTACCTTTCTAAGTCACTGTTGCATCTCATAATTGGAGGTTGAATTTTCCATTGAGTTTTGGCTTTTTTATCAAGAAGTTCTGGAACTCTGTTATATCATTGAATGACCATCTTTTTGCCTGGAAGAATATGCTCAGTCTCGCTGGGTATGGGATCCTTGGTTGTAACCTGAGCTCTTTTGCCTTCCAGAAAATTGTCTTCCACTGCCTCCAATCTTTCAGTGTAGAGGCTGCCAAATCCTGTGCAATCCTCACTCTGGACCTTCAGTATTTGATTTTTTTCTTTCTGGCTGCTTGAAGGATTTTCTCTTTTATCTGGTAGTTCTGGAGTTTGGCTACAATATTTTGAGGACTTTTCAGTTTGTGATCTCTCTCAGCAGGTGTCAGCGGGATTCTCTTGATTTCTATTTTACCCTCAGGTTCTAGTATCTCAGGGCAGTTTTCCTTAATGAGCTCTAGAAGAATGTTTCCAGGCTCATATTTTCATTATGATTTTCTGGTAGGCCTATGTATGATTCTCAGATTATCTCTCCTGGATCTGTTTTCCAGGTGAGTTATTTTATCTTTAAGGTATTTTACCTCTTTTTCTAATTTTTCATTCTTGTGGTTTTGCTTGACTAATTCTTGGTTCCTCATAGAGTAATTTTTTTTTTCCATTTGGTTAATTCTAGGTTTTAGCAAATCATTGTCCTTGGGTAATTTTTGGAGCTCCTTTTCCATATCATACACTTTTTTTTAGAGAGATGTTTTCCCCATCATAATATTTTTTCCAATTATGCTATTTTGGTTTTGAGATAATTATTCATTTTTTCTTCTATCTCTCTCATTTTGATTTCAAAGTTCCTTTTGATCTTACCTAGGAGAGCCTTCTGTGCTTGGGACCCATTCCCTGTTGAAGTTTAAGTTTTTGGTATGGAGTCCACATTGAATCCCTCTGAGTTTGGTTCCTCCCTCTGAGGATAGTAGGACTCCAGAGTCTTTGTCTTTGTAGTCTGCTTTCTACCCATTTAGAGGCAGGGTCCTAGCCACGCCCTTCCTCTAGGTTCCCAAGCCTTTACTGTAGAGGGTTTTGCCCTGGGGCAGGAGTTACTATGTTTTCAGGGTTGGGGGGGGGGGGTTGGAGCAAGTGAGATTTACTCTGTCATCCTGGTCTTTGGGGATCCTGAAAGGGGCTTTTTTTTTTAATTCTGTGCTATGAAGTGGTAGCCTGAGGAGTGTTTGGTGTCCATGACAGGGGCGCCTGTATTTGCTTCTTACCTTGCTCTTTCCAGTCCCAGCTGTCTGGTGATAGGTGTGGTAGTGGACCTTGTGGTTGGTGGGAAGGCTTGCCCTCCAAGTTGTTCAGGCCTGTTCCGGGTCTGCCTCTGTGTCTGCCGGCCCCGCTGCTCATTCCCAGCCTTCCTCTGCCACAAAATTCTAAATTCACGTTATGAAAAGGCTTAGTTTTGGTCTTCTAATTCTGAACAGATAAGTAATAAAACTCGGACATAAAGTTTGTTGATGTGAAGATATTGACATCACTCTTGACTTTGTTTTTCTATATCTCTTTCACATATATGACTCAAAGATAGCATTGAAAAAATTACCAATTTTGGTGTTTCTTCCTTTCCATTGACTCTGAGGTTAGTGCTGTATTGTATTCATTTCTTTCATTTTTCTTTAAAAGTTGTTTTGCTATATATGTCTTCATATGTTAATGGGCAGAAACAATCACAAAACAACCTTTAGCACATGGAGAAGACCTGGGCTCTGATGGTAGGATATAGATGAATCATACCAAAATTGGATGGGAAACAATGGATGTGATCACAAATGAATCATTGCAACATATTGATGAAATGAAAGATGCATTGGAGGATAGTGACACATATTATGCATGTATGCATATTGTATAATTTAGATACATTTATGCCTATTTCACTATACATTTTTCTTTTGATAAAGACTAATTTAAAAGGAATTGACAACTTTAGATTGATGAATAGACCTAGATACTTTAAAGAGATTTGGAGTTTCAGACAACCATGTTTAAAAACTATAGGGTTTTTAAAATGTGATCTAATTTTTAATGAACACAAACTTCTCAAAATGCAATCAAAAGAAATAAAATGCATTTTTTAAATTGTTCACTGTTGTTAAGAAGGCAAGAGCTTAGCTTTCCTACAGGCACTGCAGAAAAAGGTTTTTTTTGTCTGTACCAGAAAAAAGAATGCTAGTAAAAACTTAAGAGAAATGCTTATATTCTTATAGATATTTTTAATTTCTTCCTCTGAAACTGCCTGTTCTTATCCTTTGATCATTTATGAATTGGGGAATGACTTGTATTCTTATAGATTTGACTCAATTCTCTTTATATTTTAGAAATTAGTCCTTTATCAGAGATATAGGTAGTAAAAATTATTTCCCATTTCCCTCTTAATCTTGGTTACATTGGCTTTGTTTGTACAGAAGTTTAGCCATTTAATGTAATCAAAATTATAAATTTTGCATTTCATAATGCTCTCTGATTCTGGTTCGGTCATAAATTCTTCTCCTCTCCACAGATCCGACAGGTAAACTATTCCTTGCTTTCCGAGATTGCTTACACTATCAACTTTTATACCTAGATCATGCACACATTTAGATTTGATTTTGGTATATGGTGTTAGATAATGGTCTATATGCCCAGTGTCTGCAGTACTCTATTCCAGTTCTCCCAGAAGTTTGTGAACTGATCCAACCTTTCTAGAGAGCAATCTGGAATTATGCCCAAAAGGCTGTACCACTTCTAGGGTTATGTCCCAAAGAGATTATAGAAGTGGGAGGAAGACCCATATGTACAAAAATATTTATAGCAGGTCTTTTTGTGGTGGCAAAGACTTGGAAATTAAGGGGGTGCCCATCAATTGGAGAATGGCTGAACAAATTTTGTTATATGCATGTAATGGAATACTATTTTGCCGTAAGAAACGAGGAGCAGATGGCCTTCATATTTACATGGAGAGGCTTATACAAAATTATGCTGAGTGAGAAGAGTAGAGACAGGAGAAATTTGTACACAATTACTGACACAACATGTGTGTGATGACCAACTTTGATACACTGGACTCTTCTCAGCAATGCAGTGATATAAGTCAATCCCAAAAGACTGATCATGGAGAGAGATGTCGAGATCGAGAGAAAGAACTAGAAAGAACTAAGTTTGAATCCAGATTGAAGCAAAGTACCTGATCTCTTTTTTATTTTTTCTTGTTTGGTTTTGTTTCTTCTCTACCATATTTCATTCTGTCTTATACAATCCATCTTTATAACCTGACTAATGTGTAATCTGAAAGTATTTGCAGATCCTATACTTGATTGTATGCCATCATGGGGGGAGAGGGGAGGGAGGAAGAGAAAATTTGAAAGTCAAGGAATTGTGGAATTGAATCTTGTAAACTAAAAGAAAACAAGCAAATTAATAAAGACCAAAAAATTAAAAAAGGAAAGAAATGCTTATAAACTGTTCCATCTCTTTCTAGATTACAAAATATCATTTCATAAGCCTGAAGTTCCTCTGTATAATGATAAAACACGGGAGGTGGAAGGCAAGGCTGTCTAGGAGCCTCTGCTACAGACATAGCAGGAAAAAGGGAGAGCTTATTGACAAGGTACATTCCCAGGAATCTGACTTTGAGATCACAGAAGAACATAAAAGTCGCAGCAGAACTACAATGAGCAGGAATTGAGCAGCAGAAGTACAAGGAGTGTTACAGAAGCTCAAGTTGAGTCCAATAAATGGCATACAGTTTGGTCATTAGCACAGACATAACCAACTCTTCTTTATGGTCTTTACATAAAGAAAAGGAAATAGACACAGATTAAGATTTGAAGTGAACTGCTAGAAAGCTGATATATAAGTCAGAGATTCCTGTAGGCAGTGTGGTCTGGTTTTATCTAATACATTCAGAAGGGTGGATAGACAGAAGACAGATGGACAGACTGATGATAGAGAGAGAGATAGATATAGATACACAGATAGATATACATAGTACATAGATAAATACATAATTTAGTAACTTATTCCTGATTTTTAAGATCTGGAATATGAATAGAGGAAAGCAAGGGAGCTACTAAAGCCAAGGAGATAGTATTTTTTTTTTTTTAGCAATTGGGGTTAAGTAACTTGCTCAAGGTTACACGGCCAGTTATTTCTGGGTGTGGTGCTGAGCGTCTGAGCCCGGGATTCGATCTCCAGGTCGTCCCAACACTGGAGCCGGTGATCAGGAGATAGTATTTTAATAGAGATTCAAAGATATACAGAATAAAATAGGGACAGAGTCAACCAGCACCTGTCCACAATATAGAAAATATGGGAGGGTGACTCTCCCAAGCACAAAATCACAATTAAAGAAATGATTGTAGTGATGCAAATACATATAAAAATGATACTGTCTTTAGTAAAGGAATTCTATGGTGTTAAGGAAATCCAAGGGATAAACTCAGAAGAAGAGTAATTCCATTAAAATTTGAAATAGAACCTCAGAAAAAAGGGAATGATTTGACCAAAAGGAGGGTAACAATGACTGTAATAAATGAAGCATGACATAAAAGATAACATTGAAATTGAAATCAGCAATTTTTCATGGAGAAAAATAACAAATGGAAGGATGATATTGCCCAGTATAGAAGGCAAACATACCTAAGAAATGGTCACTTACAAAAATAGGATAGTCAGAATTCAATTATTCTATAAGGCAAGAAGACATATTAGAATAAAGTAAATCATTTAAAAATTAAAAGAATAAATAAAGTTTTTACTATTACAAACTACTGACCTGGAGTGGGTAGGTAGTACAGTAAAAAGAGCATCAGCATGGAGTCAGGAGGATGTGAGTTCAAATCTGGTCTCAGATATTTAACTCTTACTAACCTGTCACCTTAGGCAATTCACTTAACCCCAATTGCTCTGCCTTCCCTCTCCAAAAAAAAGGAAAAAGAACAACCCTACTGACCACAAAATAAGAAATGAAGAAATTGTGTTATAATCATTAGAACCCTTAAAATCTCTGCCCAAATAGCCATTTGGGATACTATAATTCAATAAATTCACAATAAATAAAAAAGGTTGAGATCTATTAGAACCAAGACATGGAGAGGAGATAGTCACTGGGAGGGGAAATCAGATTGAAGATCCATAGATTTTCATAGCCAAAAACCAGAATTACCTGTTTAAAGGAAATATATATATCAAGCAATGAGGGAAAAATGATAATAATAATAAAGGGACAAAAATATCAGGATAGCATACTGTTGCATATATTGTGAGGGAGAAAAAAAGATCTTGAAATATAGAATTCCTAAGTGAAATACATAAGGATTATATTATAACCATGTAAGCACAACTTACCCAGTAATAATAGTATGCCAAAGATGTGGTAATTATGGTTTTCAGTCTCTGGTGATGGTGGTGAGTTGGGGGGTGGGAGGAGGAACCTATGAGAGAGGATTTGCAAGCATTACTGATGAAATATCCAGAACCACCTGAGTCTTTGAAATGCTCACACTGGAAACAGGAGAAATATACCAGTGAATGAGTTTGAGTGATGGGAAGAAGTTCAATGATGACAATGGGCTCACATTCTAAAAAGGAAAAAAAGAACCAACTGTCTCTTCCAAACCCCACTGACTTCTAGGATCAGTGAGGAACACAGGAAATTTTGGTTGCTTCATTCCAAAATCTTGGGTTTAAGAGATGAAATTGAAGGGAAGAAAAGAGATTATTACTAGGGAAGAAATGAGAAATGAGAAAGAAAGGGAATAGGATTAATATTTCTCATAATCTGTGTGCATGATAAATGTTAACAAAAATGTAGGAGGAAGAGGGCAAGTTGGCTCATATTCATCTGAACTTAGTTTTGAAAAAAGGTTAAAAACACAAATTTGAATACTTCAGGTTAGAAATACATTCAACTGAATGGGGGAAACAGAAAGAAAAGAAAGACAGAAACATTTGAGGGAATATAGAAGTAGAGAGGAAAGTTTCAGGAAAAAAATACATAGCGAGTCAGAAAAAGGAGATCAAAATGAGAGAAGGAAAAAGTGTAAGAACCAGTAAACAGAATCTGGACCATGTAAAGAAAGGGGGAGAAGCAGATCAATAATATCTGACTACTTCAATTATAATTACTATCATGGATCTCATTCCTTTTCTTTTACTACTTTCTTCTTTTTAAACTGATATATGGGTGGTGAAAGAAATAAATAAATGCATAAAATATATAATTATATGAAATCATAATTGCTAATTACAACCATGAATACACAATATTCAATTTTCCATCAAATAGAGGAGGGTTGCTGAATGAATGTGGAAGCAGAAACATACAATATAGTCTTTATAATAAACATATTTGGGATACAAAGGTTAATTCCAAGTTAAAATAAGAAGTTGGGCATTTATTATGCTTCAAGTAATTTTTTAAAAAGATATGTACAATAATAATAGGATCTAGGGAAAACAGAGAAGACAAAAATAAGCAGGAAAAAAGATATTATGCTTAATAACACCATAGGTAATGAGTACTGGAAAAAAAAATAATTGAATTGCAGAAGGAGGTAGATATGAATGGGGAAACTATAATACTTAGCATTCTCAGTGTGCTCTTAGGAGCTAAAATAAAAAATAAAGAATTCAAATAATTTTCTCTGAAAAAAAACTGTAAGAAAAACTACAAAAGGTAGGCAGGAGAGAGGAAAAACAGAAACCTCAGGATGCAATCCATTTTCAAGTAAATTCTATTAAGCATATAAAGAACAGTTCATTACAACTATTTATTTTTACTTTTATTTTCTAAAAGCAATCGGAGTTAAGTTACTTGCTCAAGGTTACACTGTGGCCAGTTATTTCTTGGTGTGGTGCCAATTATCCGAGTCCAGATTTGATCCCCAGGTCATCCTGACACTGGAGCCGGTGCTCTTACTCGCTGAGCCACCTGGCTGCCCCTAAGTAATTGGGGTTAAGTAACTTTCTCAAGGTTATAAGGAAAGGTGTTTCTGGGTTGGGGCTAAGTGTCTGAGCACGGATTCGATTCCCAGGTCATCATGATACTGGAGCAGGTGCTCTTACTCTCTGTGCTCCCTGGCCGCCCCCCATTACAATTTTTAATGGCCATCAAAAATAAATAAAGAATGAAACATCCCAAACTTCTAATATGAAACAAGTATATTCTTCCCCCTCCTCAATTTTTTTTATTTATTTTAACTTTTCAACATTCATTTCCACAAGATTTTGTTTTACATATTTTTCTCTCCATCTTTCCCCTCCCCACCTCAAAATAGAGAACCTACTGAATAAAATTCCCCACAATCTGTTCTATTATATGCCCCCTCATCATTTTAAAATGAAAATATTTTAAATATTTGTTTTTAAAACTTTGAGTTTCCGATAGTTTTTTTTCCTTTTTTCCCTCCACACCTGCACCCACTGGGAATATAAGCAATTCAGTATAGGTTTGAAATGTGTAGTTATAAAAAAAGTTTCCATAGTAGTTATATTGTGATAGATTAACTATAATTCCCTCCATCCTATCCCACCCTCCACTTATTCTGGTTTCACCTTTGACCTTGTCCCTTTTCAAAAGATTTTGCTTCTAACTACCCACTTGCCCAATCTGCCATCCCTTCAATCATCCCCTCTCTTATCCCCTTCACCTCTATTTTCCTGTCAGGTAAGATACCCAATTGTGTGTTTATGTTATTTGCTCCTTAAGCCAAATTCAATGAGAGTAAGGTTGACCAATTTCCTTCAACCTTCCTGCTCTTCCCCTCCATTGTAACTGTTCCCTCTTGCCTCTTTTATATGAGATAATTTACCCTAATCTATCTCTCCCTTTCTTCTCCAAATATATCTCTCTTACCTCTTAATTTTTTTTATATCATCCCTTCATATTCTACTCATCCTGTGCCCTCTGTCTATGTATATATGTGCATATATATATATATATATATATATATATATATATATATATATATAT
>NW_027186473.1:31867995-31872809 GCF_028583685.1 Petaurus breviceps papuanus
GGGGAGCAAGCAACCAGTCTGATGGGTAATCGCTCTTGCTTTGAGCTGTTTATATTTAGATTATGGTGTAGGGTGGAGGTCTTGGGGTGCATGAACAGCTTTCCAGAGAGTGTTGAGGCTTCAGAGAGGGCACCCAATTAATATCTTCACCAGCTGAGAAAACCCCAACATTTGGGATAAAGCTCCCCTGTCCGGTAGTCACATCCTACTGGGACAAAAAGCTCAAAAGTCTAGTAATTAAATGGCAACATGAGCAAATGAGGGAAGCCAAGCAAGCAGAGCAACCCAACTTTACAATGCTATTTTGGGGACAAAAAGTATCAAAGCATGGAACAGGAGAAAGAAAATGAAGACATAACTCCTGCACCAAAAGCTACCAAAAAAAAATATGAGCTAATTACAGGTCATAGAGGACCTTAAGAAGGCTTTTGAAAACTAAATAAGAGAAGTTGAGGAGGGGGGGGCAGCCAGGTGGCTCAGAGAGTAAGAGCTCTGCCTCCAGTGTCAGGATGACCTGGGGATCAAATGTGGGCTCAGATACTTAGCACCACACCCAGAAATAACTGGCCATGTAACTTTGAGCAAGTTACTTAAACCCGGTTGCTTAAAATAAATAAATAAATGGATGCATGAATGAATGAATAAAAGATGAGTAGAAGAAAAATTGGTGAGAGAAATGAGAATGATGCAAGACAGTTATGAAATGAGAGTCAACAACCTGACTGAAGAAAATGACACCTTAAAAAAACAGACTACCTCAAATGGCAAAAGAGACCCAAAGGGCCAATGAGGAGCAAAATATATGTACACTATTATTAATATTACCTTACATATAACTGGGAAATAAGATATACAGGCACTGGGGCATGGAGATCCACCATGCCCTACTGGAAAATAGGAAGGGGGATGAGGGAAGATATGGGATAGAGCAGATTGGAGGAGGGGATATCCAGTAGGATTGCTATTTTGGGGTGGTGGGTACGGGAAAAAGTAGGGAGAAAATTTGCATCTCAAATTCTTGCAGAAATTAATGATGTAAACTATCAATTAACAAAGCATTTGATAAAAGGAAAAAAAAAAGAATGCTTGAAAGTCCTCAATTTCATTGAATGACCATATTTTCTCTTGAAGCATTATACTCAATTTTGCTGGTTAATTGATGCTTGATTTCAATCCTAGCTCCTTTGTTCTCCAGAATATCTTATTTCAAGACCATCAATACCTTAATGAAGAAGCTACTATCCTTGTGTCATCCTGATTGTTTTTGCACAATACTCAATTTTTTTTTTCTGACTGCTTGCAGTATTTTCTCCTTGATCTGGGAACTCTGAAATTTGGCTATGATATTCGTAGGAGTTTTCTTTTTGGGATCTTTTTCAAGGTGTGAATTCTTTCAATTTCTATTTTGCCATCTTGTTCTAGAATATTAGCACAGTTTTGCTTGATAATTTCTTGAAAGATAGTGTTCAGGCTCTTTTTTAATCATGGATTTCAGGTTGATCAACAAATTTTAAATTATCTCTTATGGATCTACTTTCCAGGTTATTTTTTTTCCAATGAGATATTTTACATTGGCTTTTATTTTTCATTTATTTGGACCTGTTTTAGAGTATCTTAATTTCTCATGAAGTCCTTTCTTTCTATTTGCTCCAATCAAATTTTGCAATTATTATTCTCTTCAGTGAGTTTTTAAAATTCCTTTTCCATCTGGAAAATTCAGCTTTTTAAGGCATTCTTCTCCTCATTGGTTTTTCTGCTTCTTTTGCCATTTGGGATTGTCTATATTTTAAGGTGTTATTTTCTTCAGTATTTTTGGCATCTCCTTAAGCAGGCTATTGATTCACTTTTCATTATTTTTTTTTCATCCTACTCATTTCTCTTCCCAACTTTTCCTCCACTTCTCTTACTTGATTTTCAAAATCTTTCTTGAGCTCCTCCTTGGCCTGTAATCAGTTCATATTTTTCTTGGAAGCTTCTGATGCAGGACGTTTTCCACTCATTCCATGCTTTGATCCTTTTTGTCCCCCAAAAAAGATCCTATAGACTGTTTTTGCTTTCTCTGCTTGCTAATATTGCCAGCCAACTACTTGACTTTTGAGGTCTTTTCCATGGTAGAATGCTGTTTTTCAAGATTCCAGAGAGCTATGTCCACAATTGCTGAGGTTTTCATAGCTGCCAGAGCTATTAGGAGGGTGCCCTCCCTTAAGTCCCTACAAGCTCTGACACACTGACCACACACCTCAGAACCCCTACCCAAACCACGATCCAGATGTAAGCAGGTAATTACCCAGTGAATTGTTCCTTTGTTCCCCCTACAATCTGCAGGCCATTAACTCTATAGGCAGCCATGTGGCAGCAGCTGCAGTCACCATGACTCCACTACTTTTTGCCCTGTGGTCAGGGGCCAGACGGTGCTCTTCTTCACCCAATTCTAGCAGAGTTCCAGACTGACATTCTACTTTCTTTTTTGCATTCATAGGTTGAGAAGTCTGGAAACTGCTACAGCTGCTAGTAATGCACTTTCCATAAGTATGCTCTGGCCATGGCTCATTGGGCTGTATTGAGGCTGGAACCATGTAGCTCATATGGGAATGTGCTCAGCTCCCAGCCTTGTGTGATAGCCCCTTCCTGCAGGACTTCTGGGCTGCCTTCAGATGGAGATTTGTCTTTCTCTGTCTCTTTGTGTATTTTGTAACTGTAATAGAAATGCAAATCTAAAGATCTTCTCTGTCCCTAGGCCCTTTGATAGGCTTAAGAGACTCTGAGAACCTTCCTTGATTTGAAAATATACTCTGCCTCCTAATAGGCTGAATATGGCCACATGGAGCCTAGGGCAGGAGGCTTGGTTTTCAGGATTGCCACGTCTTGATGCTGTATGATTGGGCAATGGGTCAAGAAGGTGGTTACATTCTCTGACTCAGAAGAAGGCTATATAATCCCTTATGTGAGGTTTTGCTTTGGGTTTCACTTTGAGAAGTATTGTGTGATTTGATCAGATGAGACTCCAGAAAGCCATTGTTAAGAGCCCCCCAGCTTGGAAAAACCCAGATGTTTATTTGGTATGGATGTAATGGTTGGACCATTTCGAAACCAGTTTACTTGATCTGTTTCTGTGTCTTGATAATTCTGTCTGTATACTCTGAAATTCGGGGTTCTGACCTTTTCCCCCTGAACTAGGTAAACGATATATATTTGACTGATTAAAGTAAGCTTATTAACCAATTTTGAGTGGCTTTCCTTTATAAAAACACATCTAAGAACCTGTGTTGGCAGCCACCTTGGGAACTCTGGGGTGTTTGCTGCTATAGTAGCTCTAAAATTTGTTTAGAGTCATTTTTTTACATGTATTGAAGGTGGTGGGAGCCCAAGCCAAGTGGAGGTCCTTTTACTCTGCCATCTTGGCTCTACCCCAACAATTATATTCTTCATGTCTCTATCAGTGGGAGATACTTCAGAGAATGTAAAGAGCATAGCAACATCTCTAAAAAATGTCAAAGTAAAAATATTACATGAATGGGGCGGCTAGGTGGCACAGTGAGTAAGAGTGCTTCTCCAGAGTTGGGAGACCCAGGATTGGTTCTGGCCTCAGATATTTCACACACACACACACACACACACACACACACACACACACATACACACAAACTGGCTGTGTAACCTTTAGCAAGCTACTTAAACCCAATTATTTTAAAAATATATATTACATGAAATGTTAACAAAGAGAATACAGAACACATCACAATGTATAAAATTACAAAATTTAATTTATAACAAGAATGCACAGAATTTCTTCACTATTAGGAAAACTATAAAACTAACAGATAATATTAGCTTAGAAAACCACATAATTAAATCAGTAGACATAGCACAATGTTCTGATAGATACAAAATATTTTGTGCTTATGATGGTGCCTTAGAGAACTCTAGAGATTCAGGCAAAATTTCTAGAAAGCTGACTCCACCATTAGGACCATCTGGCTTCATCTCTGACTCATAATACATACTTGCTGTATGACTCTGGACAGCTCTTTTAATCTCTTTTTAGCCCAATCCATTTCCTAAGACAATAAGTTCTAGAGAAATTATGAAGCTACATTGGTTTTAAGGGATTTCCTACTCAGAGTGTTCTCTCTTTCAATAAAATCACAAATCTCATCCCTACTTCTACATAAGACTAAAAATTGTTTCCCAATATGTAACTAAGGAAGAAAGGCAATTATCAACAGACATATGGAAAATGATCCAATCACTAAAAAAAGAGAAATAAAAATAAAAACAACTCTAAGCTTCCCACTCACCCCAATTATATATAAAATTAAAAAAAAAAGATAAGTGTAGATAATGTTGTAGAATAACAGGGCATGCTAAGGCAATGTTTCCAGAAACCCACATAGCCACACTATTAAAAAAAAAAAAAAACTATTCTGCTATCAAAATGTTCATTATGTCTCAAAGTCTGTTTTACACTAGGACCCTATGATTCCCACCATCTTGAGACTTACACAGTAACTCGGCATCAATGGGGTGGATTGTAGGGAGATATTCAATAGAGGTTAAGAAGTAAGGCATCCTAGGTGTGGGTAGGTGGCACAGTGAGTAAAGCGCCAGCCTCGGAGTCAGGAGGACACCAGTTCGATTCTGGCCTCAGACACTTAACACACACACACACACACACACACACACACACAGACACACACAGAGACACACACAAAACTAGCCATGTAAACTTGGGCAAGTTACTTAACCCGAATTGCCCTCCAAAAAGCAAAGAAGAAGAAGAAGAAGAAGAAGAAGAAGAAGAAGAAGAAGAAGAA
>NW_027186473.1:31872819-31905452 GCF_028583685.1 Petaurus breviceps papuanus
AGAAGAAGAAGAAGAAGAAGAAGAAGAAGAAGAAGAAGAAGAAGAAGTAAGGCATTCTAGTGATATTGTAGAGGCCCTGTAGCCAAGGAGATGTGGTCAATTTGAATATGGTAATCATGTTAGACCTCAGTATGTTATGGTTAAGTGGGATATATTAACTAATGGAAAGAAAAAAAAATACTGAAATAAGACAAAGAAGGACTACGTGATCAGTTTCTGCTTCACAATTTTGCCTCTCTTTTTGTTTCTTAAAGAAAAAGCCATTTTCATAATGTATATTTCCTCCTCCATGTGCCAAATATTTATAAAAACTGCATGATCAAATAATGGGTAAGCTTTGGAATCAGAAAGATGTGTGTTCATGTCCTATTTCAGAAACTAATTTTGAGACCACATAAATAATAAAATTCCTTTTGACAACATAGTTCAAGAGAGTGACAGATACAGAGAAAGAGAGACAGAGAGAGAGACCATGAAAGATAGAGAGGATGAGAGAGATAGAGACAGAGAGACAGACAGACAGAGACAAAAATAGAGACACAGGTAGAAAAACAGAAAGAAAAAAAGAGATACAGAGAGATGTTTTTACAGCTCTGAGTAATGTGCAAAGATTATTTGTAGTTATTATGTCTTTTTTTATTTGATTTTTTATGTTTTTAAGCAATTGGGGTTAAGTAACTTGCTCAAGGTTACACAGCCAGTTATTTCTGGGTGGGTGCTAAGAGGCTGAGCCCAGATTCGATCCCAGGACATCCCGACTCTGGCCCCGGTGTAGTTTGTATGTCTTTTAAATACATATTTTATGGATATATTAATATTTAGGACAAAACAGGCTAACAAATAACCCTTATGTTTTAATAAAAAATGGAGACATTCTGTGAACCACTTGCCCTTCCTCTCCAAACTCACATGATATGGTAAAAATAGAGTTCACTACCTTAATACTCATCCTATCTCTTTGTATACATCATCTTTCAAAAGATTTCATTATAGATCAGCTTACCAGAAATATTTCCATCATCCTTTTAGAAGCTCTTCAAAGATCAGTGTGGAGTTCACTTTTCACTCATCACATTAATGACCTGCATAGCAATTGAACAAAATCTAATGTATTTATGCATGCAAATCATACAGCTCTCCTATTTACTGCAAATGATATTTCCTACATTCCTAATACCCTTTTCTCTGAACTGCTGTATGTGATTAGCTTACTAATAATCATATTTCTTCAATTTGTGGTTGTCGGGAGAGGGTGCCTTTTAAATATCCCATTTCAGTCGTTTTACTATTATCATACTATATCATATCTCATGATATAATGAAAAGTCTCGTGACAAAATGAATATTCAACAGTGAATTATGAACCTCAAAGCTGGCTTTGAAGTAAAAAAAAAAAAATCTGAGTTCAAGTCCCTCTTCTGATACAGAGTAAAACTGAAATTCTTTTAAGACTTTGTTTCAGAACAATTGTCCATTTCTATCATGGTCTCTTTAATTACAATATAAGTTCATTGAATTCAGCGACCTTATTGTTATTATCATTATGATTAGATATTAGGTGCTTAACACCTGCTTGCTAACATTGTTGAAATGCTTTTTTTATGTTGGGAGTTTCTCTACACTTATGAAATCATAGATATAGTTATTTGTTTTATTTTTCTTTATTTATTTTTCTCTTAATTTCTCTCTTCTTTTATTCTTTCTATCGTTCCTTTCTTCTTTATTTTTTCCAATTCAGCTGGGTTGGGCGAAACCAGGCACATCACTATTCCATGATTGCTTATCTTTACCCTTGAGTAGTTTATTAGAGAGCTGGGTAAAATTGTGGAGATTTTAAATTTTAATTTATTGAAATTATGAATATAGAGGCATATCTTCTGTAGACTCAATGGACATAGCACTGTATCTGAAGTTAGGAAGTCCTAAGTTTAAATCTAGCATCATATACTAGCTGTAAAAGTCACTTAACCTTCAACTGTCTCAGTTCCCTCATTTATAACATATGGATAATAATAGCAACTAACTCCTAGAATCATTGTGATGATAAAATGAATTAATATTCATTATTTTTTGCATAGATTTAAATACTATATAATTGCTTGCTGTTAGGATTAGTACAGAAAAATCCAGTGCTGCCAGAACAAGGGTGATAATATGCATTTTTTCATCTTCCTGATTATTTTTTTATTTCCTTGGCAAATGTCTCCATTCTGAGAGTTTTGTATACTATTTAGGTTGGAGAGTATGAGTATTTGGTATAACAACATCTATCCAAATCATTGTTCTTAAATTTCTGTTGATTAGGGATATGTCCAAGTGATTTACATGGCATTTTATACTCCTTAATCTGTTGTGGTTGTTCCCCCTCCTGCTCCTCCTTCTTTTCTCCTTGTCCTCCTCCTCCTCCTCCTTGTTCTTGTTCTTCTTCTTGTTCTTCTTCTTGTTCTTGTTCTTCTTCCTCCTCTCCCTCCTCTCTCTCTTCCTCCTCCATCAGCACCACTACAATCACGACCAACATCACCACCACCAATACCATAAATGAATATTGTACAGAAGCTCCTAAAATGTCTTGGAGTATTGTAGGTATTCTAAACTTTTATATCATGGAAACCTTTGAAAGTCTATTGAAACCTCAGGATCCCTCCTCAAATTAATATTTTAAAACCCATTAAATAAAATACATGCAGTGAGGGTCCATATGATTATGGGTAATACAACGTTATGGTTTTACTCATCATAGCACAAACTGTAGATTATACATACACACTCACACACAAAAGGCTGTGATATAAGGGAACATGCTATACCTTTCAAGAAGTTTAGGAAATATAGGAAGAAAAATCAAAGTTTAGAGAGAACAACAGATGTGGTTGTGTTATGTTCTCCAGATTTATTCATCAGTCTTTGAGTAACAGTGACGTTGGCAGATGAGGAGTGGCTAAAATTTGGCAAGGGTTGAGCAGAGATATGACAAAGAGATGAGAGATTTAAAAACACAGATTAGTTAGCATCGGAATGACCACCTACAGATATGAAAGTAGAATCAAGACAAGTTTAAGGAACTGAGAAAAAGACAACAGTGTGTGTGGGGGGGATTCAAGGATTCAAGAAGGACAAAGAACAGGTTTACAATGAGTGGAATATAGAAGATGATGGATAATAAGAGATTATTATCAGAGAAAGATGAATATAAAAGTTTCTAATGAAGGAGGTAGAGTACTTGTAGGTAACAGTTATAGAACTGGGAGTTAAAGCCAGGTCTTCTTAATCCACATCTAATACTATTTACTGCAAACCATAATGCTGTTTCACGTTCTTTATTAATCTGAGACTCTTGGTGTAATGGCATTCATAGAATTGGGATTTTATCTATTATTTTAATTCTAACACAATCCAGCAGTGTCCTCCCAGCAGAAGAAGGAGAGTTTAAAATCCTTTCTCAGCTTTCATTCATCTTTGCATCCAATTCAATTCAGGTCTAAGCACCTACTCTGTGCTCAGCACTGGGGTGACAAAAATATGACATAAAACTTGCATACATAGGAGTGACAATATAGTGGAGGTAGAGAGTATAAAATATAGTGAAACAAATCAAGCTGTGATATATATCTAGGTAACATTATAATTTGCAAGAAGATTGGGGAAAATATCTTGAAAAAATCAGAGATGTTTGATGTCATTTTAAAACAGGATAGTGGTTGGGAGTAGTGAGGTGAGTGAAGACTACATGTATGATATAGAGGAAAGATATGACTTAGAAATGTAGTAAGTAAAGAAAAAAGGATACATATTTAGACTAGTACTGTGATAAAACACAATACCTGTTATGTCATTGTAGAATTACAAAGTTTTAAAGGTACATTTTATGGTAATTCATAAAATTTACTGATGCCATTACTTGAGGTGCAGAAAGTTCAATTTTCTGAAATATTAACTAAGTGAATTCAAACAAAGTTGTTGTTATACTGTAAAATTAAAATGAGAAGATTTTACTACTTCTCCTCCCTAAAGTAGTCACATTGTTCCTCCATTTCATACAATTTTCCCATTGTGATTGAGAAATACAACAATGTAAAGAACTTGGAGTAAAAATAATAGTATGTCTACACTATACAAGGTACTTGACTGGGGATGCAAAGATGAAATGATATACCTGTTGTTCTTGAGGAGCTTGAAATCTAATAAGGAATACAACAATGGAACAACTTAAAATATCATGTTTAAGACAGGTCCAAGGAGTTTAAACAATGAGCTATGAGAAATTCCAGAAGGGAGTAAGGTCTACTAGATGAGAGGTTTAAGAAAAGGTTAATGACAAGGGAGTATACATCTAGAAAAAAGAGATTATTTTTATACTAATGTATTCTATCCCTACCTCCCATCATAAATGACTTCAAGTGCTACCTTATATAGAAAAACTTTATGAAAAAGCAGTTTTTGAATCTAGTTCTCCCTGACTGCATGCTCAGTACTTGACAAAGTACCAGAATGTTGTTAAATTTAAATAGAAACTATGACCACTAATTGAACCTTAAGTATCCCTGTCAGCTGAATGGTGACTTAGTTTTAAATTATAACGTTACCTATGTTTTATTGTATTTTATTTATTTTGATAAATATTTCCTAATTACATTTTCATCTGGTTCAGGTCCATTCTGGAATATTGTGGACAGGAGAGCATGTTTGATATCTCTGTCCCACAACTGCTACCTTTGAAAGTCAACATGTAACATAGGTAAAAAATTTTCCCATTTGATATCATAAGATAAACACTCAAATCTGTTGCTGACTGAAATTAGGATTCCATTTTAGGCCTGTCTCTTTCACAGTATCTTTATTCCTTTTTTTTTAGTATGGAAAATATGGTTGAATTGCCTCAAAACTCAGTATAATCCCCTTCAGCTATAATTCTAATTTTGCTAAATAGAAATTCCTCTATAATTATACTAAAATAATTTGTAATAACCATAGAAGTAATACCCAAGCAAGATTTTTGGGTGAGAAGCTCAGCCCCAGGTAGAATCAGACTCACAAAACTCTTTTCTCTCTCTCCTCCCCCTTCCCTCTTTTATTCATTCCCCTTCCAGCTTTAAAAAAAAAAAATTCTACTGAAAATAGGTTAGGTGAAGATTACAAAAATATTCCTATTTCCCCTCACTATGTGAAGGAAGCCTTTCTGAAAGCCACTCAGAACTTCCATTCCCCAAGGAAAGAGGAAATGTAGTCTCCAATTTAATTCTTGCTTCAAAATTCTGAATGCTAGAAGCATCTGATAAAGAGCAATGTATTAAAGACCTTAACATAACGTTGAAAGAAAGACTTTGTGCTAATGAGAATGGGAGAAGACAGGGAGTGACTTTCAGATTGTACAGTTATAAAGTTGTAAAAGACCTTGGTTTTCCCCCAGCTTAATACCTATCATATGGGCAGCTGATTCTGCTCAGTAGTCATCCAAATCATCCCTGTGAAAGGAGTCAGTTTTTCATTACTAGAACAAGACTACCATGTGCAACATGACATTATACAACCCATGCCATAGACGGTCGGGGGATGAGAAATAGGGGGAAGGCAAAAAGGTTTTTTTAAGTCGTGTTTATAAATATTCCCTATCACTTAGAAGGCTAAGTTAGAATAGGAGTGGGGGGAGGGAGACATGCAGAATGACTGAGATATCTGTAATTCTTCTGGGGCTAAAAAAGACCAAGATTTAAGATAATAAATTTTATGAAAAACATATTTTTAATCATCTAATTTCTGAATCTATCAAATTCACTATTTCTTTTTTTTTCTCCAGAATGCCTCCACATTGACTACCTGGAAACATTCCTGGTATATGCTGAACTTTTACTATTTTTAGTTATAGGAAGACTTGCCTAGAGATGAATATCTAAAGGGATTTAATTAGGTTAATGGTACATGAATTAATTAACAATAAAATTATTAAGTATTAATTATGTGCAAAGCACTATGCTAAGCATTGTGGATGCAAAAAAGAAAATGACAGTCACTATTCTTAAAGAATTCCCATTCTAAAGGAAGAGACATCACATATGGAAAGTTTTAACTTCAAGTCAAATGGAGAGGTTAATAGTCCTTATTGAAGAGTGGCAATGCAGATGGTAATGCTTTTATGTACACTATGATGATCAATCACTCCTTTTCTAAAATATAATACAAATATTTTAAATAGTAAAGGATAAAGGCACCCTTGGAAACTGTGAGATAAGAAGATCCTCAATTAATTAATTGGGAGGTTAATCTTGCAAAATGACTCTAGTAAGAGAAAAATGAGATTTGCTAGTTATTAGGCTAGAAATCCAAGGACCCAATGGAAATAAACTACAGATTAATGCAAATCAAAGGCATTGACATCTAGGGGGATGGAAAAAAGTGAAAAGTAAAGTCTAACATAAGATCATGTGACTATTTCAGAAACTTAACAGAAGAAATAAAAATAGCCAGGAAAACCAGCAAAGAATCATGGAATAGGAGTTAAGAGAAGCCATCTATACCAATACAATAAAAATATATCTTTAAAAAACCCAGCAATTCCTAAACCAGTTTTTACTTGAATTCTTCCAAGGTTTAGAGTTTCCCTCTCTTATTTAACCTTTTTTTAAAATTACTTTCTGGAAAAGTCTACTTGTAAAGAAACTGAGTTGATTTAGTTTCGTCTTAAGCATCCTATCCACATCAAAGCATAATGAGAATTTTCCAGCATATTCATAAAACCCCTGGAATGACCAAGAATCACAGAATAGCTAAACATGGAATGGCTGGGATCTGAAACACTAGAGGAAATACAGCTATTCATGAGATATTGGTACTTTTGGAAGATTAATCTAGGAGGGAAAATGAACTCAGGTTCTCACTCACATTTTGGGTTGTACCTGGAAAACTTTGCTTAAGGAAGTTTTAGCTAATGTATTGGCCTCTAGGAAAGAAGTGGAAAATAAAATAATACAAAAAAGAGAAAACAAAAAACATCAGAGTCTGTGTAATATCCAGTGGTGTTGCTTTACCCAGCTGTTGAAGGACAAACCCACTCCCTCCCTCTAACAGGCCCTTATGATCTGAACCAATTCACATAGTAATAATGGGTTCAATATGAGTGCACTTGTTGGGGGTGGGGGAGAGGTTTGGGTATCTAATTGGAGAGAAGTTTACTTTCTTTACCATACTCTTAAATTCATTCTATCCACCATCCTGGAGCCCAGTGGATGGGAAGGTTACTTAAGGGTTAGGCTTGTGACTTATTGTCAAGGGGCTCTCAAAGTGGATATTAGAGAGGTTTTCAAGTTATAATATATATGAGATAGAGGGAAGTTATTTTATTCATACACATAGAAGTACTAAAACAGAAAAAATACTTAATATGTCAATGCAATGATTGAAAATATTAATTTAAATTATAACTACAATTACAATATCTAGAGAATCCAACAATTACTCATATTAGAACATAAAACAGTTTGTGGGATTGATAATGAGAAATTTTAAATTTCATTTTATTTCTGCACTATGTAAAGAATTTCTGGCATATGTACCCTAATGGTAAATGAGCCTATGCTTGGGACAGTCCTATTCTTCGGATTAATCTTATAGAGAAGTTTCCTCTGACATCAGAAAACCATGATTAATGGACCCATGAAATCTGGAGCTCACAAGATCATCTTCCATCTTGGTCATTTCTTCCTTGAAGTTGAAATTCATCTACACAGGAACCACAAAGAGGAAAATGTGGCTAGGGACTAAAGTACAAGCTCTTTTACTTGAACTCATGTTCTATGTGGAGAATAATTTAGGGTAGTGGAAATGAAGACAGCTAGGTAACTCAGTGGATAGGGTGCCAAACCTACATAAACACACACACATATTCTATATAGGAGTATATATGGGTGTATGAATATATATGTGAATGTGTGTATATATGTGTACAGGTATACATAGATAGAGGTCACAGGACCAATTTAATAGGAAGGGATGATACTTAAAAGGTGATATTAAGATGTGATAGAGGAATATAATGAGAGGAGAAGGGGAAAGACAGAATGGTGTAAACTATCTCATGTAGAAGAGGCAAGGAAAAATGGTTACAATGGAGAGGAAAAACAGGGAGGCAAAAGGGAATGCATCAACATTATTCTCATTCAATTTGACTTAGGGAGGGAGTGACAGACACACTAAATAGGGTATCTCACCTTACAGGAGAGTAGGGGGAAAGGGGATGAGAGGGGGGATGATGGAAGGGAGGGCAGGCTTGGTGGGGAGAGCAGTTGGAAGCACCCACTTTTGAAAAGGGACAGAATCAAAGTAAATAATAGAACAAATGGGAGGTGGGTTAGGAGGGAGGGAAATATAGTCAGTCTTTTACAATATATCCACTATGGAAATATTTTGCATAGTAACACACGTATAACCTATACTGAATTGCTTATCTTCCCAATAAGGCTAGGGGACAAGGGAAGAAGGGAAGAAATATGGAAATCAAAGTTTTTAAAATAAATGTGTGTGTGTGTGTATATGTAATATCATTTTACATGTAACTGGGAAGTGATACATACAGGCACTGGGCTTAAAGATCCACTGTGCCCTACTGGAAAGTTTGAGGGGTTATGGAAGAAGATATGGGAAAGAGCAGAAAGGAGGAGGGGATATCTAGTTGAATTGCTCTTTTGGGGTGGTGGGTAGGGGAAAAACAGGGAGAAAATTTTTAACTCAAAATCTTGCAGAAATGAATCATGTAAACAAGAAGTTAATAAAGCATTTGATTAAAGAAAGGAAAGTAATAAGAAAGTTAGAATGAGGGAAGCTTTACAGGAAAGAAAATAATGCATTTTTTATATGTTAAAATTGATATACTTACAGGACATAGTTTGAGATGTCCAAACAATGAATTATGTTGTGGATCCTAACTGGAATTCCTAAAAGTTATTAAGGGTGGAATTATAGATTTGGGAATCAGGTACATAAATATTATCATCAATCCCAAGTGAGTTATTGAGATCACACACAGATATGGTATAAAGGGAGAGAAGATGAGGGCCAGGACAGATGGAGGTGAAGATCTAGCATAGGAGAACAAGAAAAGGCAGTCAAAAATAGGAGGAGAACCAGAAGCATGCAGATTACAAAAATGCAGAGAAGAGAATATTCAGAATAGAGGTTCTCATTGAGAAAACCTGTAGGTAGGTCAAGAAAATTGAAAATTGAGAAAAGGAAGTTAGATCTGTCAATTATGGGATGCCTGATAACTTTGAACAGAACAATTTTTGTTATAAAATGAGGTGGGATTACAGGTGTAGAGAATTGAGAAAAGAATGAGAAAACAGGAAGTGGAAGTATAAATAATGATTGGCTTGCTCAAGCAGTTTAGAAATAAAGTAAAAAAGATTTATAAAACAATTATTTCTATTGTTCAGATCAAACAAAAGTTTGATTTTTTTTTTGTTTGATTTTAAATGGGAGAAGCATGTATGTGTTTTTTGGCAAGAGAGAGAAATGGGATTGAAGACAGGAAAGAGGGAAGGAATGACACATGGAAAAATATTTAGAAAATATTTACGTCCAAAAGAAATCACTTTTGAAAGAATTTTAATGACTACAAAGTATTTTAGAGTGGCTCTAAATTAGAGTCAGATAGATATAGGTAATTCATGGCTAAAAAGATATATTTCCTTGTAGCATGAACTGAAATTTCGGAAATTACTTATCTGACGATATTATAATTGGAGTAAGCATTTGTTAATTTTTCTCTCCATGATAATATTTGATATAAAATACATTAAAGTTGTTTTGTAGAAATGAAGAAATATAAAGACTAGATAAATATTGAAGAGTTCACATTTTGATTGTTTAAAAAATCAATATAAAGTACTTAGTGAGTTTGATTGTACATAAAACAGATGTAAAGGACTTCACCAAGTGGGTCTTTTCTTAAATTAAATTTCACCCCTAACAGGCAACTTTTACTTATTCAATAAAATTACGTTGTGCGTAATTCCGTTACTAAGATAATGGCTTTATATATCTATATACTTATATAGATAACAAGTATCTAGATCTATACATACACAGAGACACATATATGAGGTAGCAATATTACTTCTAAGTCTCTATACCAAAGAGTTCTCAAAAAAACAGAAAAGAGCCCACACGTACAAAAACACTTATAGCATCTCTTTTTGTGGTGGCCAAGAATTGGAAAGTGAGGGTATGACCATTAATTGGGGAGCAGCTGAACAAGTTGTGGCATATGGATGCCATATAAGAAAAGATAAGCTGGAGTATTTCAGAAAAAAAAAATGGAAAGAACTATATGAACCAATTCTGAGGGAATTAAAGAGAACCAGGAGAACATTGAACACAGGAATAGCCCCACTTTGAGATGACTAAGTTTGGTAGAATTAGATCTTCTCTGCAATTTAATGATCTAAGACAATTGAAAATGACCAAAGATGGAAAGTGCTATCTACAAGCAGAGAAAGAGATATTGAATCTGAATGCAGACCAAAGCATATTATTTTTTTCTCTTTTTTTGTTATATATTTTTAAATTCTTGTGGCTTTTCCCTTTGTTTCTGATTCTTCTTTACAACATGTCTAATGTGGAAATGTTTAAAAATTTTTAAAAGAAGAAAAAAAAGATCAAGGAAAACCCTCCTGATATTCTAGAACCATAGGATAAAATAGAATTAAAAGAATTCTTCAATCACATCCTTAAAGAGATCCAAAAAAGAAAACTGCCACTAATAATACAGTCAAATTTCTGAGTACTCAGGTCAAGGAGAAAATATTATGACTACCAAAAAGAAACAATTCAAGTATTGTGGAGTCACAGTCAGGATAACACAAGACTTAGTGGCTTCTATACTAAGGGATCAGAAGATTTGACAAATAATATTCTAGAGGGCAAAGGAGTTAGGGTTACAAACAAGAAAAACCAACTCAGCAAAGCTGAGAATAATCTTTTTTTATTTTATTTGGGGGGGGGAGGTGGATAATAAATGAAATTGTTTACTTTTAAGCATTCTTGAAGAAAAAAAGCAGAGATGAATACAGACTTTGATTTTCAGTTATAAGACTCAAAAGCATAAAATAGTAAACAGGAAAGGGAAATCATAATGGACTGAATAAGAATAAACTGTTTCTTTCCTATATAAGAAGATTATATTTGTCATTTGTATGAACTTTGTCATTATTAGGGTAATTAAAAGAAGTACATACACACATGAGGCACAGGTGTGAGCTGAATATGAAGGGATGATATCTAAAAAATAAAATAAAGGCTTGAGAGAGGATTGTATTGGGGGAAAGAGAATGAGGTTGTCTCACATAAAAGAGAGTAAAATGAAAGCTTTTACATTGTAGAGTAAGAGGGGAAAGGTGAGAGGTAGTGAGTGAACCTTAATCTCATCATTATAAATTTAAGAAGTCATAACATACACATTTAATTGAGCATAAATGTTTTTTTTACTTAACTTATAGAAAAAAGGAGATGTAGGTGATAAGAGATGGGGGTGTTGACACAAGGGAAGACAGATTGGGGAAGTGATTAGTGAGAAGAAAACATTTTTGAGAGATATGGAGAAAGGACAGAGAGAATAGGAAAAATGGTTGTGGGTGAATAAGATGGAGGAAAATATGGTTAGCAATAGTAACTGTGAAAAAAATTAATGCAAGTTTCTCTGATAAAGTTTTTTTTGCCTTTTTGAAGGGCAATTGGGGTTAAGTAACTTGCCCAAGGTTACATGGCTTTGTGTGTGTGTGTGTGTGTGTGTGTGTGTGTGTGTGTGTGGGGGTGGGTGGGTGGGTGTGGGTGTTAAGTGTCTGAGGCCAGAACCGAACCGGGTTCTCCTGACTCTGAGGCAGGAGCTTGACTCACTGCTCCACCTAGCTGCCCCAAAATGACTCATTTTTTGAAACATATAAAGAACTGAGTCAAATTCACAAAAAAATAAGAGCCATTTCCCAATTGATTAATGTTCAAAAGATATAATAACTTCTCAGATGAAGCATATTATGTACATACACCCACACATATAGATGCATATAAATATTCTAACTGACTATGGATTGGTGGAATGTAAATTAAAATCATTTTGAGGAACTACATAATAGCTCATAGCTATTAGTTTGTCTAGTAGGACATAAAGGTAAATGACAAAGTTTAGAGAGTATGCTGGAAAATTTAAATATTATTGCATTGTAGAAGGAGTTGTGAACTGATTCAGCCATTCTGTAGAGCAATTTGGAACTATGCCCATATAGATACCCTTTCACGTAGCTATACCTCTTCTAATTCTATATCCAAAATGAGACAAAATCATAAAGGAAAAGGATCTTTTTGTACAAAAATATTTAGAGCAGATATTTACTAGGGGTAAAGAATTAGAAATTCAGTAGATGCCCATCAATTGGGAAATCACTGAAAAAGTTGTGCTATGTGATTGTGATGGAATGATATTGTCCTGTGGGAGATGAAGAGCAGGATGCTATTATAAAAACCTATAAAAAACGTTCATGGAATAATGCGAGGTGAAACATACTGTGTACAAAGTAATAGCAATATTGTAAGATGATCAAATATATATATGGAGTATTAGGAAGCTAAATACAGAATATAACTGAGAAGAGGACTCTTGTGGTGGCAGAGTCAAGTGGTATCCCAGCTTGTGGTATCCCAGCACTGTGTTTGTCTGCTCTGTCCGTGTTGATGTTGTTTTTTGTGATATTTTGTACAGAAGCTCTTAGACCTTACTAGAAACCTTGAAAGAGGATTTTCTGGTTGTATTTTTACAAAAGTCCTGGAGGAAAGTTTTGGAGTTCCTGGGCTTTACTGATGATTTGTGCTGACCTCTTTGACCTTTAGGGTGGGCCTTCATGGATTTCTATGTTGATGATTTGTGTTGAGTTCTCAGACCTTGTTGGTGGGTCTGAGTTGATGTCACAGGCAGATAGTGAATTGATGATGGTTCTGGCAAGGTGCATGAATATTATTGTGGCTATGTTAAGTTTGTCTTCCTAGAAACAGGAACTCTGAAGGACTTGAGGTAGACTGGGCACTGCGAACTTCAATATGGATTGGGAACAGAACAAAAAACTGGACAAGAAAATGGGTATGGAAGGGGAGCTGCCAGCCTTTGAACCCAGGTGAGAGTTGGAGCTTGGACCATGGAAGAGGAACCATGGAAGTTGAGAGCCAGCCTCAAGTAAAGCTGAAATAAGACTTTACTTGGATACTGTGCACTGACTGAAAAGATAATGATTTATTGTGACCTAGGGGTGGAGAACTTTGACTTCATTACTTTGTAATTGAATTAAGGATTTTGTGATTGACTAAATGAATGTACTTTGTTGAAAATGATGTGACCACTTTAGTGAAAACTATGTAGGCATTTTAGTGATAAGTTCTTGAGTTGTGATATGGTGAATGCTGTATTTTGATTTTCTATGGATTTTTTGTTCTGATTTGTTATTGAATAAATAGTTTGCTATACTGTATTATTAGAGGTTTGAAAGCTGTTCACAGCATCAGTCCTCTGGCAAGGTGCATGTTCATGGCTTTACAGATATCAAGTTACACCTATTAGATTGGCTAAGATGAAAGAAATGAAAAATGACAAATGTTGGAGGGGATGTGAAAAAAGGACCACTAATGGACAGTTGGTGGAATTGTCAACTAATCCAAAAATTCTGGAGAATAATTTGCTACTACTTTCAAGGGTCTATAAACTGTCCATACCCTTTAATATAAAAATATCACTACTAGGTCTTTACACCAAAGAGATGAAAGACAGTTGGAAAGGATCCATGTGTACAAAGCTATTTGTAGAAGATCTTTTTTTTCTGGCAAAGAATTAGAAATTGTGTGGTTGTACATTGATTATGGAATGCCTGAACAAGTTGCGATATATGAATGGGATCAAATATTATTGTCCTATAAGAAATGATGAGCAAGATGGTTTCAGGGGAAAAAAACACCGGGAAGACAAATCAACTCATACAAAGTAAAGTGAGCAAAACCAGGAGAACATTGTACACAGTAAAAGCAATACATAAGGGTGATCTTTGAGAGATTTAACTACTTTGATCAAGACAATGATCTAAGAGAATTCTCAAGATCCATGACAAAAATTGCTATTCATTCTAGAGAGAAAATTGATGAACTCTTTATGCAGATGGAAACATACTTACTAAAGTTTTCTTCATAATTATTTTTTATTTTGTTTGTGTTTTCTTTTGCAACAGGGCTAAAATTGAAAAATGTTTTGAATGCTGTAACTATGTATAATCAAAATCAAATTTCTTGCCTGACCAAGGAGGGGATAGGAATTAGTAGAAAAAAGAAAGTTCAGAACTGAAAATTTTGAAAAAGAGATTGTAATTTTTTTTTTACATTTGATTGGAAAATATCTAATTAAATAATGATATACTTTTAAAAAGAAAAGACAGTGTGATACAAGAAAATTATGGAAAGTGAATTAATATCTTTGTCAAAGAGGCACAAAAGAAATCATGGAGGAAACAAAACATCAAATTATAGCCAATATGGCCAAATTATGGAAGATATCATTGAAGAAAAAAAATTAGAAATTAAAATTGGTCTAGTAATTAGCAATTGTTTTCCAAATCTTCATTCTTTTGACTGTGTTCTAATATTTCTTTATGTCTGATAGCCTCTTTCTCAGTCAGCATCAGATACCCAATGTATTCATCTTGGATTGAGTTTGGTTCTCAGCTTTCATAGTTCCTCTTCCTTGGTCCCAGCTCCTTTCCAAATTTACCCAACTGTCACCTGGATTCAAAGGGAGGCAGCTTTCAGCTGCTCATCCAGTTCCTTGTCTGGGTCCTTGTCCAGTTTCCATATCACATTGAAGCTCACAGTGTCTAGTCCACCTCAAGTCCTTCATAGTTCCTTTTTCTAGGGAGAAAAAAAAGCTTAAAAGACTGTCAATAATATTCATATACATTCCTGGCACTATAATCAATTCATCTGCCTGTGAAATCAACACAGACCCACCAACAAGGTTTGAGAACTCAACATAAGTCACAAACAAAAATCAACACAGACAGAAGAGTCAAACAGAGTGAGTCCACCACAAATGTTCCCTCCTCAAAATCCACCACCACAAGTGCTCTCTCAGTTCTTCTCTCTCCCAGCCTGGGCTTCTCCTTATATATGGTCATTAGGGTCCTCTTTTTTTCCACCCTTTCTTGTGGCATCAGCAACAGTGGTTCACAAGTTCTTTTTCTTACAAAAGATTTGATATAATCATGGGCAAGGCTTAAAAGAAATTTCAACTGGAAGAAGGTTTTAACTACTTCTTTGCTTGCCATTATACAAAGGAGTGAGCATCAGAATGGAAAAAAAATCCTTAATAAGCAAGAAAAAAATTAATCTCTAATTAATCACCAAAATACAAAACCTGAAATTCAAGGGAGAAATTACTAATTATGAAAGAGAATTATAGATCTGTGTAATATATTAGATCTGAAATACACAGTAGTATAAGTTTATAGTAATCTAGTGTTTGATTAGCCCCTAAATCCAAGCACTGGGAGAAATAACACACTATAAAAAATCGGAAAATGAGCCCAGGTTAATACAAAGTTGTCATAGAACTACATTTCATATGATATACCTACATAAAAGGGAAATGGGTAATTTTGACATAAATGGTAATATTGCAAGTAGATTAGAGGAGTATGGTAAATTATATCTGTCAGATTAATGGATAGGAGAAAAGTTTATTACCAAAAAAGAGATAGAGAGCATTGATGCAAGTCAAATGCATAATTTTGATTCCATGAAATTTAAAAAAATTAAAAGTTTTATAAAACAAAACCATTGTGAATAAAATTAGGAGAAAACAGTAAATTAATGAAAATTATAACAAGTTAAATTTAATAAAGTCCTAATATGTCAAACATATAGGGGTCAGAGTCAAAGTTATGTTAAAAAGAGTCATTCTCCAATTGATAAAACAAATATATGACAGAAAGTTTTCAGAAGGAGAAACCAAATATATCAATAGTCACACAAAAATGATTTAAATAATTTATTAGATAAATGAAAATCAAAATACCTTTGAGGCACTGCCACACAGTTATCAGAAAAAAAAAACTAATGTGACAAAATGAAAATGATAAATACTGGAGTAGATGTGGAAAAAAGGTAAACAAATATATCATCAGTAGAGTTTTGAACTTCTCCAACTAAACTGGATAACAATTTGGAGCTATATCCAAAGGCCTTTATAACTCTCAGCATCCTTTGATTTAATAATACCACTAATGTGTCTGTATCCCAAAGAGGTAAAAGAAAAGGGGTGAGGGTCATATATGTATATAAGACATTTATTGACATTCTTTTGGTGGTGGTAAAGATTTGAAAATCGTGGACTGGCCAATCAGATGGGGAATGCCTGTACAAGACATGCTATATGGTTGTGATGGAATGTTATCATGCAACAAAATTTGAATAGGATACTTTCACTAAAAACTGGGGAAAACTGTATGAATTGTTGCATCGTGAAATGAGCACGTCAGAAATTGGTCACAGTAAAAAACAATTTTGTAATTATCATCAACTATGTAAGATGTTGTTCTTCATTTGTTCCGGACTCTATATGACTGCATTTAAGGATTTTTAGTGCAGATATTGGAGTGGTTTGTCTTTTCCTTTTCTAGCTCATTTTGCATATAAGAAAACTGAAGTAAGTAACATTAATTGTCTTGCCCACGATCACAAAACAGGTAAGTCTTTGAGGCTGGTTTTGAACTTTGGTTGTCCTAACTTCAGGACTGTAGCTCTATTCACTGTGTCACCTGGTTACCCTATGGAAGGCTTAGCCACTTTAGTTAACAGAATATTCCAATACAATTCCAAAGGATCCATGATGAAAAATTGTATCCATATCCAAAGAGAGAGTTGATAATATCTCAGTAGAGACTGAAGCACAATTTTAAAATAATTTTATTTTTACTGCTTTTTTCTTTGCTTTTTTTTCTTTTTTCTTTTCTATTTTGCAATGTGACTAATATAGAAATGTGTTTTACATGATTCACAGGTATAATAGATATCATATTCTTTGAAGTTGGAGGGAGAAAAAACTGGAGCTCAAAATTTAAAAAATGCTTATACACATATGCATATTTACATATATGTATATATTTCGTAAAAGTGCTATTGACTATGTTATGAATAGGTTTCAAAATTTAAAGGTAAAATTCAGTAATTAAGATTTAAATAATAAATTTAAAACTTATATTGAGTCAAACCATTTACCCAAAATTAGGGAGGGAATGTTTGAGTGTATTCCTTAAAATAAATACACGTGATAGATGACATAAAGAAAAAGCTAACAAACAAGATGTAATGATATAATACAGGAAACATCATGCTTCTAGAACGGCATAATGAAATAAGTGAGCAAACAAAAACAATCTGAATTCTAATAAAATCTGCTCAGAATGATATGAATTGGAAGATAAAATTCAGAAGAATGGAATAAAATCTTTAGCATCAGAAAGTAAATTTTAGACAACATGTCCCAGAAGCTGAGGGCCAAACTTCACATCTCTGGAAGATGAAATATTTCAAATACCCTTGAAGAGACAGATTACATAAAGAGAAATCTCTATCATAAATTTATTGCCCTATTCATAAACAATTAGGAAAATTAAGTGTATTTCATCCCAAATTTGAAATATTGTGTCCAAATTCAGGCACCATATTTATAAAGGTCATTGCTAAGCTGGAGAATTTTCTAAGGAGTGCAACATACATGCTTAATAGTTTTGAGGTTATGTTTATGACTATTTATTTGTAAAGTCAATCATGAGCAGCTCTCCTGAGGAATGATGCAGTGAATAACATTAAGGATATAATTGCATAGTATAGTGAATTCTGTATTTCTTCAGCAATAAACTAACATTCAAGAAACTAAAACACAATGTTCAAAAAAATATAACATAACAACTTGTTAGTAAAGTGGCCACATACTCTGCAACAAAACATATCATTCAGTAATTGACAATCTCTTTAGTCAATAGTGTCCAAGTAAAATCTTCTTTCATCTGACTAAATATTGGGTTCCAATCTTCCTTAAGCCAATCATTCTTAAGAGGTAACAAAAAATGCAAACACCACCCATCCCTAGGTCACAGTAAGTCACAGTCTCATCAGTCAATACAGTGTATCCAAGTAAAGTCTTCTTTAATTTTAACTGGAGGTTGACTTCCAAACCCTGCTGGAAACTTTTCCATGAGCTGAGTGCTCCCAGTTGTTGCCTGTATTCACCTGCCTCTTGCCTGGACTTACACATAGGCAACTCTCCCCTCCTGTTACATACCTCAGCTTACTGGGCCTGCTCCACTCCAATGTCTTTGAAGTTGCTGTTTTCAGAAAGACAAAGCCTAACAGAGCTACAACAATACTTACAAACATTAAGCTTAACAGAACTACAACAAATATTTCTCTTTTTTTTCAAATATTCCATTAACTTCTGGTTTAAATCATTTATTTCCTCCAGATTTTGAGTTACAAATTTATTCCTTGTTTTTCCCCTACCCACCACCCCAAAATAGTGATCCCACAGGTTATTCCCTCCTCTAATCTCCTCTCTCCCATATCTTCTCCCATACCCCCTTCAACTTTTCCAGTAGTGCATGATGGATCTCTATGCCCCAATGCCTGTATAACATTTTCCAACTACATGTAAAATAGTATTAATAACTGCATTTATATATTTTTAAAATATTTATTTTAAAATTTGAATTCCAGTTTCATTCCTTTCCTCCCTTGCATTTCTGTATAGGTTGTACATGTATAGCTATGCAAAACATTACTATAGTAGATATATTTTAAAATACTGACTATATTTCACTCCCTTCTATCCCAACTCCCACTTGTTCTATTATCTACCATGATCCTGTCCCTTTTCTTTTTTTTAAATTCAATTTTTAATTTATTAATTTGTTTCCTTTTAGTTTACAGGATTCAATTCCACAATTCCTTGAATTTCACATTTTGTCCCCCTCCTTCCCCTCCCCCGCATGGCATCTTATAATCAAGTATAGGATCTGTAAATACTTTCACATTATACAATGGTCAGGTTATAAGGATGGATTATACCAGCTGGAATGAAAAATGGTAAAGAGGACATAAAATCAAATAAGAGAACGAAAAAGATCAGGTATTTTGCTTCCACCTGGATATAAATTTAGTTCTTTCTAGTTCTTTCTCTGGATGCACGTTTTTCTCTCCATCATGTGTCTTTTGGGATTGACTTATATCCCTGCATTGTTGAGAAGAGTCCAGTCTATCAAAGTTGGTTATCACAAAAACGTTGTGTCTGTAATTGTGTACAAATTCCTCCTGGTTCTGCTCTTCTCACTCAGCATCAGTTCTTTTAAGCCCCTCCAGGTAAATATGAAGACCGCCTGCTCCCCGTTTCTTATAGCGCAATAATATTCCCTAACATGCATATACCACAACTTGTTCAGCCATTCCCCAATTGATGGACACCCCCTTAATATCCAATTCGTTAAAACAGCTGCTATAAACAATTATGTACATATGGGTCTTTCTCCCATTTCTATGATCTCTTTGGGATATAAACCTAGGAGTGGTATTGCTGGATCAAAGGGTATGAAAGTATTTATAGCCCTTTGGGCATAGTTACAGATTGCTTTCCAGAAAGGCTGGATCAGTTCACAACTCCACCAACAATGCATTAGTGTTCCAGTTTGCCCACATCCTCTTCAGCATTTGTCATTTTCCTGTTTTGTCATCTTAACCAATCTAATTGGTGAGATGTGATACCTCAGAGTTGTTTTGATTTGCATTTCTCTAATCAATAGTGAATTAGAGCATTTCTTCATGTGCTTATAGATAGCTTTAATTTCTTTCTCAGAAAACTGCCTGTTCATATCCTTTGACCATTTATCAATTGGGGAATGACTTGTATTCTTATAAATTTAACTCAGTTCTCTGTATATTTTAGAGATGAGTCCTTTGTCAGAGACATAGGTTGTAAAGATTCTTTCCCAATTTCCCACCTCCCTCCTAATCTTGGTTACATTGGCTTTATATGTACAGAATCTTTTCAATTTCATGTAGTCAAAATTATCCATTTTACATTTTATAATGTTCTCTAATTCCTGTTTCATCATAAAGTCATTCTCTCTCCACAAGTCTGATAGATAAACAATTCCTTGTTTTAGCAGACTGCTTACAGTATCAACCTTTATACCTAGATCATGAACCCATTTAGAATTGATTTTGGTATATGGTGTTAGATAATGGTCTATGTCCAGTTTCTGCCATACTATATTCCAGTTTTCCCAGCATTTTTTGTCAAATAGTGAGTTCTTATCCCAAAAACCAGGGTCTGGGGGTTTATCAAACAATACATTACTGTAGTTGTCGACTTCTGAATCTCGTGTGCCTAATCTATTCCATTGATCCACTCTTCTATTCCTAAGCCAGTACCAAGTAGTTTTGATGACTGCTGCTTTATAATACAGATTGAAATCTGGTAAAGCTAGTCCACCTTCCCTAGCATTTTTTTTCATTAATTCCCTTGATATTCTGGACCGTTTATTCTTCCAGATGAATTTTGTTACTATTTTTTCTAACTCTATAAAGTAGTTTTTTGGTAAATTAATTGGTATGGCACTAAATATATAATTTAATTTAGGTAAAATTGTCATTTTTATTATATTAGCTCGACCCAGCCATGAGCAATTGATATTTTTCCAATTACTTAGATCTGACTTTATTTGTGTGAAAAGTGTTTTGTAGTTATGATCATACAGGTCCTGGGTTTGTTTTGGCAGGTAGATTCCCAAATATTTTATAATGTCTACAGTAACTTTAAATGGGATTTCTCTTTCTACTTCTTGCTGTTGAGTTTCATTGGAAATATATAGGAATGCCGAGGATTTATGTGGGTTTATTTTATATCCTGCAACTTTGCCAAATTTATTTATTGTCTCAAGCAGTTTTTTACTTGATTCTCTAGGATTCTCTAAGTATATCATCATATCATCTGCGAAGAGTGATAGCTTGGTCTCTTCTTTGCCTAACTTGATTCCTTTGATTTCTTTTTCTTCTCTAATTGCTACTGCTAACATTTCTAGTACCAGATTGAATAAGAGGGGTGATAGTGGACATCCTTGTTTCACCCCTGATCTTATGGGAAATACTTCCAGCTTCTCCCCATTGCATATAATACTTGCTGCGGGCATTAAATAGATGCTACCTATTATTTTAAGGAAGGCTCCATTTATTCCTATACTTTCTAATGTTTTTAATAGGAATGGATGTTGTATTTTGTCAAAAGCCTTTTCTGCATCTATTGAGATGATCATGTGGTTTCTGCTAGTTTTATTGTTTATATGATCAATTATACTGATGGTTTTCCTAATATTAAACCATCCTTGCATTCCTGGAATAAATCCTACCTGATCAAAGTGTATTATTCTTGAGATAAGTTGCTGTAGTCTTTTGGCTTGTATTTTATTTAGAATTTTTGCATCTATATTCATGACGGAGATTGGTCTATAATTTTCTTTCTCTGTTTTATCTCTTCCTGATTTAGGTATCAGTACCATATTTGTGTCATAAAAAGAATTTGGTAGGACTCCTTCTTCACTAATTTTCCCCAAAAATTTGTAGAGTATTGGAATCAATTGTTCTTTAAATGTTTGATAGAATTCACTAGTGAATCCATCTGGCCCTGGAGATTTTTTCCTAGGGAGGTGACTGATGGCTTGTTCAATTTCTTTTTCTGAGATGGGATTATTTAAGTAATCTACTTCCTCTTCAGTAAATCTGGTCAACTTGTTTGTTTCTAAATATTCATCCATTTCCCTAAGATTGTCAATTTTATGTGCATACAATTGGGAAAAATAATTCCTAATTATTGTTTCGATTTCCTCTTCATTGGAGGTAGATTCACCCTTTTCATTTTTGATACTCGTAATCTGGTTTTCTTCTTTCTTTTTTTTATCATATTGACTAAGGGTCTATCAATTTTGTTGGTTTTTTCATAAAACCAGCTCTTGGTTTTATTTATTAGTTCAATAGTTTTCTTAATTTCGATTTTATTAATCTCTCATTTAGTCTTCGATATTTCTAGTTTAGTATTTAATTGGGGATTTTAAATTTGTTCTTTTTCTAGGTTTTTTAATTGCATGCCCAATTCGTTGAGCTCTCTTTTCTCTAATTTAATCAGGTATGCACTCAGGGATATAAAATGTCCCCTAAGAACTGCCTTTAATGCATCCCACAGATTTTGGTATGTTGTCTCATTATTATCATTCTCTTGAATGAAATTACTGATTGTTTCTATAATTTCTTGTTTGACCCACTCATTCTTTAGGATCAAATTGTTTAACTTCCAGTTAGTTTTTAGTCTGTCTTTCCCTGGCCCTTTATTACATATAATTTTTATTGCATCATGATCTGAGAATGATGCGTTTAATATTTCTGCCTTACTGCATAGAATTGTGAGGTTTTTATGCCCTAGAACATAGTCAATTTTTGAATATGTGCCATGAACTGCTGAGAAGAAAGTATATTCCTTTTTATCCCCATTCAGCTTTCTCCAGAGATCTATCATACCTATCCTCTCTAAAATCCTGTTCACCTCCTTAATTTCTTTCTTGTTTATTTTGAGGTTGGATTTATCAAGTTCAGATAGGGGGAGATTGTGGTGGGCTATTGATATCCCATCCTCTTACTTACCCATGGTAAGTCTTCGGTCGTCACCGGCCTCCTAGGAGGGATTACCAGACAGAGCACCCGAGGTTTGCAGGAGTTGTTTATTCAGGCTCAGCTACATCGCGACTGCCTCAAACTTCCGTATCAGAACAACTTATAGATACACATAGCCAATCATCTTCCACAGCTCTATTCATTACCTTTTAAGGTCATACATCAAGCAAGCAGGCACTAGCCCATATACCATTACTTCCTGGCCCCCAACAGGAGATTAAGGTCTCCCACTAGTATAGTTTTGCTATCTATTTCTTCCTCTAATTCCTTTACCTTCACCTCTAGGAATTTGGATGCTACACCACTTGGTGCATATATGGTAAGTAGTGATATTGCTTCATTCTCGATGGTGCCTTTTAACAGGATATAGTTTCCTTCCTTATCTCTTTTAATTAGGTCAATTTTTGCATTTGCTTTATCTGAGATAAGGATTGCTACCCCTGCTTTTTTTACTTTAGCTGAGGCATGATATATTTTACTCCAAACTTTTATCTTTACCTTGTGTGTATCCCTCTGTTTCAAATGTGTTTCTTGTAAACAGCATATTGTAGGATTATGATTTCTAATCCATTCTGCTATCTGTCTCCGTTTTATAGGAGAGTTCATTCCATTCACATTTACAGTTATGATTGTTATGTGTTTCTTTCCCCTCATCCTATTCCTGCCCCTGTTAATGTTCGTATTGTCCCTCCCTTCTCCCTTCCCCCCTTTAATAGTTTTCCTTTTGACCACCGCCTCCCTCAGTGTTCCCCTTTCGGCCCCCTTCCCTTTTCCTCCCCTTTTCCCCTTACTACTTCTCTCCCTACAAATCACTCCCACCCCCCTTTTGTAACCATTTCCCCCTCCTACTGCCTGTAGCATATTGTTATACTTAATGAGGTATGCTATTTTTTCTTCGCATCAAGAATGACAGGAACAGATCTCATGCGAAGCTCCTCTCCCTCCCCTCTTTCCCTCTAAAATGATGTGTGTTCTCCTTATTTACCTTTCTAAGTCACTGTTGCTTCTTGTAATTGGAGGTTGAATTTTCCATTGAGTTCTGGCTTTTTTATCAAGAAGGTCTGGAACTCTGTTATATCATTGAATGACCATCTCTTTGCCTGGAAGAATATGCTCAGTCTCGCTGGGTATGTGATCCTTGGTTGCAATCCGAGCTGTTTTGCCTTCCTGAAAATTGTATTCCACTGCCTCCGATCTTTCAGTGTGGAGGCTGACAAATCCTCTGCAATCCTCACTGTGGATCCTTGATATTTTAATTGTTTCTTTCTGGCCGCTTGAAGTATTTTCTCTTTTATCTGGTAGTTCTGGAGTTTGGCCACAATATTTCGAGGACTTTTCAGTTTGGGATCTCTTACAGCAGGTGTCCGGTGGATTCTGTCAATTTCTATTTTCCCCTCAGGTTCTAGTATCTCAGGGCAGTTTTCCTTAACGAGCTCTTGGAGAATGTTGTCCAGGCTCATTTTTTCATCATAATTTTCTGGTAGGCGTATGATTCTCAGATTATCTCTTCTGGATCTGTTTTCCGGGTCAGTTATTTTTTCTTTGAAGTATTTTACCTCTTTTTCTAATTTTTCATTTTTGTTGTTTTGCTTGGCTAATTCTTGGTTCCTCATAGAGTTATTTGTTTCCATTTGTTTAATTCTGGTTTTTAGCAAATCATTTTCCTTGGTTAATTTTTGAAGCTCCTTTTCCATATCATACACTTTTCTTTTTAGAGAGATGTTTTCCTCATTATAATGTTTTTCGAATTCTGCTATTTTTGTTTTGAGAGAATTATTCATTTTGTCTTCTATCTCTCTCATTTTGCTTTCAAAGTTCCTTTTGATCTCATCTAGGAGAGCCTTCTGTGCTTGGGATCCATTCCCTGTTGAAGTCTCAGCTGTGGGTGTGGAGTCCACAGTGTCTCCCTCTGAGGTTGGTTCCTCCCTCTGAGGATAGTAGGACTCTAGAGTCTTTGTCTTTGTAGTCTGCTTTCTACCCATTTTGAGGCAGTGTCCTAGCAATACCCTTCCTGTAGGATCCCAAGCCTTTACTGTAGAGGGTTTTGCCCTGGGGCAAGAGTTACTATATTTTCAGGGTCAGAGGGGGTGTTTGGAGCAAGTGGGGTTCACTCTGCCATCCTTGTTTTTGGAGGTCCTGAAAGGGGCTTTTTAAAAAAAAAAAAGATTTCTGGGCTATGAAGTGGTAGCCACAGAAGTGTTTGCTGTCCAGTATAGGGGTCCCTGTATTTGCTTCTTACCTTGCTCTATCAAGTCCCAGCCCTTTGGTGATAGGCCTGGTAGTGGACCTTGTGGTTGGTGGGAAGACTTGCCCTCCGAGTTGATCAGGCCCCTTCCAGGCCTGTGTCCACCACACCTTCCCGCACAGGCCGCTGCGCCTTCCCAGCCTGAGCCTGCTGCGCTGCCGCCGCCGCACCTTCCCGCGCAGGCCGCCGTGCCGTCGCCCGCTATTATTCCTTATTAGAACTTGTCCTTCACATCTATGTGTTGATAAATCTGGAAACGGCCACAGCTGATGCTGATCTGGAGTCCCTCTGGCTGGTGGCTGGTCAGGCCCGCCCTGGGGCTAAAGACTCTGGGCTCGGCTCCCAGAGCGTTGCGCTGGCCGATTTCTGCCGGCCTGCGGGGCTGTTCTCAGCAGGAGGTTAGCTTCTCTGTGTCATTTTGTGGGTTCTGCAGCTCCAAAGTTTGTTTAGAGTCACCTTTTTACATGGATTGGGGAGGGTGGAAGCCGTGGGAGGGTCGTGCTTCTACTCCGCCATCTTGGCTCCGCCCTCCCAACCGATCCTGTCCCTTTTCAATAGTGGGTGTTTCCAATTTCCCTCCCTCCCAGACTGCACTCCCTTCCACCAAGCCCCCTTTTGTTCCCTTCCTCTGTACTCTCTTGTAGGGTAAAAAACACGATTTTGTGTGTATATCATTTCCTCCCTGAACCTAATTCAATGAGAATAAGGTTTTGCCTTTTTGCCTTCCTTTTCTTCCCCTCCATTGTAACCATTTTCCCGTACCTTTTTCATATGAGATAGTTAACTCCATTCTATCTTTCCCCATCTCCTTTCGGTATAGTCCTCTCTCACCTCTTAATTTCATCTTTTAAGTATCATCCCTTCCTATTAAATTGGTACTGTGCCCTCTATCTATGTATATCTGTAAATATATATATATATATATATATATACACACACACACACATTCACATATGTATTCTATGTCCATATAACCTCCTATATAGACATATATATTTCTATTCCCTTCAAATATTTTCATACTGAGAAAAGTTTCATCAGTTACAATTATCATTTTTTCCATGTAGAAATGTAAAAAGTTAAACTTTGGCAAGTTTCTTATGAGATCTTTTCCCTGTTTACCTTCTCAAGTTTCTCTTGGTTCTTGTATCTGAATGTCAAATTTTCTTTTAAACTCTGTTTTTTTTTTCAACAAGAATGATTGAAAGTACTGTATTCCACTGAATGACCATATTTTCCCCTGAAAAATGATATTCAGTTTTACTGGATAGGTAACTCTTGGTTTTAATTCCAGCTGCATTGCCCTCTAGAATATTATATTCCAAGCCATTCGATCCCTCAGGATAGAAGCTGCCAGATGCTGTATTATCATAATTGTGTTTCCTCAATATTCAAATTGTTTCTTCCTGGCTGCTTGTAATATTTTCTCCTTGATCTGGGAATTTCAGAACCTGGGTATAGTATTCCTTGGAGTTTCCTTTTTGGAATATTTTTTTCAAGAGGTGATCAGTGGATTCTTGCAACCTCTATTTTGCTCTCTGGTTCTAAAACATCAGGGCAGTTATCCTTGAGAATTTCTTGGAGGATGATTTCTAGGATTTTTTTTTTTTACTAAGTGTGATTAAATAATCTCCAAGTACTACCTGATTTAATCAAGAACTACCCCACCCCTGGATATTACATTCATTTCATCAATCACAAAGCCCATGTACTAAACACTACTCCACCCCTTGGCTGTACATTCAATTTAGTCCATCACAAAGCCCCTCTTCTCAAATGGAGATTAGTTTCCAATCATAAGTAAAGTACATTCATTTATTCAATCATAGAGCAAAAAAAGGTCAAAAGTTCCCCACCCTTGGATCACAATTGAATCTACCTCAGGGTTACAACAAGCTTAAGCACAGCACTTAATACCCAAATGGAGGTCTTTTCTTCATCTTGACTGAGGCAAGTTCTCAGCAATCTTTGTTCCTGGGGAGACAAAGCTTAGCATGGGCACAAGATACATTGCCAGTCTCTTCATTTATTCATTCTCTGTCTGCAAAACAGTCTTAGGACCCCTGAAAACATTAGCAAAACCCTCTTCCAGGATTTCTGAAAACATACAACAAGAAAATCCTTCTTCAGGGCTTCTGAAACAACAGCAAGGTACTAAGTCTTCTGCAACAACAGCACTGTCCTTCACCAGTGGACAGAATTCACTCTCTGTCTGCAGAAGACTCTCAAGAGCTCAAACTTCTGCTACAACAGGACTGTCTTTCACCAATGGACAGATCTGACAAAACAACATCAAAACAGACAAAATACCAGCATAACAGCCATGTCTCCTCAGTCCTTGGCAGCTCTGGGTGGCAGTTCTCAAAAGTCCTGTGCAATTCAAAGTGGCCCTCAGCAATCTTCTCAGTCTCTCTCTGCCTCCAAAGGTGCTGCTTCCCAAAAAAGTTCTTCTGCCTCTCTCTTGTGTCTCTCCAAATCTATGTCACGAGCTCCTCCCAGTTCATCCCTCTCTTTTCACGTCAAGAAGTTCATCCCACAAGTGGGATTCACAAGCTCTGTGCTTTAATACAGTCAAACCAAAAACCAAGCCAATACAGGGTCATCTTTAAATTTCATTACTATTAGACATATGATTTCTTTTCCCTGTTTAACTTTTCATGTTTCTCTTGTTTCTTGTATCTGAATATCAAATTTTCTATTCAACTCTGGTTTTTTTTTTTTTTTCAGAAAGATTGCTTGAAAGTCCTCTATCCCATGGAATGACCATATTTTCCCCTGAAACATGATATTCAGTTTTGCTGGGTAGGTTTCTTTTGGTTTTAATCCCAGCTCCCTTGACGTCTGGGATATCACATTCCAAGCCCTTCGGTCCCTCAGTGTAGAAGCTGCCAGATCCTGGGTTATCCTGATTGTGTTTCTACAATATTCAAATTGTTTCTTCCTGGCTGCTTGTAATATTCTCTCCTTAATCTGGGAATTCCGGAAACTGGCTATAATATTCCTAGAAGTTTTCTTTTTGGGATCTTTTTCAGGAGGTGATCAGTGGATTTGTTGAACCTGTATTTTGCCCTCTTGTACTAAAACATCAGGGCACTTTTCTTTGAGAACTTCCTGGAGGATGCTTTATAGGTTCTTACTTTGGTCATGGCTTTCAGGTAGTCCAATAATTTTAAATTATCTCTCCTGGATCTATTACCCAGGTTAGTGTTTTTTTCTCATGAGATATTTCACATTGGCTTCTATTCTTTCATTTGTTTGCATCTGTTTAATAGCATCTTGATTTCTCATAAAGTCATTAGCTTCCATTTGCTCCAATCTAAGTCTGAAGCAATGATTCTCCTCATTGAGCTTTTGAGATTGTTTTTCCATCTGGAAAATTTGGCATTTAAGGCATTCTTCTCCTCATTGCCTTTTTGAGCCTCCTTTGCCATTTGAGTCAGTCTGTTTTTAAGGTATTATTTTCCTCAGTCAGGCTGTTGACTCTCATTTCATAATTTTCTTGCATTGTTCTCATTTCTCTTCCCAATTTTTGCTCCACTTCTCTAATCTGCTTCTTAAGGTCCTCTATGGCCTGTAACCAGCTCGTATTTTCCTTTGGAGCTTTTGGTGCAGGAGTTCTGACTTCACTGTTTTCCTCCTGTTCCATGCCTTGCTCCTTCTTGTACCCAAAATAGGAGTGTAATGTTGGAATCTTCTGTCTGCTTTGTTTCCTTTGCCTGCTCATTTTTCACTCAATTTCTTGACTTTTGGGCTTTTTGCCACAGTAGGACTCTTCCACCAGACAGGTGAGTTTTCGTCCCAAATGCTGGGTTTTCTCAACTGCCGGAAGTATTAGATGGGTGCCCTCTCTGAGGTCTCCACATGCTCGGGCAAGCTGGACCCACACCCCAGGACCTCCACCTTAGAATTCAATCCAGATGCAAGCAGGTTAAAGAAAGAGCGATTATCCCTCAGACTGGTGCTTGGTCCCCCTACACTCTGCAGGCCCGGAGCTGAAGCTGCCTCATGGTGCTGTCTGGCTGTGCCAGTGTCTTAGCGGCTTCTCACCCTGGGGGTAAAAGCCCTGCACTCCCACTTACTGGTCTCAAAGTCCAGACTGCACTGGCCTCTCACCTTGTCCTTTGCATCTATGTGTTGATAAGTCTGGAAATGGCCACTTGTGCTGCTGTTCTGGAGTCCCTCCAGCCACAGCTGGTCAGGCCCGCCTTGGGGCCAAAGCCTTGGAGTGGGGCTAGGCTCAGCTTACAAACAGCTGAGCTGGCGGATTCCTGCCAGCCTGCCAGGCTGTCCTCAGTGGGAGGTTAGCTTCTATGTGTCATTTTGTGGGTTCTGGAGCTCCAAAGTTTGCTTAGCGTCCCCTTTTTACATGGATTGAGGAAGGTGGAAGCCGGAGCCGCAGGAAGGTCATGCTTCTTCTCTTCCATCCTCCACCCTCATAATTTTCTTGCAATGTTCTCATTTCTCTTCCCAATTTTTCCTCCATTTCTCTTATTTGCTTCTTAAATTCCTCTATGGCATGTAACCAGCTTGTGTTTTTTTTTTTGGAAGCTTTTGGTGCAGGAGTTCTGACTTTACTGTCTTCCTCCTGTTCCATGCTTTGATCCTTTTTGTCCGTAAAATAGGAGTCTAACATTGGATTGCTTTGCTTGGTTTGCTTTTTTGACTGCTCATTTCATCACTCAATTACTTGATTTTGGAATTTTTCCCATGGTATGACTCTGCTACCAGACAGAGGAGCTTTGTACCAAACACTGGTGTTTTCTCAGCTGCTGATGGTATTAGTTGGGTGCCCTCTTTGAAGCCTCCACACCCTCTGGCAAGCTGGCCACACACATGTGTGGATGTGGATGTGGAGCACAATCCTGATCCAAGCATAGATTTTTGGAAAATATGGAATATCTTACACTCAGATTTCCTTTACACTGTGCCTAGCACTATCTCCTCTTTACCACTATTTCTCTTGGGATGGATTTTTTTTAATTTAGTTAAAACCTTTTTATAAGCCTGAATTGATGATTATGAATCCCAAAAGATACTAACATGTATCCACACTCACACACCCACACATACACACACACACACACAAAGACACTCCCTGTACTCCTTTCAATATGAAACTGTACATACAGGAAAAAAAGAAAGCTATAAATACAGATTACTATTAATAATCTAATCTAATTCTGAATATAGACAAAAAATGCTGAAATTTTACAAAAAACAATAAAGGCTTTGGAAAATGTGAGGAAGTCTTTTTCCAGTTACATATGTTACTTTCCAGAAAATGAAACTTCAGATAAATGCATATGACTGATCAGTGAAAAGCTCTTTCCTTTGGTAAAACTATTTTAATGCTATTGCAAAATCCTTATGAAAATGTCAAGGTATAGCTAAAGGAGAATTGACTTAATTTTAATATTTCAATGGCACAACTACCTGGAGAAAGTAGTAGGGGCAGGTTAAGCATTATATGGATCAACTCAGTTTAATACAATTCTCAATTTTCTAAAGCAAGCATGTTAAACCTGTGGCCCTCTAGGTCCTCAAGTGTGGTCCTTTGACCAAATCTAAACTTCACAGAACAAATCCCCTCAATACAATCATTTCTTATATCAAACTTGGATTTACCAAAGGCCATACCCAAGGACCTAGCAGGCCACATGTGGTCTTAAGGCTACAGGTTCTTCACTCCTGGTACTAAAAGTTTTTTTTTTATGAATGTCATTGTTTGATTTCAATTCTAAACATAGGGTGTATAAATCTGAATTTGTAACATAATATAAAAGCATTTAATCTTGATTTACAGAAATATCATAAATAATAATTTTCAATTGAATAAATCATACCATTGAGAACATGTATGTTTATACAAATGCATGTGTTATCTAAATCTATACTCTGTAATATCCTGTAAACTTGTGAAAACAAGATACTTACTGCTTTCCCTGCAATTGTATCTAACTCTCAGTTGTTTAAAAATAATTTACTACTGCAATGTCAGCAACTAATACTAAAACAATAACAACATCTGCTACTACTACCACCACTACCACTACCACTACTACTACTACTGGTGTTGCATATGGCTTATATATATGGTCCCCATAGTATTCTCTTTGGTATATCCTACTTAGATTTAGTTACTGAGTTGTACTGTTTTTTTTCCAGTAAAGGTAAGATGAGTTTAGCATAATTGACCATCAACTGCTCTGTAGAAAGACAATAAATATTTTGTTGGCTTTTATTTTTTTTCTTATCTGACCCAAAGGGTGAAATGGAAGGAACTGGAGCTGAAATATGGTGAGAGAACTTGGGTTCAAATCCGAGATATGCCACTGTTACCTTGTGCAAGTAACACAACCCCTTTAGATTTTAGTTTTTTTTCTCTGTAAAATGAGAAAGCTGAATTAGACAACTTTGAGAGTCCCTTCTAGCTCCAACATAAGATAATTAAAATTATTCTGATACTAAGTGTGAAGCTAGATTTCCAAAGTTAATTCATTCATTTGTTCATTCATTCTGTCTCCATTTATTCATCACTCATTAAGTCTCAGGAAATGAAGATATAAGAAAAAAAAAAGTAAACTATCCATGTGCTATATATGTTATATTCCATATAGGTGAGTTAAAATACAAAAGTGTGCACTGAAAACTAAATGGAAATTAAAGTAAGAATAGGATAATATAAAACTGGGTTGGAGTAACTGTAATGATTGGGGTGAACATGAAAATCATGTATGAGGTGGTATTTGAGATAACCTTGTAGATTGCCAATGATGCCTTCCTTGTACAATACCCCTTTTGTTATCTATAGACTTTTTAAATTGTTTAAATCTTTGCAATGACATTTTTTTTTAAATATCATCATGATGATTTTTGGTTGTATGAAAAACATACAATATGCTTTAATTCATCAAAATAGTGAGACCTGAGATCTAATGAAACTGCAATGTCCCAAACACAAGGCTTGTAAGATTGTATTTTCTTCTTTATGCACACACATAGAAACTCATTGCTTCTTTAATTAATTTAATTTATTAATTAATCATTATTCACTGATTCATAAAATTTGAGAAATCAAGGGAAATTCAAGGAATCATCTGTTCCTATCCTCAGTTTTGAATACTGCTATAATGCAATCAGTATTATAATGTCTGTGATTTCTATTAGGCTATATGGTTGATATAACACTTTGCCTCATAACAACCTTGTAAGTTGAAACATGTTATCGATGAGAAAATTGAGGCTTATGGAGGCAACATGTTTGTCCATGTGTATACAGCTAGTGACAGAGGCAAGGACTTAATCTAGCTCCCTTGACACCTCATCCAATTGTCTTTATATATATATATATATAAAACATGAGGATGCTTCTAAAACACATATTTTTTTGTTCGTGTTTGAGGATTTTTAAGGTAATTTGATTGAATCATGCATTTTGAGTCAAAGAAACTATGTTGAATCCCATGTTTACCCCTTCCTACTCTCTAATATCAGACAAGTTCAAATGTGACTATATATATATAATATATATGTATATTATATATATATATGTATACAGAGAGAGAGAGAGAGAGAGAGAGAGAGAGAGAGAGAGAGAGAGAGA
>NW_027186473.1:31905462-31914413 GCF_028583685.1 Petaurus breviceps papuanus
AGAGAGAGAGAGAGAGAGAGAGAGAGAGAGAGAGAGAGAGAGAGAGAGAATAAAGCTTTTCAGGATTTCAGTTTCCATATTTGTAAAATGATGGGGTTGCCTTCCATGTAATGGAAATGGGCATTTGAAGATCCACCCTGCCTCTTAATAGACCTAGGGGGAAGTTTGAAAACCTCCTCTGCTGTGATGTAAACTTCCCCTAGAGCCCACAAGAAGCTTCCCTGCTGTGAAGATAAACTCTGCCCCCTGATAGGCTGAATGTGGTCACATGGAGCCAGTGGTGGGAAGAGATTGCTGAGAAACAGAGCCACCAAAAATGCTGATAGAGAGCTAGCCAGACAGTCAGAAACAACTGGAGAGAGTTGGAGCCAGTTGGGGATAGAAGAGCTTAGAGAATTTGCGACTAAATATAGATCATGTATTGGTTTGTGGAAAGGCTAAAGGATGGCATGGCTCTCATAATTATTATGGTTTCTGAATATCTTTGGTACTATACTGGTTTTTGGATTCAGTTTTCTGGTGTCTAAATAAGTCCTTCAGCTTTATCCTCTATCTGAAGAGCCTACTATATTTTGCTATCAAATATTATCCAATATTTATAGTGAAAGTCTTTATCATGATCGTGGGCAATGTAAATATTGCATTGGGGCTACACTTCCATAGCTTCTGATGTCTCTTCATGCTCTAAATATATAACACTACCATGTGCTTTTGTTTATTTGTTGTTGTTGTTGTTGTTATAGGTTGTTTTGGGCATTGGTTTGGTTGAATTTTAACCTTCCTTCTTAAATCCAAATGAAGGCTTTTACATCTTTCTTCAAATAGTCATCACCAATTGAATGACATAGTTTTCTGAGCTATGTCTGTCTGGTTATTTTTCTGTAACAAAAATGTAGAGATAACCCAAATGAGATTCAATTTTTTATGTTTAAAGACAAAAAGCTCATCAGTTAGGACAGCAAAAAAGTAATTAAGTTCTTTCATTCTGTTCTACTCCAAATGGGCTACTTATTGTTCTCTCTACTTACATTCTATTTCCCAGTTCTTTGCCTTTGCACAATGTATTCCCTGTTACTTGGATATACTACTTCATCCCCTGCAGTCCTGGTTTCCTTTAAAGTTCTGCTTGGATGCCCTGCTCTACAATAACATTTTTCTTAATTTCTCTAGTTGCTCATGCCCCTTTTCACCTCAATTGATCTTGTATTTTTTTTTCTATGTAAATATTTGACCCTCTCAATATAAAAGTAACTCCTCAAGATGAAAGATTATTTCACTTTTTGTCTTTGTATACCTGGTGTCAAGAACAGTGCCTGAACTATATTGGGTGCTTAATAAATGCTAGTTGATTTGCTAAATTAAGTAAAACAATTTGTCACCATGTGCTTCAGGTTCATCATTTATAAAGTGGAAAAAAAGATTTCATTTACTCTCTACCTCAGAGAGTTGTCATGAGAGCTTTCCAAGTCATTGAGTACGACATAAATGGGGAGGATTATTATCAATCAGAGATATTCATGGTCTGACTCCCTCATAAAAGCTCTGTCACCCTCCTGGCAGAATTATTTCTGAATTCCAAGAATCACAAACAACCAAAATACAGATGCATGGACACTGATTAATCTCGTTAAAAGCCCCTTGAGTTACAACTAATGAGAAATATATATTTTTTTCTAGCTGGAAATCAGTCTGTTTCAGATGGAATTATTTTCACTGTCTCTGAAAAAGTCAATTTTCCTTTGCTGGAACCAATCAGTATGCTATATCTCTCTTCTGTCTTTGCTAAACTGTCCCCTACAGCTCTAAAAATGACCTCACACTTGAAATCATGAAAACAAAAGCTAAGCCCATTTTATGCTTGTAAGTATGTAATTTATATCATCAGAGACAGAATAAAGTGTATCTCCTAATAAATTATAATTTTATGCCAAATATAATATTTGAAAATATACTTTTTCACAATAACCAATAGAAAGCATTTAAAGACTATTATCTGTGGGAAAATTAATGTCAGTCTTATTCTTGTTGCATGGTTGCTTACTCTTATTATTATCTTGGATAAATAATTTAACCTCCCTTGTCCACAATTTCTCCATTTGTTAACTGAAAGATTTGTACTAAATGGTCTCAAATTTCCCTTCCAGTTCTAGACCTAATATTCTCAGTGAACATCCATATCTATGATCCATCTATGTGAAAACTCTTTACACATAAAATGGTGTCACTTTATTATTTTCCCCATTGTAAAAAAATCATTCTTTCAGCTTTTTCAAAAAAGATCCAAGTTATTACTACTTCCATTGTTATCAGCCTCATCATTATTTTCCTTAAGATGCCCATCATTATATAAATTTTATCTTAGTTCTTTCTATATCTCTATGGACATCTATATCTACCTATCTATATTTATATCTACATATATGTATACACATAGACACACACAATCACACATTCACTGGTGAAAACTTAAAGGGAAAACAGAAATTTTTAAGTCAGAAAATGTGACTAGCAATGAAATAATAACATTATGGATCTTACAATATTTCAGATACTGTGCTCAGTGTTTTGCAATTATTATCTAACTGGAGCTTCACAGTAATCCTGGAAGATGAGTGTAGTTCCCATTTTAGAGATGAGGAAACTGAAGCAAATTGAGGTTAAGTAACTTCCCTAGGGTCAAACAGCTAGTAAGTGCCTGAAGCCAGATTTGAACTCAAATTTGAAGCCCAGGTCCAATTGTCTATCTACTGCACCATATACCTGCCTATAATGCTCTTCAGGAAGTTGAAAATACAGTATTTGCAAGAGTAGAAGTTTAGAAAATCCATTGGAAATAGGCTAGATAATGCAAAATGAGGTGGGAAGAAAATTACTAATCCTTTCTGGTGCTTGTAAAGATCTTGTAGTGCCAACACAATATTCACAGCAACTATTGTGGTTATGAATAAGCTGGCATAATTCTGAATCACAAAATATAATAGATTCTCCACATGGAAGACTGGAAGAACCAAAATATTTATTCAAACACCAGAAAGCTTAATCCATCATAGTAACAAAAAAATGTATACACAATTAGAATGCAAGGGACACTGCCATCCCCAAACTTTCATCCTGCTAGGGATATCCCACAAACAAACACTAACAGAGGCTGTCTGCTTCCTCTCTCTCCCTCAGCTCTAACTGCTATGTTCCACTTCCTCTGGGCTCTGTTCCATCCTTCCTGCTTCACCTTTCCTGCTCCACCCATTCAGCAAGCTCCTCCCACAATGGGCTTCATGTTACTCAGGTTTCTATGTGACTCAAGCAGGTCACATGGGCCTATTAATGAATGGGAAAGATGTTCCCATTAAGCAGAAATGCATTAACAATACATTCAACCTCAAAATCTTTTGTATACATTACATAGGTTAATGGGAGATTAGGGGTAACTTGTTTCAACAGAATTTTACAATATAAAAGGGATAATACAAAATAAGCACATAAAGCATTATCCTAAGGTGGAGTGTGAGCACAAGCACCTCATCATCCCCCCTGAAATGAATGGGGCTCAATATCTTGGGGGTAAGGTGTGAAAGTCTCTTCTCTATAGTTACTTCCAGCTGAAATCGGATGTTGAACTGTCCCTGCCTCCAAGAGGTCCCATTTGAAAGGTCATTTCTTTCCCTGGCATCCAGAACTTGGTCTACACAAGGTCCAGGGGTGACACATCACAGTTGCAGACAAATGGTGACATCTGGCTTAAATGATAAGGCATCTGCAGGTGGAGGGTACTAATTCTGCAGGAAACACAATTGGCAAAAAACCTCAACAGACAAAAAAAAAGAAACAAGGGGATAATAACCAAAAGCAAGGTAGATATAGGCTCAGCCATACTTCTGGAATCTATGAACCCACTTTGGTTTACTGTTTTATAATTTGAAGCTTTGGGGTCATCATTCTGCCTAGATGTATACTTTCTTTAATCTGAGCTGGATCCTGGTCAATTTCCTATTCTCCCTGCAGATGTGATGAACTTAGATAAAATGTTCCAGGAGGATCAGTAGGGAGCAGTTCTTCTTTCCATGCTCAGTCTAATATTAATCCCCTTTCCTAGGTACATTTAAATAATTCATTAGTTGGAATGTCATCTTTTCTTCCAAATTCCAAATGTAAACAATACTTTTCTTGTCAGTCTAATCTGACTTTGAATCCACTGGCTATTTACTCTTGTCTCTCAAGGATATTTATCCTTTCCCTATTCCCTTAAATCAGATAACTGTGAAATTTCATCCAGTCCCTCTGAAAGAGAGTGCCCTATCTCCCCAATTAGTAAAGTTAGAATTATGTGCTTATAAGCAGGAGTAGCTGTTTTCACTATGAGATTTCTATGAGAAACTGCTAAGGGGGTATTGTGATACAAATTTGCATTTCCCATCATAATTGCAGTCTACATTGCCTCTTCCTTTAACTTCCTCATGCAGTCTTTGAGCAAGCACCAGGGTCAATCTCTACTAGGCCACATAGACTCAGTAAGATACACACTGCTTCATCCTTCTGCAGCTAAAGCTAACAGATTAGTTGCATTGTTACCTCCTAGCATATGGTGATCACTAAAAACTTTCTGTACAGGATTCTGAACAATACCTATACATTTCAAACAATCTACTTTATCTATTGATACTGTGCAGACCCCTTCATCATTGATTCTTACCATCCAAGACAAAAATTATTCTGCTACGCTTTGAGTGAATCAATTTAATATATCAGTGACCTCCTGCTGAGTAAAATCCTCAACTAATTCCCTAAACACAGGGTGGCCCCCTGGTTTTCCTGTTTCCTTCTTAGTATAGGGCAAAAGTCTTTACTTGTAAAAGCCTCCTCATTTAACTTTGTTTCATTTTCTTCCCACACATTCTCCCGGCAATCATGGTGCCCTAAGTAGAATACCCAGGGTTCCATCCACATTGCTCTTCTTAATTTTTCCTTCTGTTTTTTAGAGCCAAACCCACAACAGCTCTCTATTCTACTACCTGACTAGCTTGCTCTTTTAAAGAAGAGCCCGAGTACTTTGGAATGTAAAGATTTCCATACAAACCATCCATCTCCCTTTCCATGTGAGCTTTCTCTTCCAGCAACTTTTCTCTGTTTTTACACATAAGGTGATAACTTGTTAGCAAGCTCAGCCTCTCCTACAAAGGCCTATCAGTTATTTCCCCAGTTCTATTGGTTGATATTTCTTGCAAACATCCTCCCAAATCTTTTGTAGTCTTGATTCCCAGTTTTCACAGAACCCTGTGATTTAACCTATTCTTTTGCTAAGGAGAAATAAGGTAAATCCTCCCATCCTGGGGTATATATTTCTCTTTCTAAAACATTTCTGCCTCCAAATAAAGGTCTGATGATTTGCAATTGCATCCTTGTTGCCAAATTGTAATGCCAATCACAGGCAGCACAAATGAGGAATGCTGCTATGAATAATTTCAAGAGTCTAATCACATAGTATAATGAACTCTATATTCATTCAACAATGAACTAAAGTATACATTGACAATAACATAACTTAACAACTTATTACTAAGGTGGTCACATATAAATAAAGCGTATCAATAAGTGTATCTTACAACATTACTCAGAATCCCCACACAGCATATATTATTACATTAAGTAGCACTCTGCAAAATACTTCTTTACACAAAAGAGGAAACAACCTAGCACAACATATTTTCTTAAAATGTAGCAGAAAATACAAACCTCACCCACCCCTAAGTAACAGTAAACTACATCTCTTCAATCAATACACAGTGTTCAAGGAAAGTCCTCTCTCATATTGACTGAAGGCTGACTTCTAAAACCCATGATTCTTCCTCTGTGGGCTGACTGCTCCCATATCTCACCTGGATTCACATTTTAGGCAGCTGTTTGCTCTTGCTCCATATCTCAGATCATAGGCATTGTTCCACTCCAAGCTTCTGCCCAACAGCAGGCTAAATGAGTTCCTGCCTGCAGCTTCTGTTTCTAGGAAAACAAAGATTAACAGAACTGAAACAATAGTTTTTTTTCAATGCTTTATTAACTTCTGATTTACATCATTCATTTCCACCAGATTTTCAGTTAAAAATTTTCTCCCTGTTTTTCCCCTACCCACAGCCCCAAAATAGCAGTCCCACAGGATATCCCTTCCTCTAATCTGCTGTCTCCCATATTTTCTCCCATACCCCTTTTGAATTTTCCAGTGGATCTCTATGCTCCAGTGCTGTATATCTTTTTAGACATTTACATGCAAAATAGTATTAATGATTATATATATATATATATGTGTGTGTGTGTGTGTGTGTGTGTGTGTGTGTTTGTGTGTGTATGTGTGTGTGTATTTTGCCTTCCTATTTTTCCCCTCCATTGTAACCATTTTCCCTTGCCTCTTCTATATGACATAGTTTACCCCATTCTGTCTCTTCCCATCTCCTCTCATTATATTTCTTTCCCACCTCTTAATTTCACCTTGTAAGTATCATCCTTTCCTATTAAATTGGTCCTGTGCCCCTATCTATGTATATCTATAAACATATATGCACACATTCACATATGTATTTATACGCCCATTTACCCTCAAATGTGTATATATTTCTATTGCATTCAACTACTGAGAAAATTTTCATGAGTTACAATTATTGTTTTTCCATGTAGGAATGTTAATAGTTCAACTTTGATAAGTTCCTTATTATTTATTTTCACTGTTTACCTTCTCATGCTTCTCTTGCTTCTTGTATCTAAATGTCAAATTTTTCTATTCAAGTCTGTTTTTTTCAGCAAGAATGCTTGAAAGTATTCTATTCCACTGAATGATCATATTTTCTCCCGAAATATGATACTCAGTTTTGCTGGGTAGGTAACTATTGATTTTAATCCCAGCTCCTTGGACCTCTGGATTATCATATTCCAAGCCCTTCTATCCTTCAGTGTAGAAGCTGCCAGGTCCTAGGTTATCCTGATTGTGTTTCCACAATATTCAAATTGTTTCTTCCTGACTGCTTGTAATTTTCTCTCCTTAATCTGGGAATTCTGGAACCTGTCTATAATATTCCTAGTAGTTTTCTTTTTGGAATCTTTTTCAGGAGGTGTTCAGTGGATTCTTCCAACCTCTATTTTGCCCTCTGATTCTAAAACATCAGGGCAGTTTTCCTTGAGGATTTCTTGGAGGATGATTTCTAGGTTGTTACTTTGGTCGTGGCTTTCAGGTACTCCAATAATTTTTAAATTATGTCTCCTGTGTCTGTTTTCCAGGTCAGTGGTATTTCCAATGAGATGTTCCAAATTGCCTTCTATTCTTTCGTTTAGATATGTTTAACAGCATCTTGATTTCTCATAAAGTCATTAGCTTCCATTTGCTCCAATCTAATTCTGAAGCAAAGATTCTCCTCATTGAGCTTTTCAGATTCTTTTTCCATCTTGCAAATTCGGCTTTTTAAGGCATTCTTCTCCCCATTCCCTTTTTGAGCCTCTTTTGCCATTTGAGTTAGTCTGTTTTTTAAAGTATTATTTTCCTCAGTCAGGCTGCTGACTTTCGTTTCATAATTTTCTTGCATCATTCTCATTTCTCTTCCCATTTTTTCCTCCACTTCTCTTATCTGCTTCTTAACATCCTCTATGGCCTGTAACCAGCTTGTATTTTCCTTTGAAGCTTTTGGTGCAGGAGTTCTGACTTTACTATCTTCCTCCTACTCCATGTTTTGCTCCTTTTTGTCCCCAAAATAGGAGTGTATTATTGGAATCTTCTGTCTGCTTTGTTTCCTTTGCCTTGTCATATCACCCCTCAGTCACTTGACCCCTGGGCTTTTTGCCACAGTATGACTCTGCTACGAGACAGGGGAACTTTCATCCCAAATGCTGTGGTTGTCTCAGCTGCTGGAGCTATTAGATGGGTTCACTCTGAGGTCTCCACAGGCTCTGCTAAGCTGGACACACACCCCAGGATGTAGCAGCAAGCACCCCAAGTGTCCTCAGGGTGGCTGCCAATACAGGTTCTTGGATCTGCTTTGTTAAAGGAAAGCAACTCAAAATGGGTTAACAAGCTTACTTTAATCAGTCAAATATGTATCCTTTACCTAGTTCAGGGGAAAAAGGTAAGCAACCCAAACTTCAGAATATACAGACAGAATTATCAAGACAGAAAAACAGATCAAGTAGACAGTTTCCAAACTGTCCAACCATTACATCCATACGAAATCAACATCTGGGTTTTTCAAAGCCAGGGAACTCTCAACAATGGCTTCCCAGAGTTTCATCTGATGAAATCACAGAACACTTCTCAAAGTAAGCCCCAAAACAAACCTACACATCAGGGCTCATATAGCCTTCTCCTGGCTCAGAGAATGTAACAACCTTATTGCCTCACTGCCCAATCAAAAAGTATGTACTGAAAAACAAGCCTCCCACCCAAGGCTCCAGGTGCACTTTAGCCTAGGGGCAGGGAATATCTTTAAATTTTCATTTCTATTACACAGGGCCTCCACCCTTGACTGAAATCCAGATTCAAGAAGGTTAAAGTAAGAGTGATTACCTCTCAGACTCGTGCTTGGTCCCCCTACATTCTGCAGGCTAGGTACTGAAGCTGCCATGTGGTGCTGGCTGGCTGTGAAGGCATCTCAGAGGCTTCTCAAACCTAGGGCAAAAGCCCTGCACTCCCACTTACTGGGTCCCAAAGTCCAGACTGCACTGACTTCTCACTTTGTCCTTCATATCTATGTGTTGATAAATCTGGAACAGGCCACAGTTCATGATGATCTGGATTCCCTCTGGCAAGTGGCTCCTCAGGCCTGCCCTGGGGCTAAATCCTTGGTGTGCAGCTGGGTGGGCTCCCAAAGTGCTGGGCTGGATTCCTGCCAGCTTGTCTGGCTGCCTTCAGAGGGAGGTTAGCTTCTCTGTGTCATTTTGTGGGTTCTTCAGCTGCAAAGTTTGTTTAGAGTCCCCTTTTT
>NW_027186473.1:31914813-32022862 GCF_028583685.1 Petaurus breviceps papuanus
TGAAAACCAAGCCAATACAGGGGAATCTTTAATTGCCATTACTATCACACCCCCCCCCAAAAAAAAACAACAATATTTATACACATTACCAGCACCATCTTCTCAATTTAACTTAACAGCTCTTAAATGTATGCATCTTTCCCATGGGCTTATTACTCTTCAGCTCAATCCATTAAAAAAAAAAAAGAGAGGGCTTTTTTCTGAGAAATTAACACAGACCAACAGACAACACTTCTGTCTGGGAAATCAACACAGACCAACAGACAGGGTCTCTGTATAATAAATTAAACCAATTTATTGCTGTTTACTGCTGCAAATGACATTCTTTATCTTTCAGTTGTGGATAAGATCACCAAGAACGAGAAAAAGATAATGATCTGAACAAATAAGATTGACAAGATGGTCTAGGAAGCTGAGAAGAGAAGACTAAATAAGGGAAGTAGATATACAAAGAGTCTTACAAGAATTTACTTCAATCTGATGCTTTCAACATGAAGGCTACAGTAGAGGATGAGAAACTCCCAAAAAAGTGATGAAGACAAAAAGTTTCTCGATAGAGTTATTGAAGTAATCAATTGATTGGATGAGAACCAGGCTGTTGAGAAGTAGAATGAGATCCTTAATATTAAGCTTTGGAGAAAGTTTTCAACCTATCATTAAGTATTTCAAAGTGCATGAGTCATACTAGGAGGTAAGGATGGTGGTTTCCCAGGTGGTAGAGGAGCATCATAGAGAGGTACTAGAAACCTATCATTGAAGAGGTTTACTAAAAACACCAGAAGAAAGAACATTATGCACCACTTTCCAAAATTTGAAGGACTCAAATCTCTAGCTAAGCTAGTGGCAACTTAGCAAACAGTTAAGCTACTGTGTAAGCCTGGGCATTATGAAAATTTGAAACTGCGCAAAGGGAAATAATTAAATAGTATAGCCCTTTATCAAAACTGTAAACATGTTAAAATGTCATTCGTGTCCTAGAGTATCAACTTGAATTTATTTTAAAATGGATAATATGCATATATTGAGTGCATATATGTAGGGGTGTATGTATATACATTATTGTATCTTATATCTTATTTTTATCAATATCCAACTGAATATTAATAGTGGGAAAGCTAGGTGGTGCCATAGATAGAATACCAGTCTTGGACTCAGGAAGAACTGAGTTCAAATATAGTCTCATTTTCTTACTAGCTTTATTGCTCTGGGGCAAGTCAACTGAACTTGTTTGCCTCACTTCCTTCATCTGTAAAATAAGCTGGAGAAGGAAATGGCAAACAACTCTTGTATCCTTGCCAAGAAAACTCGAATTGGGGTCATGAAGAGTCAGACAGTACTGAAAGAACTGAGCAACAAACACAAAATATTAATAGTACCATAACAGTATTATTCTTACTGGAGACTGAGCCATGGCAATTGCCATTATTAAATTTATAAGTACCATGTTTCCCTGATAATAAGACCTATCCCGAAAATAAACCCTCCCCTTACTGTGTAAGATTCCCCTAAAATAAGCCCTCCCCCGAAAATAGGCCCTATTGATATTGCTACTGTAGTGAAGGTGATCCCCTGTGCTACACGCTACATTTCGGTACCCTCTGTATGCACCGTCCCCCCCCCCCATGAAACACACGCTGCGCTCCGAGCTGCATCCAATCAGAGCTGCAGCAGTGAGTGCATCATCCTGTTCTTCCCCAGTGATTTGCTTGCTGGCGCCATTGAGAGCAGTGCCGCGGAGGAGAGCTGAGGCAGGACAACATAAGCCCTCCCCTGAAAATAAGCCCTCTGGTGTTTTTCTTTCAAAAAAAAATAAGACAGTGTCTTATTATCGGGGAAACACGGTATTTCTGAAGCAAGATTTATTCAATGATAGGTTCCATTGCTTTGTATGTGCTCTGATGTGTTTTATTGAGTAGATAACAAAATATGCCTTTTTATCTTGTAAGTCTATATGCTTACACAGGGAGCTGGTGATTGTAAGTGTTATAGCCTGAAATTCCCATCTTCTGGGTTAAAACAATGAATCAGAGAAATAAAAGGATGCAGAAAGTGTAAATTTGTCCTTCATGATAAGAAGGATTTTTTTTTAATTTCCCAATATATAAAACAAATTGCATGTATGGAAAATAAAGCCCTTATTGTGAAGAAAAGATTACCCGAGGATAAATGATGTCCTCATTTACACACAGTGAACTGGTCTATTTTATTAATCAATATGACCTGTGGAAAAATTTCAGCAACAATGTTTAATAACTAAGCTTTATGATTTGTAGTATGATATTAATTTGGAAATAAGATATTTGATTTTTTACTACAACTATACCTTAAAACTTGGAGTTCCTTGAGGAGTTCTAAATGTATAATTCACTTGTTTTAAGTAACTTATAAATTCTTCTTGACCCTAAGGTCATAAAAGCATTTGGAAGACATTAATTATTGTTCTCCTCCTTTCTATGTTACCGTAAGAAAACTTAATAAGTGTATGAGTGTGTGCATGTTTAATTCCAGCAGCCATTTTGAGAAAGGTTTCAGCTAGGATCCAGGTAGAACAAATGACTTTTCTTTAGTCACACAAGAAACCAAGAATAGGAATCAGGTCTTTTGCTTTCTAATCTCCATGCCTATTTTTTTTCCAGGTGCTTTAATTTTCATGTTAGTGTTTGAAGCAAAACAAATATTTGCATCCAGTAGTATATACTTACTGTTTGTTTAAACAGACTTTTTTTTGTTAAAGCAAAAAAATTTTCCATTTTACAAAGCTATACAGATGTTCCTTCTGAAATTCCAGAGCTTCAGAGCCAATTTATCTTATAGGAGAAAATGACTCGATTTCATTCATATTTTGTTTGGCAAAATAATCAGCTATGTAAAACTAAGCCTATTTACTGTGTGTGCATTTTTAAACCTTTAATATAATATAGGTAGCATGTAAAAGGCCCAGATTATCTTTAGTATTTTGATATTAGCAATTAATAATCATCCTTCTTGTCCATATGCTATTAACAAAAGTTTCAGATTTTGTCCTTGATAGTCATAGACTCCAAGCTAGTAAAGTGACCTAAGGCTAAATTCGTGATATAGATGAGAAAAGTGGGCAGAGTCAAGGTGGTTGAGTAGAAACAGGGCTGCTGCCAGGATCCATCTCCCACCAACTCCAATTCATGTAAAAGGTGACTATGAACAAACTTTGGAGCTACAGAACTCACAAAATGACACAGAGAAGCTAACTTCCCACTGAGGAGAGCCCAGCAGGGCGGCAGGAAGCAGCCAGCACAGCACTCTGGGAGCTGACCTCAGTCCTGTGTGAGGCAGAGGTTTTAGCCCCAGGATGGGCCTGAGCAGCCACCAGCTGGAGGGACTTCAAATCACAAGGATCTGTGGTCATTTCAAGAATTATCAATTCATAGGTGCTAAGGACAAAATGAGAGGTCAGTGCAGTGTGGAATTTAGGATCCAGTAGTTGGAAGTGTGGTTGGCCTTTATGCCCTGGAGGTAGAAGCCACTGAGGTGCTTCAGTGGTTTAGCCACTGCCACTTGGAAGCTTTACCTCCTGGACTGAAGACTGTAGGTGTCCAAGTGACAAGTCTGAGGGGTATTCACTTTTGCTTTAAACTGGTTGGATCTAGATTGCTGTCTAGGGTAGAGGTCCTGGGGTGTGTGACCAGCTTGTCAGAATATGTGGAGGCTTCAGAGAGGGCACCCAACTAATACCTTTGGGAGCTGAAAAAACCCCAGCATTTGGAATGAAGCTTCCCTGTCTGTTAGCAGAGTCCTACTGTGGCAAGAAGCCCAAAAGTCAAGTAATTGAGTGACAACATGAGTAAATGTGGAAATCAAAGAAAACAGAGGAATCCAACATTAAACTACTATTTTGGGAACAACAAGGATCAAAGCAAGGAACAATAGGAAGACATTGAAGTCAGAACTCCTGCACCAAAAGCTTCAAAGAAAAATATGAGTTGGTTACAGGCCATAGAGGAGATTTATAAGGATTTTGAAAATCAAATAAGCAAAGTGGAGGAAAATTTGGGAAGAGAAATGAGAAAGATGTGAGAAAATTATGAAATGAGAGTCAAAAATCTGACTGAAGAAAATAACACCTAAAAAATAGAATATCTCTAATGGCAAAAGAGGCTCAAAAAGGCAATGAGGAGAAGAATCCCTTAAAAAGTCGAATTTTCCATATGGAAAAAGAATCTCAAAAGCTCACTGAAGAGAATGGTTATTTCAGCATTAGATTGGAGTAAATGGAAGCTAGTGACTACCTGAGAAATCAAGATACTATAAAACAGATAAAAAATGAAAAAAAAAATAGAAGGCATGTGAATTATCTCATTGGGAAAACCACTGACCTAGAAAATAGATCCAGGAGAGATAATTTAAAAACTATTGGACTATTTGAAAGACATGATCAAGGAAAGAACCTAGAAATTACGCTTCAAAATTTATTAGGAAAAATGTCCTGATGTTTTAGAATTAGAGAGCAAAATAGAGGTTGAAAGAATCCACTGGTCACTTCCTGAAAAAGATCCCCAAAATAAAAGCTCTAGGAATATTATACCCAGATTCTGGAATTCCCAGATCAAGGAGAACATATTACAAGCAGGCAGAAAGAAACAATTTGAATATTGTGGAAACACAATCAGGATAATACAGGATCTGGCACCTTCTACACTGAGGGATTGAAAGACCTGCAATATGATATTCTGGAGGGCAAAGGAGCTGGGATTAAAACCAAAAATCACCTACCCATCAAGACTGAGTATGATGTTTCAGGGGAAAATATGGTCATTCAGTGAAATAGAGGATTTTCAAGAATTCTTGATGAAAAAAACAGAATTGGATAGAAAATTTGTCATTGAGGTATAAGAAACAAGAAAAACATTAGAAGGTAAACAGGGAAAAGAAATCATAAGCAACTTATCGAAGTTGAACTATTTACATTCCTACTTGGAAAAACGATTTATATAGGAGGGTATATGGACATATGAATAAATATGTGAATGTGTGCATATATGTGTACAGGTATACATAGATAGTGGGCAAAGGAGCAGTTTAATAGGAAGAGATGATACTTAAAATATGAAATTAAGAGGTGAGAGAGGAATATAAAGGGAGGTGATGGGGAGAGAGATTGGGGTAATCTATCTAATATAGAAGAGGTAAGGGAAAATGGTTACAATAGAGGGGAAGAACAGGAATAGAAAAGGTAATGAGTGAACCTTATTCTCATTGAATTTGACTTATGCATGGAATGACACACACTAAATAGGGTATCTCACCCTACAGAAGAGTAGGAGGGAAGGGGATGATAGGGGGGATGATGGAATGGAGGACAGGCTGGGGGAATTAACTTAGAAGCACCAATTTTTGAAAAGGGACAGGATCAAATAGATAATAGAATAAGTGAGAGTTGAGTTAGGAGGGATGGAAATATAGTCAGTCTTTTACAATGTATCTAATATGAATATATTTTGCATAAGTACACCTTGTTTGTAACCTATATATGAATTGCTTATCTTCCCAGTAAGGGTGGGTGAAAAGGGAGTAAGTCAATGAATGTGGAATTCAAAGTTTTAGAATCAAATGTTTAATATATATTATATATATATATATACACATATATATGTATACACATATACATATATGCATGTATACACACATATGTATATACTATTATCAATTGTATTTTACAAGTAAATTGGAAATAAGATTTACAGGCATTGGGGTATAGAGATCCAGCGTGCCACACTGGAAAGTTGGAGGGGATATGGGAGAAGATATGCGAGAGAGCAGATTGGAAGAGGGGATATTCAGTGTGATCGCTATTTTGGGGTCGTTGGTAGGGGAAAAATGGGGAGAAAATTTGTAACTCAAAATCATATGAAAATGAATGATGTAAACTAGAAGTTAATAAAGCATTTGATAAAAAAAGAAAAGTTATGCTCAGGACATTAAGTGATTTGCCCAAGATCACACAGGAAATAATTAGCAAAGTTTATATTTGAACCCAATTATAATGACCCCAATTTCAGTGCTTGTTTTTCACCATACTGCAAACTCTTGTTCCATGATTGCTAATTTTAGGCATTCTATGTAAATATGTCATGTTGTTTTATATTTTTATAATATCATCAATGACAATTTTATCTCTTATAATTTAAACTTTATGAAAGCAAGGACTATGTGTATATGTATATATTTGTATTTCTAGATTTGACTATTGTAATGCCAAGCAAAGGCAACTTCACAAGGTTCAAAATACCACAAAATACCAAAATATCTTCATTTTATTCAGTGACAAATTAAGAACAGAGAAAGTCAACATATAGCATAATCCAAAATATAGCATTTGCCAAGTGTGATTCAATAATCTCCAAGTACTACCCCACCCCTGGACATTAAATTCATTTAATCAATCACAAAGTCCCTCTTCTAAATACTACTCCACCCCTAGGCTGTACATTCATTTAGTCCATTACAAAGCCCCTCTTCTCAAGTGGAGATTCGTTTCCAATCATAAGTAAAGTACATTCATTTGTTCAATCACAGAGTATAAAAAGGTCAAAAGTTCCCCACCCGTGGATCACAATTCAATCTACCCCAGAGTTACAACAAGCTTAAGCACAGCATTTAGTGCCCAAAGAGAGGTCTTTTCTTCATCTTGACATGAGGCAAGTTCTCAGCATTCTTTGTTCCTGGGGAGACAAAGCTTAGCAAGGCCACAAGATACATTGTTAGTGTCTTCATTAATTCATTCTCTGTCTGCAGATCAGTCCTAGGACCCCTGAAAACATTAGCAAAACCCCCTTCCAGGATTTCTGTAAACATACAACAAGAAAATCCTTCTTCAGGTCTTCTGAACCAACAGCAAGTTTTCAAGCCTTTTACAACAACAGCACTGTCTTTCACCAGTGGACACATCTGGCAAAACAACATCAAAACAGACAGACATAGTACCAGCATAACAGCCATGTCTCCTCAGTCCTTGGCAGCTCTAGGTGGCAGCTCTCAAAAGTCCTAGGCAATTAAAACTGGCCCTCAGCAATCCTCTCAGTCTCTCTCTGCCTCCAAGATGCTACTTCCAAAAAGTTCTTCTGCCTCTCTCTTTTCTTGTGTCTCTCTAAATTTACTTCACCAGCTCCTCCCAGTTCAGCCCTCTCTTTCCACATCAACAAGTCCATCCCACAAGTGGGATTCACAAGCTCTGGGTTTTAACACAATCAATCCAAGCCAATACAGGGGGATCTTTGAATTCCATTACTATTACAACTGTTCAGCCTCTCACACATTATCTTGCAAAATAAAACTTAAATCCAGAGGCTCTTGTATTATTATTATCATTATTACTGATAATAATAATAATGATAATTTGCAGTCTTCTATTATTGTGTGTATTGACAATTCTGTGAATTCCCTAATGAGTGATTTCAACTTCTCACATTTTTGTATCTGGAGTTGAAGTATTATTTTACATATTTAATTTCTATTTTAGAGACATTACAATTTTTTCTCCTATTTTTCAAAGATGTCAGACTTTATATTGTGAGTGGTACTAACTTTTAAGTATACTGTATGATGTTTAAATAAACAGAATACTTCAGGAACTATTATCTATCAAAAAATTCAAAAATAATGTACAAACTCTTAGGATAATTGTTCATGGGAAGAAAGAATGAACCTGACTATGATGATATATACATTTGCTGATGTGTTTCAATTTCCAAGGGTGAAAGTTCCATTACTTTGGCTTAACTGAGGGGAGCCACGAAGTGGATCTTTTATGGAATGATGCATATTTTATTTTTTGAAGAGTCACTGTTAGTAGCATTCTTGAATGATCGGGCAAAGGTGACAAAGTGAGATTTTGCAGTGAAATGCTATTTTTTTGCTACAAATATAAGAATCCAGGTGTTGAGAAATTTTCCCTTCCTTGGATGGAGGAAATAATAAATTTCTTATCCCTCCCACCAATTCTCCAGTGATTGTAGCACAGAATACCTGTCTTGTAAATCTTTAAGTGGTTTCAGCATTGATTGATGATCGTCTGCTGAGAACACTATGGAAGAGTTTAGCCCACCTATCTAGGATCATGTCCTTATCACAATCAAGTGTGGACTACATCAACACTGAGTAGTTGAGATGCTTCATAGATCTTTGGCCCATAAATATCCTTCAGGGCAACATAAAAGTGTGTTGGATAGTTGCTATTAGCATAAAACTGAATTTCCCTTCCTTCTTGCTGAGTCAAGGTCCCTACATCTCTCTAAGGTTTGTTTTCACTTTACTTTTGAAAGAATTAAATTCTACCTTCTTAGAGATGGATGAACTATGGAGTTCTAATTTTTCATTTAACAGTTTCTGCTTTTCTTCATTATTTTCGTCAAATCTGTCTTGATATTTGCAAATATTCTGACCTAGACAAGCAAATGCAGTGATATTTCCTAAATCTAAAAGTTGTCCTCTCTTTTTCTAAACTACTGTTGTCAGCTGTGTGTTGGATAAACTTTTCCTCTAAGTTAGCAACAATTTTTCCCACTCAGGGAAGAGTTCAAATATGTTCACATTAATTTTTCTAGTAGTAATTTTGGGGACACTGCTTTTGTTGAGTGTAAATCTTCCTTGGAGAGGATGTTTATGATAATTCCAGCACTCTATACCACACATTGCCTTCATCACACTCATGTTCTATCTGTCTCTTCTCCTTACAATCACATAGACTATTAAATGACAATGTTTGCTATGAGATACATTCAAGAAGTTTTATTGTGTTTAGGTAAGTGGAAGAAAGTGTTGGTGATGAGGCCATGAGATGTTTAAGTCTTAAGTAGTAAGTGACCATTGCTGTTGCTTTTTACAACTCCATTCTTCCCTAGGACTCCCTGCCAAGTTCTCTAGTCTAAGCCTAGTATGGAATTAAAGTCATCCAAGAATTATAAGCTTTACCTCTTTTGACACATTGAAGAAAAGAGTCTCCATGTCTTCATATATTTTTTGAGCAGCCCTCTGCCAATGTCTCTCATGTCACATAATCAGTTCCAAATCAGTGTCTTTGTATTTCTTCTTCTGGCCACAATGTGAGTACTAGACCTGTGTTAGTTCTCCAGAAAATTCTTTTTGGCAAGCATGCATTTGTCATTCAAACAACATGGTCAGACCATTGGAGTTACACTCTCTGCAGTAGTTTGTATGATTGACAGTTTAGTTTGAGAAAGGACCTCAGTATCTGGTATCTTATCCTTTACTTGTGATCTTCAGAATTTTCCTAAGACAACTCAAATAGAAGCAATTCTTTTTTTCCCCTGACATGGAGCAGGTATACTGTTCAGGTTTTACAGGCATGCAACAATGAGGTCAGCAAAATGGCTCTACAGACCTTCAATTTGTTTGTCTACCTAATACTTCTCTCCCATACTTTCCTTCAGAGCCTTCAAAACACTGAGTTAGCTCTTGCAATTTATGTGTCAATCTCATTAGTAGTGTTTACACCCCTGGAAAGTATATTACTAGGGTTTGGCCAGTCTGCCAAAATGATTTAGTGGGGTGTGGCCACTGTATATGCCATAGTTTATTGGAGCCACAGGTAAGACTTAGGTGAAAAAGGTGGACACCAAAGGTGGAAAGTAGCCCTGAGAACACCTTTAATACACATATACATATGAATATATATATGTACACATACATATATGTGTATATAGACATATAAACACACATACACGTGTATATGTGTGTGCACACATGCATGTGTGTGCATAGTATTTTATGTATTTGAAAAAGAAAAAGTAAATAATACTACATTTTAAAGAAATGATTTGAATAGCTACTTTACATGATGCAAGATATCTTCTTGACCAGGGCTACATATAGTTAGAATTTTTTTGTTTGTTTTTTGTTTTATTTTGTTTTTTTGCATTTTGCTTTTCTTCTAGGAATAACACTCTGTTTTTGCCTTCATGATATTATGCTCTCCTAATATAGGTCCTGGTAGAATAACCATGTTTTCATTTTTGTCCCTGGTCTTCTGTCTGCTTGATTGTTTATTTGTTTTACAAAGTGATTAAACTATATTACGTTGTAATAGAAGAGGAGTAGACAGAATGAAGGCTAATATATTGAGAAAAATATGGAAGTGACCAGGCCAAAAGAATATTACTTAATAAATTAAAGTCATCCTGGTCTTTTTTCTCTGATTAGTTGAGTTCAAGATTTTTACAGATGACTTGAATAAATTAATATATTTCCTCCTCATATAATTGCTATATCAGAAGACAAAAATGGGGTTTAAAATAGTCTCTAAATTTAGTCAGAGAATTATTATTTGATGGAAGGATATCACACATTAGGAGTTATTTTGTTATAAAATAATTTATCAGTTAATTATAACTTTGTGTGAATAAGTTTGTTTCATTTCATCAAATAACTCAGGTCCAGATGATGTCATTATCCCACGTAATCTGGCAATTAATATATGAAGTACAAATTAATTGTGCTTTCCTCAATGCACAGATTTGTTTCTAAATGCAATGAGTTTTTAACTTTTAAGAAGAGCTCTTGTTTGTATTTATCTATTCCATATTAAATCAAAATTCAAACAATTTGAATAATGAAAAATGAGATTTTTTTTTTTACTTCAACTGTGAACTATGTTACCCATTGCCATCTTACCTACTTAAATAAAGTAAGGATCTTGGGGTGTTCGTACCATGTCATCAATGCACATTATAACTTATGGGATGGATTTAATTTTAAAGTGTCTCTCCCAATTAGATTATGAATTCGTTCAGGGTGAAGACTGCCTCACTCTTTCTAATTGTATCTCAGTCTTTGCATGTAAAATGTGCTTATGAAATTCATTTTTCAGTGTTATTCATTAATAAGGGATATCATAAGCAAAATAAATATGTAACCATTTAATATCCAAGTATATGAATGTACTCATCATCTTGTTTCCTATATTCAACTTTAATTTCTATTCCTTTCGTCAGGACCCTACTGAAGACTTTCTCATTTCAGGACTGGATTACTTCAATAATGTCATCTCTCCAGCTTCTAGACTCCAACTATACCCCACCACCAATACTCTTCAATTAATTATATACATTGCTACCAGCATAATCTTCCCAAAAGAAAACTTAAATCATTTCATTCCCCAACTACAAACATTGTGATTCCTTATTGTCAAAGAAATACAGAACATATTAACTTGCATTCCAACTTCCATGTATTCTGTTCCCAAACTACATTACCAAAATCATATGTTTCTACAAACTATCAAATAATTAAATTAATACACTTGATGTTTGCCACCCCCCACATTTGTGTTTGTGTTCTGGCATTTTCTATGCTTGGAATTTGATCTCATATTTTCAATTCTTTCAGATCTCTATCTATCCTTAAAGACACAACTTAAGTCATACCTCTTCTGGGAAACTTTGTCTGATCACTTCAGACAAACAAGATCCTTTGTTCTTTAGAAATCCTGCAGCCCTTTAAATTCCAAAGATTTGCATTGTTCAAGTGAAATATTATATTATAATTATTGTATTAAATTGAATTTTCCACCTATGATAAATGTAAACTCCTTGTGTATGAGATTCATGATTTTATGAAACATTTGATCATAATCTGTTGAAGTGATCACTACAAACCTTTTTTTTTTCTTAAATGATTCAGAACACAGATTCAGTCTATGCACTAACATCTGTTGTAGAAAAAGAAAAGGAAGATGAATATTATTAAGAACCACGAAAACTCTTCCATTTAAATCAATCAATACTTTAATATTCAGTGTCCTCAATGAAAAAGTCCTTTTAGGGAGAATGCTAAAAAATGTGTTGGAAAATTTTGTTGAGAAATATACAAAAATAAAGAAAACAATGTCAGTAGATTACTTTTAAACTATGTAGAAATCCCAAAATTATCTGTCATAAAGGCATTCTTTTTTTAAGGTACAGAATAAGCACAGAAAAGCAGTTAAATTAAATTTTTATTTTTTGTTTAAGAGAGAAAAATCCTGGGTAGCAATGTAAGCATCATTGGTGAATCAGCTTTCTGTATATAGTTAGACAACAAATTGTGAGAACAAAAATCAAAATAATAAGTAGAATAGAGACCAAAACATCTAAAAAGGTATGGCATGCAAATGAATAAGCTGCAATATCAACTATTTAATAGAGTTATGATGCTGAAAAATGAGAAATTGCTAAGGAAAAAATAGGCAGATTATCATGATTTATTAAGGATTTTCAAGTGATATTATTCTATTCTTTCAGGAAGAGATCCTACAAAAGATCCTACATATTACTTTATTCAGCAAACACAATTTTTTTTTCATAAACACATGTACACACCCACGAATACATACACATACATATATACATACACATGTTTGTATATATGTATGTCCATGCGTATATTCATCCAAGCACAACACTAAATTACAATATACACCTGTTTAAACAACAAGTATTGGCTTACAATTTTTTTAGTGTTATTTATCATAAAACATTTCTGCAAAGTACTACCTGATAGAAGTATCTTCTAAAATGCAAATCATCCTCAACCTTATAGATATACTTCCTGAAAAAGCATTTCAACTTTCTTTTTCAAGTAATAGTATACCAAATATAAAGGTAGTGCACTTCATGGACTCTTAACATATGGTGGATTTTCATACTTTAAATTTGAAAATACTGTCAATGACTGGCATGCCTTCCTGATAGCAGTTATACTTTCCTAGTTAAATCAATGTTTAATACTTTTCTGAAGACTGATGGAGCTGTTTAAAGTTTCCTGATAATTTGAAGACTTGTAAATTATTACTTGAACTCAACCAATATGTAACTAGCCACACCTGACCCTCATTCAGAATGATCTTGCTGCTAAAAGAAATAATGTATACATATGTCAGACCAAAAAAAGTATGAATGCCTATCAAATTTAATATTCACAATGAAATATGAGCAATACAATATATTAATCATAAGGCTATATTTCTTACTCACAGACCATTTTACCTTACATGATATCTGTCTCTGATCCTTTTGCCTGGATTTGCTCTTTATTGAAAGCCTCTTGTCTTGGTCATAGTGTGGGGCCCCAGGAAAACACATATATATTCATAGAAAAAAAATTAAATAAATACTTATGGTATCCTATTAGATTACTAGATTGATAGAAAATATAATTTTCATTAAAAGTGGTACGAAAACATAAAAAGCTTACATCAATTTTAATATATCTCATGATATTACCATGAAGCTTGCAAATTTAAGAACTTGCTTCAAATGGGAGTTTCTCCATTAAAGCAGAAAATTACATGAAAAAAAGTTTCTACTCCAAAGCACAACTCTTACATATTATGTATTGCTTTACATTCACATATGACAAATTTTAATGCTCTTGATGTTTGAATAAATATGAAACCCTGAGAAGCCATCTAATTGAAAAAGGATCTATAACAGTAAAAATGCCTGTATAAATTTATTGTGACGAGGTATCAAATGGATATTATTTTAAAATAGGCTAATAACTTAAGATAATGAATATTATTAAAATAATATTTATCTATATGCATAATTCAAACCACATTAAATAAATTTGGAGTATATTTTAATATTCAGGTTAATTATAGGAATGAAAAAAATGATTTATTAAGAACTTACTGTGTGTCAGGCATTGTGATGAGCACTTTGCAAATATGTTCTCTTTTTTTTTTCCTTAGAGGTATTTGGGGTGTAGGTGTTGTTATTATATTATTATTATTACATTGTACAATTGATGAAAAAGACAAGTAGAGGTTAAGTGACTTGCCCAAGCTCAAACAGCTTAGTAAAAATCTGAAATCACATTTGAACTCAGGTTTTCCAGATTAAAGTTCCTGTGCTTTATCCACTATTTTAACTAGTAGGAGAAACCCCATACTTGATATAACTCTATTTTTTCAAGGTTCTTCCATGCAATTATAATTACAAAAATGATCATTTTGCAAAATCAGCCTAGAAGTACAAAAAGAAATAATGTCCCAGGTCATGCATGCTAATTCCAAAATGCTTGTGAATATATGTTAAAATTAAACTTACCAGGTTTTAGGGAAGTGTTGGGCTTAGAGAGCAACGTTTTCTCTGATACCAGACAATGGAGAAGAATTGGATAGCTTGGAACATCCTGGATTTTGGATCTGTCATTTTAAATTTAAATATCACTTCCTTAAGCACCTAGAAGAAAAGCAACTCTACTCAGAAGAAAAATATGACAGAAAAAGAAAAATGATAATTATTGGAGGAGATGTGGAGAGATATGTACACTTATGCACTGATGAATTGTGAACTTATTCAACTATTCTGGAGAACAATTTGAAAAAAAAAATGCCCAAAGGAGTAAAAAAAAAAATCTATTAAAATATTTGGGAGGGGCAGGCTGGGAAGGCAAGGTGTGGCTGGCAGACATAGGGGCAGGCCCAGAAGAGGTCTGATCAACTGGGACGGTAAGTCTTCCCACCAACCACAAGGTCCACTACCAGGCATATCACCAAAGGGCTGGGACTGGAAAGAGCAAGGTAAGAAGCAAATATAGAGGCCCCTGTCCTGGACAGGAAACACTCCAGGGGCTACCACTTCATAGCCCAGAATATTTTTTAAAAGCTCCTTTCAGGAACTCCAAAGACTAGGATGACAGAGTGAATCTCACTTGCTCCAAACCCCCCCTCTGACCCTGAAAACATAGTAACTCTAGCCCCAGGGCAAAACCCTCTACAGTAAAGGCTTGGGATACTAGAGGAAGGGCGTGGCTAGGACCCTGCCTCAAAATGGGTAGAAAGCAGACTACAATGACAAAGACTCTGGAGTCCTACTATCCTCATAAGGAGGAACCAAACTCAGAGGGATTCAATGTGGACTCCACACCCAAAGCTGAAACTTCAACAGGGAATGGGTTCCAAGCACAGAAGGCTCTCCCAGATGAGATCAAAAGGAACTTTGAAAACAAAATGAGAGAGATAGAAGAAAAAATGAATAATTCTCTCAAAACTAAAATAGCAGAATTAGAAAAACATTATAATGAGGAAAATTTCTCTCAAAAACAAAATTTTATGATATGGAAAAGGAGTTTCAAAAATTAACCAAAGAATATGATTTGCTAAAAATTAGAATTAACCGAATGGAAACAAATAACTCTATCAGGAAACAAGAATTAGTCAAGCAAAACAACAAGAAAGAAAAATTAGAAACGAGGTAAAATACCTCAAAGCAAAAATAACTGACCTGGAAAACAGATCCAGGAGAGATAATCTGAGAATCATAGGCCTACCAGAAAATTATGATGAAAACCTGAGCCTGGACAACATCCTCCAAGAGCTCGTTAAGGGTAACTGCCCTGAGATACTAGAACCTGAGGTAAAATAGAAATCGAGAGAATCCACCAGACACCTGCAGAAAGAAATCCCACACTGAAAAGTCCTCGAAATGTTGTGGCCAAACTCCAGAACTACCAGATAAAAGAGAAAATACTGCAAGTGGCCAGAAAGAAACAATTCAAATATCAAGCGTCCACAGAGAGGATTGCACAGAATTTGGCAGCCTCTACTGAAAGATCGGAGGCAGTGGAATACAATTTTCCCGAAGGCAAAGGAGCTCAGGTTACAACCAAGGATCCCATACCCAGCAATACTGAGCGTATTCTTCCAGACAAAGAGATGGTCATTCAATGATATAACAGGAGTTCCAGACCTTCTTGATAAAAAAGCCAGAACCCAATGTAAAATTCAACCTCCAATAAGAGATGCAACAGTGACTTAGAAAGTTAAACAAGGAGAACACACACACACCCTGCTATTTGATAAGAGCAAACTGGTTATAAACAAGAAGAGGGTATGACTATAAAATACACAAAATGAAAATTTAAAAAATCTTATTAAGGGCTACAAAGGGACTGCAATGGAAGAAAGGGAATGGTTGAAGTGGAAAAAGGTAAATTATGCCACACATAGAGGCATAAAAACTGTATAGCAGAGGAAAAAAAGGGAGGGAGTTGGGAAGCATTTGAGCTTTTCCTTCATTGGTTCTGGTACAAAGAGGGAATAACTACTAGTTAAGCATAGGACTCTATGGAGAAGAAATGCAAAAAGTAACATTTTACAGGGAAAGAGGGGAGGGAGAGGAGCTTCACATGAGATTTGTTCCTGTCACTCTTGATGCGAAGAAGAAATAGCAAACTTCATTAAGTATAAAAATATCCTATAGGGAGTAGGAGGGGAAAAGGGTTACAAAAGGAGGGTTGTAGTGTTTTGTAGGGAAGGAAGTAGTAAGGGGAAAGGGGAGGAAAAGGGAGGGGGGCTGAAAAGTAAAAATTGAGGAAGGAGGTGGTCAAAAGAAAAATTATAAAGGGGGGGAAGGGAGGGAAAATATGAACATTAACAGGGGCAGGAATAGAATGGAAAGAAAGAAACAGATAAAAATCATAACTGTAAATGTGAATGGAAAGAACTCTCCCATAAAATGGAGATGGATAGCAGAATGTATAAGAAATCATAATCCTACAATATGCTATTTACAAGAAACACATATGAAACAGAGGGATACAGACAGGGTAAAGGTAAAAGTTTGGAATAAAATATATCATGCCTCAGCTAAAGTAAAAAATGCAGGGGTAGCAATCCTTATCTCAGATAAAGCAAAAGCAAAAATTGACCTAATTAAAAGAGATAAGGAAGGAAAAAAATATCCTCTTAAAAGGCACCATCGAGAATGAAGCAACATCATTACTTAACATATATGCACCAAGTGGTATAGCATCCAAATTCCTAGAGGAAAAGGTAAAGGATTTAGAGGAAGAAATAGATAGCAAGAGTATATTAGTGTGAGACCTTAATCTCCCCCTCTCTGAACTTGATAAATATAACCTCAAAATAAACAAGAAAGAAGTTAAGGAGGTGAACAGGATTTTAGAGAGGATAGGTATGACAGATCTCTGGAGAAAAATGAATGGGGATAAAAAGGAATATACTGTCTTATCAGCGGTTGACGGCACATACTCAAAAACTGATCTTGTTCTAAGGCATAAAAACCTCACAATTCTATGCAGTAAGGCAGAAATATTAAATACATCCTTCTCAGATCATGATGCAATAAAAATTATATGTAATAAAGGACCAGAGAAAGACAGACTAATAACTAATTGGAAATTAAACAATTTAATCCTAAAGAATGAGTGGGTCAAACAAGAAATTATAGAAACAATCAGTAATTTCATTCAAGAAAATGATAAAAATGAGAAAACATACCAAAATCTGTGGGATGCATTAAAGTCAATTCTTAGGGGAAGTTTTATATCCCTGAGTGCATACGTGATTAAATTAGAGAAAAGGGAGCTCAACGAATTGGGCATGCAATTAAAAAACCTAGAAAAAGAACAAATTCAAAATCCCCAATTAAATACTATATTAGAAATATTGAAGACAAAAGGAGGGATTAATAAAATTGAAATTAAGAAAACTATTGAATTAATAAATAAAACCAAGAGTTGGTTTTATGAAAAAAACAACAAAATTGATAGATCATTAGTCAATATGATAAAAAAAAAAGAAAGAAGAATACCAAATTATACCTATCAAAAATGAAAAGGGGTGAATCTATCTCCAATGAAGAGGAAATCAAAACAATAACTAGGAATTATTTTTCCCAATTGTATGCACATAAATTTGACAATCTTAGGGAAATGGATAAATATTTACTAACATACAAGTTGCTCAGATAAACTGAAGAGGAAGTAAATTACTTAAATAATCCCATCTCATAATAATAAATTGAACAAGCCATCAGTCAGCTCCCTAGGAAAAAATCTCCAGGGCCAGATGGATTCAGTAGTGAATTCTATCAAACATTTAAAGAACAATTGATTCCAATACTCTACAAACTATTTGAGAAAATTAGTGAAGAAGGAGTACTACCAAATTCTTTTTATGACACAAATATGGTACTGATACCTAAATCAGGAAGAGATAAAACAGAGAAAGAAAATTATAGACCAATTGCCCTCATGAATATAGATGCAAAAATTCTAAATAAAATACTAGCAAAAAGACTACAGCAACTTATCACAACAATAATACACTTTGATCATGTAGGATTTATTCCAAGAATGCAAGGATGGTTTAATATTAGGAAAACCATCAGTATAATTCATCATATCAACAATAAAACTAGCAGAAACTACATGATTATCTCAATAGATGCAGAAAAGGCTTTTGACAAAATACAACATCCATTCCTATTAAAAACATTAGAAAGTATAGGAATAAATGGAGCCTTCCTTAAAATAATAGGTAGCATCTATTTAAAGCCATCAGCAATTATTATATGTAATGGGGAGAAGCTAGAAGCATTTCCCATAAGATCAGGGGTGAAACAAGGGTGTCCACTATCACCCCTCTTATTTAATTTGCTGCTAGTAATGTTAGCAGTAGCAATTAGAGAAGAAAAAGAAATCGAGGCAATCAAATTAGGCAAAGAAGAGACCAAGCTATCCCTCATTGCAGATGATATGGTGATATACTTAGAGAATCAAGTAAAAAACTACTTGAGACAATAAATAAATCTGGCAAAGTTGCAGGATATAAAATAAACCCACATAAATCATTGGCATTCCTATATATTTCCAATGAAATTCAACATCAAGAGATAGAAAAAGAAATACCATTAAAAGTTACTGTAGACATTATAAAATATTTGGGAATTTACCTGCCAAAAGAAACCCAGGACCTGTATGATCATAACTACAAAACACTTTTCACACAAATAAAGTCCGATCTAACTAATTGGAAAACAATATCAATTGCTCGTGACTGGGTCGAGCTAATATAATAAAAATGACAATTTTACCTAAATTAAATTATATATTTAGTGCCATACCAATTAATTTACCAAAAAACTACTTTACAGGCTAGAAAAAATAGTAACAAAATTCATTTGGAAGAATAAATGGTCCAGAATATCAAGGGAATTAATGAAAAGAAATGCTAGGGAAGGTGGACTAGCTATACCAGATTTTAGTCTGTATTATAAAGCAGCAGTCATCAAAACTACTTTGTACTGGCTGAGGATTGAATAGATTAGGCACTCGAGATTCAGAAGTCAATGACTATAGTAATCTATATTTTGATAAACCTCCAGATCCTGGTTTTGGGGATAAGAACTCAATATTTGACAAAAACTGCTGGGAAAACTGGAATATAGTATGACAGAAACTGTGCTTAGACCATTATCTAACACCATATACCAAAATCAAGTCTAAATGGGTTCATGATGTAGGTATAAAGGTTGAAACTGTAAGCAGTATCCTAAAAAAAGTAATAGTTTACCTATCAGACTTGCAGAGAGGGAAAGACTTTATGACTAAATAAGAATGAGAGAAAATTATAAAATGCAAAATGGATAATTGTGACTACATGAAATTGAAAAGTTTCTGTACAAACAAAGCCAATGTAACCAACATTAAGAGGGAGGGGGGAAATTCGGAAAGAATCTTTACAATTTATGTCTTTGACAAAAGACTCATTTATAAAATATACAGAGAATTGAGTCAAATTCATAAGAATACCAATCATTCCCCAATTGATAAATGGTCAAAGGATATGAACAGGCAGTTTTCAGAGAAAGAAATTAAAGTCATCTATAAGCACATGAAGAAATGCTCTAATTCACTATTGATTAGAGAAATGCAAATCAACACAACTCTAAGGTACCACATCTCACCAGTCAGATTGGCTAAGATGACAAAACAGAAAAATGACAAATGCTGGAGAGGATGTGGGCGAATTGGAACACTAATGTATTGCTGGTGGAGTTGTGAACTGATCCAGCCTTTCTGTAGAGCAATCTAGAATTATGCCCAAAGGGCTATAAATGCTTTCATACCCTTTGATCCAGCAATACCACTCCTAGGGTTATATCCCAAAGAGATCATAGAAATGAGAGAAAGACCCATATGTACAAAAATGTTTATAGCAGCTCTTTTTGTGGTAGCAAAGTATTGGAAATTAAGGGGTGCCCATCTATTGGGGAATGGCTGAACAAGTTGTGGTATATGCATGCTATGGAATACTATTTTGTTCTAAGAAATGAGGAGGAGACGATGAAAAGAACTGATGAAGAGTGAGAAGAGTAGAACCAGGAGAAATTTGTACACAATTACAGACACAACGTATGTGTGATGACCAACTTTGATAGACTGGACTCTTCTCAGCAATGCAGTGATATAAGTCAATCCCAAAAGACTCATGATGGAGAGAAATATGGGCATCAAGAGAAAGAACTAGAAAGAATAAGTTTATATCCAGGTGGAAGCAAAATACCTGATCTTTTACCTTCTCTTATTTCGTTTTATGTCCTCTTTACCATTTTTCATTCCTGCTGGTACAATCCATCCTTCTTATCTGACTAATGTATAATGTGAAAGTATTTACAGATCCTATACTTGACTATAAGCCGCCATGGGGGGAGAAGGGGAGGGAGGGGGACAAAATTTGAAACCCAAGGAATTGTGGAATTGAACCCTGTAAACTAAAAGGAAACAAACAAATTAATAAAAAATGAAAAAATGAAAAAAATAAAATATTTGGGAGTCTACCTGTCAAAACAAACACAGGACCTACAAGAACACAATTATAAAACACTTTTCAAAAAATAGTCACAACTAAATAATTGGAAAGCCATCATTTTCTCATGGGGGGGGGTCAAGGTAACAAAATAAAAGTGACCATTCTACCTAAATTAATTTACTTATTCAGAGCCATACCAATCAAATTACTATTTTTTTTTTGGCAAAGCTAAGAAAAATAATAACAGATTTCATCTGTAAGAACCAAAGACCTGGAATTTCAAGACAATTAAGGATAAAAAAACAGGGGAATGTGATCTAGTGATACCAGATTATATATTGTATTATAAAGCATCAATCATTAATACTACTTGGTAGTAGCTGAGAAATAGAGTAGTAGATCAGTGGAATAGGTTTGAAACACAAGACACACTAGTAATATTGCATAGTAATATAGTGTTTGATAAACCCAAAGACTACAGTTTCTGGGATAAAAACTCACTATTTAGCAAAAACTTTTGGGGAAACTAGAAAATAGTGTGGCATAAGGTATGTATAATATCTTTCACAGTATACCAAAGTAAAATGAAAAGATGTATAAGATTTAGATATAAAGGCAAATAAGCCAACTGGGAGGGCAATAAATAGATTATCTGTCAGATTTATGGAGATTGGAAGCATTTATGACCAAAGAAGAGATAAAGAACATTATGAAATGAAAAATGGATAATTTGATTGCATTAAATTGAAAATAGTTTTCAATGCAAACAAGATTAGGAGAACGAGAGAAAGTTGGGAAACAATTTTTACAGCTGGGGATTTCCTTTAGTCAAACTAAATGAATTGGAAGTTTTCAGTGGAAGAAATAAAAATTATTTATTATCATATGAAAAAATGCTGTAAATCACTATTTATTGGGAAAATGGAAATCAAAACAACTCTGAGGTAACACAACACACCTATTTCATTGCCTTACATGACAAAACAGGAAAATGATGAATGTTGGAGAAGATGTCGGAGAATTTGAACTCTAATGCATTGTTGGTGGAGTGCTAAAACGAATCAACAATTTTGCAGAGAATTTTGAAACTATACCCAAAAGGGCTTTAAAACTGCAAACCTCTGATCCAGCAATAACACTCCTAGGTCTGTATCACAAAGATATCACAAAAAAATGGAAAGGGAACCATATGTACAAAAATGTTTATAGCAGTTCTTTTTGTGGTTACAAAGAATTAGAAATGAAGAGGCTGCCCATCAATTAGTGAATGGCTGAACAAGTTGCGATATATCAATATTATGAAATACGGTTGTGGTACAAGAAATGATTAGAAGGTGTACTCCAGAAAACCTGGAAAGATGTATATGAAGTGAAGCTGAGGGAAGACAGCAGAACCAGGAGAATATTGTACATAGTAATAGTCACATTATAAAATGACCAACTATGATGGACTTGACTCTTCTTACCAATGAAAGAATCTAAGAGAACTCCAAGCAATCAAAATGGAAAAATGCTGTCCACATCCAGAAAAAGGATTTTGGAGTCTGAATGCAGATGGAAGCATATGATTTGCTGTCGCTCTCTCTCTCTCTCTCTCTCCTTACTTGTGTTTTCTCCCTTAGTTCTAATCCTTCTTTACAATATGACTACTGTGAAAATAGATGTAATATGAATGTATATGTACAGTTGACAGAGAAATGGGAAGAAAACCTGGAACTTAAAGTGTTATGGAAGTGAATGCTGAAAATTAAAAAATAAATAAATTAATTAAATTTAACAAATATTCATGCCCTGTGACTCACTAATACCAATGGTTTTTTATCCCAAAGATATTTTTTTAAGAAAGTGACCTATTTGCACATATGTAGCTACATATGTAGCAGTTCTTTCTGTGGTTGCAAAGAATTAGAAACTGAGGGTATACTCATTATTTAGAGAATGTCTGAAGAAGTTTTGTTGTGTGATTGTAATGTAATACTATTCTGCTATAAAAAGGTGAGCCAAAAAAAATTTTTTTAGAAAAACCTGGAGAGATTTACACAAACTGATGAAGAGTGAAGTGAACAAAACCTGAACATTGCATGCAATAAAAGCAACATTGTACAATGATCCTCTATAAATGACCATTTCAACAATACAATAATGTAAGGTAATTCCAAAGGACTCATGAGAAAACTGCTATCTACTGCCAGAGAAAGAATCAATGAAGTCTGAATGCAAACTGAAACATTTTTTCACTTTCTATTTCTTTGTGTTTCTTTTCTTTTTCTTTGTTTCAATTTTTTGTCACAACATGAACAATATGTAAATATGATTTGCATGATTGCACATATATAAACAATCAAATTATTTGCAATCTCAGGGAGAGGGAGGAGAAGGGAGGAAAAATGGACAACAAACTTTGGAATCACTGTTTCCATTCTTTTTTGGTCAGTGAGACTTAGTCTGAAAAAGCGAGTTCTTGACTTGTGGAAAAACCTCCACGTAATTGGAAGTTGGCACTCAAAGGAAAACTCAAGGGAAAAATGACAACTATATTGTATCATACTGACCTGTACCTATTATTGTAATCTAAGATATGTGCAAAAGAGAGTTTTATATTTGGAGTCGGAGGACATGAATTCAATTCCTGGCTCTTTCTACTCACTCACTATGTAACTTTAGACAAGTCTTTAAATATTCCTGGGACTGTTTCATCAACTACAAATTTGGGGAGGTGGGTATTGAGTTGAATGACATTTTAAGTTTTATTTGTAATTCCACATCTATGATCCTTTGAATTTCCTCCTATAAGGTCAGAGGAATTCTGACTGATTCCCATCTTTATTTCCAGGCCGGGACAAGCCAGAGACTTACTCCTTCACCCTCTCTATTTAAGAGCAAAGAAATCTTTGTAAAATTTCATATGAGAGGAAAGGCCACAGGGAAAAAATTGTAAGGAGTTTCACAAATGCCATCTGCTGAAAGATACTGAGAAATAGAGAAGTAGCAACATTTATACTTAAACCTGAAAACCCTACCTAGTTTATCACTATTATTTACTGAGACTGCCAGTCTCTAAGTAAAAAGCTAATTAATGATAGATATATTTTTTTATGAACTTAAATGAGTCCTACTGTATCAATGTGAATACATTGTGGAGTTTAATGACAACACTATAGGGTAACATATTGAGTCTCAGATTTTTTGGGGAGATTGTAGTAGCAAGCACACTAGCATAGCCAGGATGGCCTGCTAGCACAAGTTCTTCAATCTGCTTCTTAAGGGAAAAGAAACTTTTAAAAAGTCAACTATCCACTTTAATTACATTCATTAGTTTAGTGGAATGATCATCACCCTGAACATGGAGAAAATACAAGCAGAGAAATTAGCATGAAGAACAACAGACAGGTTACCATTTGTATAAGTAAAGAAATATAGCTACACACTTTGCATACATCATTGAAGGGAGCATAGACATCTAAGCAGTCAGGGGTCTCTGAATATACAGCTACTCAGACGTTTGACCAGGAAGTGAAAAGATCCTTCTCATGAGTGGGCCAATGATTCGTTGAGCTCCAAGAAACTTGAAAATTCTCTTGCCCCAGAATTTGATTGCAAAATCCCTGTAGCTCAGCATCTGATTAGCTCTTGGCCAGGGCTCTATGTAACTATTAATAGGCAGGGAATATTTTCAAATTTATTTAGCATTACAAAGGCAGATGATACCCCCACCAAGTAATAAATTGCATAAGGAACTGTTTTTTTTTATTTATCATCGAAGAACATATGACCCAAATATTAGAGAGGACAATAATAACTACATAGAAATACCTGGTATGCCATTGACGCACTTGACCATTCAAACATTTTGAAGTCATGTGCAATAAAATGCTTATACATTTTTAAATTTAATGAAAGTTAGGTACCTTTATTTTAGGAATAGACAGGGAATGAACTATAGGGTTTTTTTTTTATTGTCCATTATACATTCAGAGATGTAGTGTAGTATATGAGATAAGAGTGTTAGCTATAGATTCTTGATGACCTGAGTGAAAATCCCACTTCAGACACCCTCTGGGTTACCTTGGAAAAATCATTTAACTTCTCTTCATCTTGGTTTCTTCATTACACAGCTGGGATAATAACAGAACCTATTTCTCAGGGTTATAGTGAGAATCGAAGGAAACTATCTATATTAAAGTACTTCACAGAACTTAAGCAAAATATAAAATGTCAAGTATTAATCTTAGTTATGTTTACTCTGTGAATACCTTAGCATGGAAAATTCTAAGTGACCAGGCATAACTAAGATGTAAGTGAAGCTAGAAACTGAACTTGTATTAATCGAGATTCACCCTGTTGAGGTTAGTACAACAGTAACAACAAAAAATCATATCCACATTCCAAGTTCTTATAAGAGAATATACATGAGACTGATATTGACAAAAATGCAACTCATGCAAATATGTGAATGATAGCAGATAGGTAAATTAGGTAGTATTTTGTGTAAGTTAAAGATGAGAATAGGAAATTTAAAAAAATTCATGAAGCATGTGTTTTTTTACATTAGATCTATTGGAAGCAATACTTATCTCAATTATTAAGGAAAGTTTCATGTAGGGAGAAACATTTTAGAGGCTTGATAATTAAATAAATGAATAATGGAGTTTTATTTCCAATGAGGAAGGGGAGAAGAGTATAAGGGTGCTCTAAACACTGAGCAGGGAAGAAAAATATTATATCATCAATGAAAGGAATTGATATTAATCATGTCCCTGGTCATAATTACCGGCTTTTAATAATTGCTTGGGCAATTGCATGTAGAGTTCATATGGACTGCAGATGTAGTCCCATCCAATATAGTCGTTTAACAAAATAATAAATAAAGACTAAGATAGTTAATTGATTTTTTCCAGGTCACATAGGGATTAGTAGCAAAGCCTAAATTTGAATCTAGATTCTTTGATGCCAAATTCTTTGCTCTTTTTCTTGAACCAAATTTTATCCTTCATGCTAATGGAAAAATTAAGAGGGGTACATAACATCCAGTGACCATTAAGGTATACTTTAATAAATCCAAAAATGTGAAACCCATGATTTCAGGAAACTAGGGTATATCTCTATGTTTGACAATGGACTTTGATAGACTAAAAGTTTATTTTTACTCCTCCAAACCTTACATAGTTTTGTGCTAACATAAAAGCTGAGTTTCAAGATTGCAATTAGCTTCTTTGACAGTTTTATCTTGACATTATATCAATCAAGATTGGAATATATCACCATACTATTTCATTGTTTAGTCACCTTATAGTTTAAGAGAGAGAGAAAAATTATTCTGACAGATTTACCAGCTGTTCTGGCTGTTATCTTGATGGGTTATCATGTGCAGTGGGAAATATTTGTTTTTGAATGAAATATAGTATTTTACTGAGATTTTCCATCAGGTTGGCATATTTCTGATCAGTAAAGTTAGTGGAATTTTCTAGGACCTCCTAGTCATTAAAAAGAAGCAGCATGGCCCAATGATAAGAGGGCAGCATCTAGAAATAGGAGCAATCTTAAATGTCACTTAAATTCCACCTTATCTTTGTAATTATTGACAAGGTATTTAAATTTTCACCTTAATTTTTTCATCTGCTAAATGGAGATAATTAAATCAGGAAAACCAGCCTCACAAGACTTTTGCAAGTATCATGCATTCATATATATTAAGCAGTATATAATGTTTTGTAAACCTCAAAGAATTATGCAAGTTGCTCTTATATTTACAAGCAACTGATTTAAATGAAATACTGAAATCATATGGATGGTAGAATTTTGAATATAATCTGTTTTGAATTCTTAAAGTAGCTCAGAATTTTAAGCATAACCTAGTGCCTATCTCACACTTTTCTATTGACTTATTATGCCCTTAAAATTAACAACAGAGTTTAATGAATAGAGAATTATTCTTGGAATCAGGAAAATCAGTATTCAAGTACTGGTCCTAATATTTTCTTACTTGGTATACATGTGCAGTACACTTAGACTTTCATTCAATCAGTCAATCAAGAGGTTATTAAAGACCTATCCTATGCCAGGCATACAGAAAACAAGTAAAAAGAATGAACCAGTTACTGAAGCAAGAAGCTTACATACCAATTTCAGTGCCCTCAGGTAACTCTCTGAAACTTTTTCTTTCTGACAATTACTGATTTATATTGGCAGAGGGAGTTTTCACATCAAGAGACTTTACCTATGAAATAGGAGATCCAGTAGAAGGAAAGAGAGGAGAAGAGAAGAAAAGAGAGAAGTGAGGAGAGGAGAGGAGAGGAGAGGAGAAAGGAGCAGAGGAGAGGAGAATAGAAGTGAGGAGAGAAGAGGAGAGGAAAAGAGAGGAGAGGAGAAGGGAGGGAAAGGGAAGGGAAAGGAGGGGAGTGGAGAGGAGAGGTGAGGCGAGGAGAGTGGAGGGGAGGGGAAGGGAGGAGAACAGAGCAGAGGAGAGGAGAGGGAGAGCAGAGCAAAAGTAGAGGAGGAAAAGGGAGGAGAGGGGAGAGAAAAGAAGTGCTGCAGATCACAACACATATATCTCATGAAATGAATGCTAATACAGTAGAAAATAAATTGGGAAAACAGAAAACATAGGGAGCAAAACAAATCATGGTTGGAAGAATGTAATGCAAGCACAGAAGTAGTTCACATATTGTTTCAGGTATTAAATTAATACTATGTTTCAGTTCATGTTTCTTTTGAGGCTTGCATCAAGTCTGTTAAAAAAAAAAAAGAATGTGGGGGCAGCTGGGTGCTGCAGAAAAGAAACCACCCGACTCTGGAGTCAGGAGGACAAGTTAAAATCTGGCCTCAGACACTTAACAAAAAAAATTGCCATGTGACCTTCGGAAAGTCACTTTATCCCAATTGTCCTACCTTCCTCCCTACAAAAACAAACAAAAAATAAATAATGTCTGAAACCGACAACTTGTGAACCCTAGAACTTTTAAACCCCTGTGGAGAAGTTAATGATTATTTAAGGAGAGTCCCACAGCTAGACACAGAAAAAATCTCAGAAGAAGATTCTTGTGGTGGCAGAGTCAAGAAGGAGAAAACTTGGGGTGGAGCCAAGATGGTGGTGTAGAAGCAGGAAAACTCTGTGAGCTCCTCCCATAGCCTCCTCAAGTACCTATAAATTATGACTCTAAAAAATTTTTAGAGGTATAGAACCCACAAAGGGACAGAGAGAAATAAATCTCCTACTGAAGGAAGTCTCATAGGAAGGGTCCATCACAGTGCGCTAGGAGCAGAGCCCAGCCATTTGTGAGCCCAGGTTTCTAGCACCAAGATGCTCCAAACAGCAGTGCCTGGAGTGGACTTTGGGAGAGTGGATCATCAGCAGCTGTGGTGGTATCCAGAAATATCAACCCATAAATGCCAAAATCATAATAAAAGGTCAATGTGGAACTCTGTTGGAACAGGGGGTTTGGAGGGAGTGTGGTGAGGCCTCTGCCCCAGGAGCTACAAACAGTGGAAGTGTGGCAGTTGGGCAGTAAACTCTACCTGGCTGCTTCAGAGCTCCAGACCTGCAGATTGTAAAGGACGGGGTTGGGGAGGGAAGAAGTGAACATTCAGAGGGCAAACGCTCTAGCTTTAAGCTCCCTGCTTCCTGGATCTGTATCTCAGTCTTGGGTGGTGGTACTGAGGTGTGTGACCAGTGAGCCAAAGCTTGTGGTAGAGACAGCACCCTCCTAATAGCTCCATCAGCTGCAAAAAACCCAGCTGTCTGGGACAAAGCTCTTCCCTCTTGAAGCAGAGTTCTACCGTGGCAAAGAGCTCAAAACTCAAGTAATTGAGTGGCAACATGAGCAAGCAAAGGAAGCACAGCAATTTAATTTTAGATTCCTTTTGGGGGGACAAAAAGGATCAAAGCATGGAACAAGAGGAAGACAAGAAAGTCAGAACTCCTGCACCAAAAGCTTCTAAGAAAAATATGAAATGGTTTCAGGCCATGGAGGAGCTCTAGGAGGATTTTGAAAATAAAGTAAGAGAAGTAGAAGAAAAAAAGGGAACAGAAATGAGAATAATGAAAGAAAATCATGAAAAGCAAGTCAACAACCCGAGTGAAGAAAATACACTTTAAAAAAAAAAAGACTAACTCAAATGGTAAAAGAGGCCTAGAAAGCCGATGAAAGTCAAATTTGCCAGATAGAAAAAATAATTTCAAAACCTCACTGAAGAGAATAATTCCTTCAGAATTAGACTGGAGCAAATGGAAGTTGACTTTATGAGAAATCAAGGTACTATAAACAGATAAAAAATAGAATGCAATGTGAAATATCTATTTAGTTAATTGTACATAAGGAATAGATGGCTAATGTTAGTAATGCAGATCAAACGTAAAAGTGTATCATGCATCCTTTTTTTTTCAGTCAGTTTTTTTTAAATTTAAGAGCACACTTCTGGTTACAATCCCATCTCTGTTACTTAGTAAATACATGTTTGACTCTAAGCAAGTCTCTTAAATTTTGAATCACTTTTGTCAGCTAAAAAAATGATTATATTATATTATATTATTATAAAAGATCTCAAAGCAATGCTTCCAGCTCAAAAGAAAATGAAATGGAGACCCAAGGAGGTTAAAACATTTATAAAAATTCACAATCATATGATACACTTCACAGAGAACCATGTTCTAAATTTTAGCATATATTTAGAACTGTATTATCATTTGAAAAGAGAAGTTTTTCCTTAAAAGTTTCCTTTTTTTATTAATTTCTTTTTTAAACTCATATACCATGCATTCCTTATAGATAAAGATAGATAGCTATGTTTTTTTTACACATATAAACACACAGTAATTTATAAATTTATTGATTAAATATGTTTTTGCCCAAGTGATAGACATTTTCTTTCTTTATTTTTTTCTTTTCAACATACATTTCCACAAAATTTTGATTTGAAAAATTTCCCCACATCTTTTGCCTACCCCCACCCCAAGATAGCAAGTCAACTGAATAGCCCTCCCCCAATGAACTTGCTTTTAAATCTTCCCCATCTCCCCCTAACTTTTTGGGAGGGCAAGATGGATTTCTATACCCCAGTCTCTTTGTATCTTATATCCCAGTTACCTGTAAAAATAAATAAATAAATAAATAAATAAACATCGGTTTTTAAATTTTGATTTCCACTACAGCAACTTATCACAAGAATAATACACTTTGATCAGTTAGGATTTATTCCATAAGTTAAAGAATGGCTTAATATTAGGAAAACCATCAGTATAATTGATCATATCAACAATACAACAAGAAGAAACCACATGATTATCTCAATAGATGCAGAAAAGGCTTGTGACAAAATACAACATCCATTCCTATTAAAAAACACTAGAAAGTATAGGAATACATGGAGCCTTCCTTACAATAATAGATTGCATCTATTTAAAGCCATCAGCAAGTAATATATGTAATTCAGATAAGCTAGAAGCATTTCCAATAAGATCAGGGGTGAAACAAGGGTGTCCATCACCCCTCTTATTCAAACTGGTATTAGAAATGTTAGCAGTAGCAATTAGAAAAGAAAAGGGAATCACATAAGGCAAAGAAGAGATTGAGCTATCACTCTTCGCAGATGATAGGATGATCTACTTAAAGAATACTAGAGAATCAAGTAAAACACTACTTGAGACAATAAATAAATTTGGCAAAGTTGCAGGATACAAAATAAACCCACATATATCCTCAGCATTCCTGTATATTTCTAATGAAAGTCAACAGCAAGCAATAGAAAGAGAAATCCCATTTAAAGTTACTGTAGACATTATGAAATATTTGGGAATCTACCCACCAAAACAAACTCAGAACCTATATGTACACAAGTACAAAACACTTTTCACAAAAATAAATTCAGATCTAACTAATTGGAAAAATATCAATTTCTCTTGGCTGGGTCGAGGTAATATAATAAAAATGAAAATTTTGCCTAAATTAAATTATATATTTAGTGCCATACCAATCAATTTACCAAAAAACTACTTTACTGAGCTAGAAAAAAAAATAGTAACAAAATTCATTTGGAAGAACAAACGGTCCAGTATATCAAGGGTATTAATGAAAAGAAATGCTAGGGAAGGTAGACTAGATATATCAGATTTTAATCTATATTATAAAGCAGCAGTCATCAAAACTACTTTGTACTGGTTGAGGAATGGAATAGTGGATCAATTGAATAGACTGGGCAAACAAGACTCAACAGTCAATGAGTATAGTAATCTATTGTTTGATTAAAAAATAACTCAGTTTTTGGAATAATAACACAGTATTTGACAAAAACTTTTGGGGAAACTGGAATATAGTATGGCAGAAACTGGGCATACACCATTATCTAACACCATATACCAAAATCAAGGCTGAATGTGTTCATCATCTAGGTATAAAGGTTAATACTGCAAGCAATCTCAGAAAGCAAGGAATACTTTATCTGTCAGATTTGTGGATATAAGAAGACTTTATTACTAAACAAGAACTGGAGAGTATTATAAAATTCAAGATGGATAATTTTGATTACACTTAAATTGAAAAGCTTCTTTACAAAAAAAGCAATGTAACCAAGATTAAGAGGGAGGTGGGAAATTGGGAAATAATTTTTACAACCTTTGTCTCTGTTAAAGAGCTCTTTTCTAAAATATACAGAGAATTGAATAAAATCTATAAGAAAACAAGTCATTCCCCAATTTATAAATGGTCAGAAGATATGAACCAGCACTTTTCAAAGTAAGAAATTAAAGATATCTATAAGCATTTGAAGAAATGCTCTAATTCACTGTTGATTAGAGAAATGCAAATCAAAACAAATCTGAGGTACCACATTTCACCAGTCAGATTGGCTAAGATGACAAAACACAAAAATTACAAATGCTGTAGAGAATGTGGGCAAATTGGAACATTAATGCATTGCTGGTGGAGTTATAAATTTATCCAACATTTCTGGAGAGCATTCTGGATTTATGCCCAAAGGGCTATAAAGAAGTCCATACCCTTTGACCCAGCATTACCACTTCTAGGGTTATATCCCAAAGAGATCATAGAAGTGGGAGGAAAACCCATATGTAAAAAAAATATTTATAGCAGATGTTTTTGTGGTGGCAAAGAATTGGAAATTAAGGGTATGTCCATCAATTGGGGGGATGGCTGAACAATTTATGGTATATGCGTGTAATGGAATATTATTTTTCTATAAGAAATGAGGAGCAGATGGACTTCATATTTACCTGGAGAGACTTATAGGAACTGATCCTGAGTGAGAAGAGTAGGGACAAGAGAATTTGTGCACAATTAGTGACACAATGTATGTGTGATGACCAACTTTGATAGACTGGACTCTTCTCAGCAATGCAGTGATGTAAGTCAATCCCAAAAGACTCAAAATGGAAAGAGATGTCTACATCCTTAGAAAGAATTAGAAAGAACTCAGTATGAATCCAGATAGAAGCAAAATACCTATTCTCTCTTTTTTCGGTTTTATTTCCTCTTTAACATTTTTCATTAAATGTGATACAATCCACCTTTATAACTTGACTAATGTCTAATGTGAAAGTATTTGTAGATCCAATACTTGATTGTATACCATCATGGGTGGGGGTAGGGGAGGGATGGAGAGAAAATTTGCTACTCAAGTAATTGTGGAACTGAATCTTGTAAAATAAAAGTAAACAAACAAATTAATAAAGACAAAAAAAGGGAGGGGATTTGATTTCAAGGTTCTTTCCCTTCTTCCCTTCTCACCACTCCGACTTGGAAGACAAGCAATTCAATATAGGTTGTACAGATGTAGCAATCCAAAACATTTCTATAGTAAGTTATATTGTGAAAGACTAAATATATTTCCCTCAACTTACCCCACCCCCTACTTATTCTATTTTCTCCTTTGACCCTGTGACTTTTCAAAAGTATTTGCTTCTAATTAAACTCTCCCACAGTCTGCCCTCCTTTCTTGTCCTCTTCCCCTCTACTTCCTTGTAGGATAAGATGCCTAATTGAGTGTGTATGTTATTCCTTTCTTAAGCCAAATTAAATGAGAAAAAGTTTGACCCATTCGCTCTTACCTTCTTGCTCCTCCTTTCCATTGTAACTGTTTTCTCTTGTTTCTTTTATGTAAGATAACATATCCTATTCTATCTCTCCCTTTCTCTTTCTCCCAATATATTCCTCTCTCACATTTTAATTTTATTTTTTAGATATCATCTCTTCATATTAAACTTCAGCTGTGCCCTCTGTATAGGTATGTCTATGTATGTGTCCTCTGTTTATATATTTAAACCCTCCTATACATGCATATATGTCTGTAAACATATATATGTCTATATGTGTATACACACATGCATACATATATATACAGATATATGTGTGTGCACATACTCATATGTACATGTGTGTGTGTATTCACTTCAACTATTCTCATACTGAGAAAAGTCTCATGTGTTACAATTATCACTTTTCCACGTAGTAATGCAAATCAACTTTAATAAGTTACTTTTGATTTCTTTTTTTTATTTACCTTGTCATGTTTCTCTTGCTTCTTGTATTTGAAAGTCAAATTTTCTTTTCAGCTCTGGTCTTTTCAACAAGAAGTCTAGAAAGTCTTCTATGTCATTGAATATCCATTTCTACACATAAAGTATTACTCTCAGTTTGTCTGGGTAGGTAATTCTTAGTTTTAATCCTAGCTCCTTTGATCTCCAGAATATCATATTCCAAGACCTTCTGTCCCTTAAAGTAGACGCTGCTAGGTCTTGTGTTATCCTGATTGTGTTTCCACAATATTCAAATTGTTTCTTTCTGGCTCCTTGTAATATTTTCTCCCTTGATCTGGAAACTCTTGAATTTGGCTATAACATTCCTAGGTATTTCCTTTTGGGGGATATTTTTCAAGAGGTAATTAATGAATTCTTTCAATTTCTATTTTGCCCTCTGGTTCAAAAAATATCAAGGCAATTTCGGTTGAGAATTTTTTGAAAAATGAGTCTAGTCTCCTTTTTTTATTATGGCTTTCAGGTAGTCCTAGAATTTTTAGATCATCTGTCCTAGATTTATTTTTTCCAGGTGAGTGGTTTTTCCAGTGAGATATTTCATGTTCCCTTCTATTTTTTCATTCATTTGGATTTGTTTTATGGCATCTTGATTTCTCACAAAGTCATGACCTTCCATTTGCTGCAATCGAATTTTGAAGGGATTATTTTCTTTAGTGAGCTTTTGAAATTGCTTTTCCATATGGCTAATTCTGCCTTTTAAGGCATTCTTCTCCTCATTGGCTTTTTGAACCTATTTTGTCATTTGAGTTAGGTTTTGTAAGGTGATATTTTCTTCTTTCAGGCTGTTGTCTCATTTTTTCATTATTTTCTTACATCATTCTCATTTCTCTAGCCAATTTTTCCTCCATTTCCCTTACTTGATTTTCAAAATCCTTCTTGAGCTCCTCCATGGCTTGTGATCAATTCATATTTTTCTTGGAAGTTTTTGATGCAGACGTTTTGATTTTGTCATATTCTGGTTCCATATTTTGATCCTCTTTGTCCCCCCAAAAGGATTCTAAGGTCTGATTGTACTTCTTGTCTTTGTTCATCTTGCAGCCAGTTACTTGACAAAAGAGCTCTTTGCAACAATAGAGCTCTGCTTCTAGAGTGCAAAGAGTTGTGTCCCAAATTACTTGGGTTTTCTCAGTTGTTGATAGAGCTGTTGTCAGAGCTATGAGGAGCGAACCCTCTTTAGAGCCAGTACAAGCTCTGGCACAGTGGCCCTCCTCACCCCAAGACTATCACCCAAGTCTGTGACCCAGATCCAAGCAGGTCAAAGAAAGTGTGCTTACCCTCTGAATGGTTGCTTGGTCCCCCTACAATCTGCAGGCCAGTAGCTCCATGGGCAGCCATGTTGCAGTATCTGCAGCTTCCCCTTGGTGTACCTCTTGCCCTGGGGGCAGGGACCAGACCACACTCTTTGCTCGTTCAATTCTAACAGAGTTCCCTACTGACCTTTTACTTTCTCTTTGAAGTTTATGGGTTGAGAAGTCTGGAAACCATCACAGTTCCTGGTGATTCATTCTCTTGAGGTCTATTATGGCCAGTCTGGGCCACTGGGTGGGGTCAGCCTGGATCTGGGCTGGCATAGCTCTGGCATTACTGTGCACACATCTAAACCCAGTGTGATAGACCCCTCCTCTTGGCTTGTCAGGCTGCCTTCAGTGAGAGATTTGCTTTTCTCTGTCACTTTGTGTGTCTTGTACCTCTAAATTTTTTTAGGAATTTTTTTACTGGTATTGCAGGTGGCTGGAGTGGGAGATTAAGCATATTCCTGCTTTTACTCTGCCATCTTAGATATGCCCTTTTATAGATTAAATATTATTTCTGTATCTGTTTAGGTTTGCTTCTTTGACTTTTGTTGGAAATTAGAATTTAATGATTGCAATCACTGTTCTAATACAATTATAATAGATGCCCTATGTCCCAACCTTGTCTCAGGTTGTCCCCTAGGTTTGAATTCTTTCCAGTTTCTCTTTCTTCTTTTTGAATCTCTATTTCTCCTCTAGACAACTCAAACTTTACTTTCCACAGAATGATGTTGTGGGTCATTCCAAGAGATAGAGCCTCTAAATTTAAAGTAATCTTACATTTGCACAGTATATATTTATTTGTATGTATACCCTTTAGGTTCATGAGGTCTCCCCACTAGAATCCAAGTACCTTAAGGCCAGGGATGATTTTTGCTTTGTATTTGCATCACTAGTGTTTGGACCATAAAATAGTACCTAATAAATTCTTGTTCATTGTTGGAAGCTCCCTCTCGATGCAGAAAACTGAAGCTCATTTGTAATTTACCATATTAAAAAAATTCCTGAGATGCTGAGAAATTAATTCTATGGTCATTTGATTGGTATGTACCTGTAAAGGTAATGAAATTTAAAGATATCTTTGTATTGGAACTTTAAGAGGTAGTTAGCAACTAGTTCAAATTAAGCCTCTTTAAAAAAAAGAGAAGGTATTAACTCCTGTTGCTGGTGTAACAGGAAGGGGCTGAAAAGGGAGGATCAATACTATATAATAGGAAAATCCCCAGAGAGGGAGATTCATCTCCTTGGGATAAGTTTTGTGGAGGCAAAAGTAGCTCCTGTTGGGGAGGCTGATGAGAAAAGGCCCAGGCTGGAGAATGATTTGATTTTTGGAACCTGGGTGAAGTGATTTTGATTCTGGCAACCAGCTGGAGCTTCTGCTGTGGAGCTAACAGCTTCTCCTGGGAGCTGCTGAAGACTGAGGAAGCATAAATGTGATACTGGTATTTCCTATGAAAGTGTTTGTGGCTTTGTTAAGCCTTGACTTCCTGGGAACAGAGACTGAGAATGATTGAAGGTGGACTGGACACTGTAAGCTTCAGTGTGGAACAGGGACAGCATGAAGAGCTAGACAAGGAAGTGGGATCTGTCTTCCTTTGAACCCAGGTGACAGTTTGGTGAATCCAGGTATGATCTGGGACCATGGAAAGGGATCCAGGGAATCTAAGAGACTACCCTGAGTCAAGCTGAAAGAAGAATTTACTTGGATACTATGTACTGACTGAGAAGATTGTAAGTTGTTTTTTTTTTTTTTTTTGTGACTGAGCGGTGGATGGCCTGTGTATTTTACACTACCCCTTAAGAGAGTGCTGAGTAGTGACTGATATTGCAACCTAGTATGCCCTATGAGTGGTGAACTTTGACTATTGTATTTTGTGACCTTTAAGGAGGCATGCCTCATTAAGAATGATTGAATGATTGAGTTGAGTGATTGAGTTACTAAGTGATTGATTGACTAAATGATTATACCTCGTTCAAAACTGTGTGACCACTGTGGTGAAAACTATGTGGCCATTTTCTTTTATAAGTTGTTGTGAATACTGTATTTGATTATTTGTGATAAGTTGTAACAGTTTCAATATTGTACCTTGATTTACTGTGAATGTTTTGCTCTAATTTATTATTGAATAGAGTGTTCACTATACTATGTGATCAGAATCCTAAAAGCTGTTGACAGTAGCATTCCTCTGGAAAGCTGCTCATGCTTGGCTTTACAGTACCTGAGAAAAGTCTTGAACTAAAATGTTCCATTCTCTAAGGATGTCCCAGTATCAGCTAGATCCGCCTACAACTAAAGTTCTTTGTATCACAAAATTTCAAAAATAAGTTTATATAGATAATGGTGTCTGGGAAGAACCAAAATTAGGAAGAAAGAGAAGGGACTCAGTTGAACTCCATACCAAGGCACTCCAAATACCTATAAAACATGACCAAACAGTTTCTAGACCAGCAAACCTCACAAAGACACAGAGTGAAACATATTTCCAACTCAAGACAACCTGAATGGTCAATGGAAAAGGTCTATTGCACCAGGCTGGGAGAGGGGCAGAGTCCAGTGTCAGTTGCTGTGGCACACACTGTGCCCTAACAAACCTGGAGCAGGATATAAGGGACTGAATCACTGCCAGCTGAGGCATTTTGTAAACTTTTCAACCCACAAATGCCAAAGACAACTTAGAATGTCAGTAGAAAATGTCTGTGAGACCTGGGTGAGAGAATAGTACAGACCATCCCTGGCCCCAGCACAGCTCTGGGGCAGCAGCAGTGGCAACAGCAGTTGCTTCCAAAGTTCTCAGCCCACACATAGTAAAGAGATCAAACAACTGATCAGAAGGAGATTACAGGGATCAATTTGCTGGCACTAAAGCAGGATTCTGTTGTTTTCTCCATATTTGGATCTGGATTGCAATTCTGAGTAGAAGTCCTATGGCAAGAAGGGGCCCTCAAATAAAAGAGCTTGTTGCAGCAGTGGAAATGGAACCTATTTCAATGTTCCAGGGCAGAAAAGAGTGCTTATGGTCACTCATTGACAATAGCAGAGGCCAGAAGAGGAGTAAACATATATTCTTAAATGAAAACAAATTGCACGAACGGAAAACTTAGAAATATCTCTGAAAACAACTGCACAAAACCCCCGAAGCTTGGGACAATGAGCCCTCTACACTGAAACCAGCACCGTATCTTCACAAAGTGTTAAAAGTCAAGCAATAGATTGGGAAAATGAGCAAACAACGGAAAAAAAATTGATTATAGATAGTAAGGTGACAAGGAAGATAAAAACTCACAATGAGAAGACAACAAATCAAAGCCTCCTCCATCCAAAGGCTCCAAGAAAAATATGAATTTGTCTGAGGCCATTGAAGATCTCAAAAAGGATTTTGAAAATCACGTAAGAGAGGTAAAGGAAAAATTGGGAAGAGAAATGAGAGTGAGTAAAAAAAAATTATGAAAAATGAGTCAACAGCTTGCTAAGGGAGACCCAAAACATATTGAAGAAAGTAAGATCTTAAAATAGACTGGGTGCACCTAGGTGGCACAATGAATAGAGCAATGGCCCCGGAGTAAGAACGACTTGAGTTCAAATCTGATCTCAGACACTTAACACTTAGTAGCTGTGTGACCTTGGGCAAGTCATTTAACCATATTTCCCTCTTTATCCCCTTCATAAAAGTTTTAAAAAATGAAAAATTTGACTAGACAAAATGTTAGAAGAAGTCTAAAAAGTCAACGAGGAAAGTAATACCGTAACAAGCATAATTGACCAAATAGAAAAGGAGATTAAAAAGCTCACTGAAGAAAATAATTCCTTAAAAATGAGAATGGAGCAAATGTAAGTTAATGACTTAAACAGATATAAGAAAAAATTATAAGAGAAAACCAGAAGAATGAAAAAAAATAGAAGACGATTTGAATTATCTCATTGGATAAATAAGAGATTTGGAAAATAGTTCCAGGAGAGTTAATTTAAAAATTATTTGACTATCTAAAATCCATACTAATAAAAAAGAGCCTAGAAATCATCTTTCAAGAAATTATTGAGGAAATCTGGCCTAATATTCTAGAATCAGAAGAGAATATAGATCTTGAATTATCCACTGATCATCTGCTGAAAGATCCTAAAAAGAAAACTCCTAGCAATATTGTAGCCAAATTCCAGAGCTCCCATATTAAGGAGAAAATAATGCAAGCATTCAGAAAGAAACAATTCAAATATTGTAGATACACAATCAGGATAACACAAGATGTAACATCTTCTACGTTGAGAGCAGGTGACTTGAAATATGATATCCCAGAGGCCAAACGACCTAGGATCAAAAACAAGAATCACTTCACCAGAAAAACTGAGTATAATATTTCGTGGGGGGGGGGATGGACATTTAATGACATAGTTGAATTTCAAGCATTCTTGATGAAAAGACCAGAGATGAACAGAGCACAAAGTGTGTTGAATAGGAAAACATCTAGCTATCCCTCTTCTCTGGCTTCTTGTATTTGAATGTCAGTTTTTCTATTCAACTCTTTTTTTTTCATCAAGAATGCTTGAATGTCCTCTATTCCACTGAATAACCATATTTTCCCCTGTAACATGATACTCAGTTTTGATGGGTAGGTGATTCTTGCTTTTGATCACAGCTCCTTTGACCTCCAGAATATAATATTCCAAGCCCTTCGACCCCTCAGTATAGAAACCACCAGATTCTGTGTTATCCTGTTTGTGTTTCCACAATATTCAAATTGTTTCCTACTGGCTGCTTGTAATATTTTCTCCTTGATCTGGGAATTCCAGAACCTGGCTATAATATTCCTAAGAGTTTTCTTTTTAGGATCTTTTTCAGTAGGTGATCGGTAGATTTTTTCAACCTCTACTTTGCCCTCTGTTTCTAAAACATAAGGGCAATTTCTTTGAGAATTTCTTGAAGGATTATTTCTGGGTTCTTTTTTTTTTTTGGACCATGGCTTTCAGGTACTCCAATAATTTTAAAATTATCTCTCCTGGATCTCTTTTCAAGTTCAGTGGTTTTCCCAATGAGATATTTCACATTGCCTTCTATTATTTCATTTGTTTGGGTTTGTTTTATAGTATCTTGATTTCTTATAAAGTTATTAGCTTCCATTTTTTCCAATCTAATTCTGAAGGAATGATTTTCTTCACTGAGCTTTTGAGCTTCTTTTTCCATCTGGCAAATTCGGCTTTTAAATGCCTTTTTTTGCCACAGTAGGGCTCTGCTACCAGACAGGGGAGCTTCGTACCAAATGCTGGGGTTTTGTCAGATGCCGAAGGTATTGGTTTGGTGCCTTCTCTGAAGCCTCAACATGCTCTGGTAAGCTGGTTGCACACCCCAGGGCCTCCACCCTTGACCTCAATCCAGATCCAAGCAGGTTAAAGGAAGAGTGATTACTCCTCAGATAGCTTGGTAACCCTGTAATTTGCAGACCATGAGCTGAAGCTGCCAGGTGGTGTTGGTTGCATGGCCATGGTTCCTCAGAGGCTTTTCACCCCAGGGGCAGGGGCTGACCACACTCCCAACTAATAGGTCCTGAATTCCACACTGCACTGACCTGTCACTTTGTCCTTAGCATCTATGGGTTGATAATTCTGGAAACTCCCACAGCTGCTGGTGATCTGAAGTCCCTCCAGCCTGTGCCTGGTAAGTCCGCCCTGGGCCTAAAACCTTGGGCTCTCTTGGGTCTGAGATCAACTCCCAGAGTGCTGCACTGGCCGCTTGCTACAAGCCCACTGGTTTTTCCTCAGTGAGATGTTAGCAGCTCTTTGTCATTTCATTGGTGCTGTAGCTCCACAGTTTCTTCAGAGTCACCTTTTACATGAATTGGAGGGGGTGGAAGCCTGAGCCACATGGAAGTTCCATTTCTACTCCACCATCTTGACTCCACCCCTCCTCCCCCCAAAAAAGCTTTTCTGCATCTATTCAGATAATCGTGTGGTTTCTGCTAGTTTTGTTGTTGACATGATCAATTATACTTATTGTTTGACTAATATTAAACCATCCTTGTATTCATGGAATCAAAGCTACCTGATCAAAATTTATTATTTTTGTGTCAAGATGCTGTAGTCTTTTTCCTAATATTTTATTTAATATTTTTGCACCTTTATTTATGAGTGAAATTGGTCTATAATTTTCTTTTTCCATATTATCTCTTCCTGATTTAGGTATCAGTACCATGTTTATGCAATAAAAATAATTGGGTAGGATTCCTTCTTCACTAATTTTTCCAAAGAGTTTTTAGCATATTGGAATTGATTGTTCTATAACTGTTTAAAAGAATTCTCTAGAAATACTTCTGGCCCTGTAGATTTTTTCTTAGGGAGTTCACTGATGTCTTGTTCGATTTCTTTTTTTGATATGGGATTATTTAAGCAATTTACTTCCTCTTCAGTTAATCTGTGCAACTTATATTTTTGTAAATATTCATCCATTTCACTGATGGTCAAATTTGTGTGCATACAATTTGGCAAAATAATTCCTAATTATTTTTGTTTTAATTTTCTCTTCTTTGGAGGGAGATTCACCTTTTTCATTTTTGGTATTCATAAGTTGGTTTTATTTCTTTTTTTATCATATTGACTAGTGTTTTATCAATTTTATTGTTTTTTTCATAAAACCAACCTTAATTTTATTTATTAATTCTATACTTTTCCTAATTTCAAATTAATTAATCTGTCTTTTGGTATTCATTATTTCTGACTTAATATTTGATTGGGGATTTTCAATTTCTTCTTTTTCTAGCTTTTCAATTGCATGCCCAATTCAATGACCTCCCTTATCTCTAATTTATTCATGTATGCACTCAGGGCTGTAACTCCTCCTGATAACAGCCTTTGCTGCATCCCACAAGTTTTGGTATATTGTCTTATTATTGTCATTCTCTTGAATGAAGTTACTGTTTGTTTCTATAATTTCTTGTTTAACACACTCATTCTTTAGGAATAAATTGTTCAGTTTACAATTAGTTTTCAGTCTATCTTTCCATGGCCCTTTATTGCATATTATTTTTATGGCATGATCTGAAAATGATGCATTTAATATTTCTGCCTTTCTGCACTGAATTGTGAGGATTTTATGTCCCAGTACATGCTCTATTATTGTTTATGTGCCATTTACTGCTGAGAGGGAAGTATATTCCTTTTTAACCCCATTCAATTTTCTCTAGAGATCTATCATATCTACCCTCTTTAAAATTCTATTCAACTCATTAACTTTTTTCTTGTTTATTTTGAGGTTGGGTTTATCAAGTTCAGAGAGGGGGAGATTAAGGTCCCTCACTAGTATAATTTTGCTGTCAATTTCTTCCTCTAATTCTCTTACCCTCTTATCTAAGAATTTGGATGCAATGCCACTTGGTGCATATATGTTAAGTAATGGTATTGCTTTATTTTCAATGGTGCCTTTTAGTAGGAAATAGTTTCCTTCCTTATCTCTTTTAATTAGATCAATTTTTGCTTTTGCTTTATCTGAGATAAGGATTGCTGCTCCTACTTTTATTTTTTTTTTTACTCTTGCTGAGTAATTATGTATTTTATTCCATCCTTTTACCTTTACCCTGTGTGTATTCTTGTAAACAGTGTATTGTAGCCTTATGGGTTTTAATCCACTCTGCTATCCGCCTCCATTTTATGGGAGAGTTCATCCTATTCACATTCTTAGTTATGATTGCTATCTGTCTTTTTCCCTCCATCCTATTCCCTCACCTGTTCACGGTTTTATTTTTCTCCCTTTCAGCCTTCCCCTCCTTAAGAGTTTTCCTTTTGACCACTTCCTCCCTCATTGTTCCTTTCTTATCAGCCCTCCTCCCTTTTCCTCCCCTTCCCCTTACTTCTTTCCTCCCTTCTAATAACCCTCCCTTTCTTAGCTGTTCCCCCATCCTACTGCCTTTATCATATGGTATATTTTTATACTTAGTATAATATGTTATTTCTTCTTTGAACCAAGATTGACAAGAACAGATCTCATGCAAAGCTCCTCTCCCACCCCCCTTTCCCTATATTATATGTTTGTTTGTTTTTTGTCTCTTCTCAATAGAGTCCTATACTTAACTGGTTGTGGTATTTCCTCCTTGCACCAGAGCCAATGAGGGAAAAGCTGATATAATGTTCATCTCCCTTCCTTCTTTCTCTCTACTATATTGTTTTAATTCCTCTTTGTGTGTCATAATTTATCCTTTTCAGCTTCATTCTTTCTTCTTCTTCCATTGCATTCCCTTTGTAGCCCTTAGTAAAGTTTATTTTTTAATCAACATTTTGTGTAATTTATACCCATACCCTTTATTTGTCTATTAACAGAGTGCTCTTATTAAATAACAGTGTGTGTGTGTGTGTGCGTGTTTTCCTTGTTTACCTTTCTATGTCTCTCTTGCATCTTGTAATGGGAAATTGAATTTTCCATTGAGCTCTGGCTTTTTCATCAGGAAGGTCTGGAAATCCATTACATCATTGAATGACTATCTCTTTGCCTGGAAGAATATGTTCAGGTTCACTGGGTTGGTGATCCTTGGTTGTAGCCCAAGCTCTTTTGCCTTGTGGAAAATTATATTCCACTTATTCCAATCTTTCAGCTTAGAGGTTGCGAGGTCCTGTGCAATCCTCACTGTGGTTCTGCAATATTTGAATTGTTTCTTTCTGGCTGCTTGTAGTATTTTCTCCTTTACCTGGTAGTTCTGGGGTTTGGCCATAACATTTCACAGACTTTTCATTTTGGGATCTCTTTCAGGAGGTGACCAGTGGATTCTCTTGATTTCTATTTTACCCTCTGTCTCCAGCAGTTTTTCTTTTCTTTTTTTTTTAAAGCAATCAGGGTTAAGTAACTTGCTCAAGCTTACATGGCCAGTTATTTCTGGATGTGGTGCTGAGTATCTGAGCACAGATTTGATCCCCAGGTCATCCTGACCCTGGGGCCGGTGCTCTTACTTACTGAGCCACCTGGCCACCCCTAAGCAATTGGGGTTAAGTAACTTGCTCAAGGTTACATGGCCAGGTGTTTGTGGGTGGGTGTTAAGTGTCTGAGCCTGGGATTCGATCTCCAGGTAATTCCAACACTGGAGCCAGTGCTCTTACTCGCTATGCTACCTGGCCGCCCCTAGGGCAGTTTTTCTTGATGAGCTCCTGGAAGATGTTCTCCAGGCTCATTTTTTCATCATGATTTTTCTGTAGGCCTATGATTCACAGATTATCTCTCCTGGATCTGTTTTCCAGGTCAGTTTTTTTTCCCATTGACATATTTTACCTCCTTTTCTAATTTTTCATTCTTGATGTTTTGTTTGGCTGCTTCTTGGTTCCTCATAGAGTTATTCACTTCGATTTGGTTGATTGTAGTTTTTAGCAAATTATGTTGCTAATTTAGTTTTTGGATTTCCTTTTCCATATCACACATTTTTTTTTTCTTTTTAAGGAGCTGTTTTCTTCATTGTAATGTTTTTTTCTAATTTTGCAATTATGATTTTAAAAGAATTATACATTTTATCTTCTATCTCTACAATTTAGTTTTCAAAGTTCTTTTTGAACTCATCTAAGAATGCTTTCTGTGCTTGAGACCAGTTCCCTGTTGACACTTCAGCTGTGGGTGTGGAGTCAACACTGTCTCCCTCTGAATTTGGTTCCTCCCACTCAGGATAGTAGCATTCCAGAGTCTTTGTCTTTGCAGTCTGCTTTTTATCCATTTTGAGGCAAGGCCCTAGCCACTGCCCTTCCTCTAGGGTTCCCAAGCCTTTACTGTTTAAAGTTTGTTTACAGGATCAGAGGAGGGAATTGGAGCAGCTGGGGTTTCACTCTGTCATATTAGTCCCTGAAAGTCCAGATAGGGGCTTATTAAATTTCTAAGCTGTGGATTGGTAGTCTCCAGAGTAGCTGCTGCCCCTGCCATGCGTCCTGCCTTTGATTCTTACCCTGCTCTGTCCAGTCCCAGCCCTGCAGTGATAGGCCTGGCAATGGCCCTTGTGGTTGGTGGATCAACTTGCCAGCACATTGATTGGGCCTTGTCCAAGTCTCTGTGTGCCTAGGTGTCCAGGCTTCTGAGTGTAGCGGCAAGCACCCCAAGCGTCCTCAGGGTTTGCAGCTACCACAGGTTCTTGGATCTGCTTTGTTAAAGGAAAGCAACTCAAAATGGGTTAACAAGCTTACTTTAATCAGTCAGACATATATCGTTTACCTTGTTCAGGAGAAAAGGTCAGCACCCTGAACCTCAAAGTACACAGGCATAATTATCAAGACAGAAACATCAAGTAGACAGATTTCCAAACTGTCAAACCATTACATCCATACCCAGTCAACATCTGGGTTTCCACATTCTGGGTTTTTCAAAGCCGGGGGACTCTCAACAACGGCTTCCCAGAATTCAGATCAAATCACAGAACACTTCTCAAAGTGAGTCCCAAAACAAAGCTACACATCAGGGCTTATATAGCCTTCTCCTGGCTCAGAGAATGTAACAACCTTATTGACCCACTGGCCAATCAAAAAGTATCTACTGAAAAACAAGCCTCCCTCCCCAGGCTTCTGCTGCACTTTAGCCTAGGGGCAGGGAAGATCTTTAAAATTTACATTCGCATTACACTGAGCCACCCAGGTCAGTGTCCAGACCTCTGTACCACATGGGGTCATCTTCCAGGCCTCTGTGACACCTGGGGTCATATTCTGAGTGTCTCAGAACTTTCTATCTTATCAAATGGTAAGCTTAGAAACTAGTGTGTATTAACAATATTAGTTTCTGAGTTTAAATATATAAATTTATATAATTTAAGTTTCTGAGTTTAAATATATAAATATATAAACTTATATAATTTGTTTCACAAGTATGGTTTTCAGTGCCTACTTATTGCCTACCTCTACACTGGAGAGAGTCAAAGACCCCAAAGGCAAGGACAAGCAAAAACTTGCTCATAAAATATGTGCCAGGCACTGCATTTAAAAGTCAGCTAAGTGACACATGAGCCTTGAGTCAGGGAGACCTTAGTTCAAATCCACATTGAGATACTTACTAGCTGTGTTGCCCTGGAAAAGTCACTTAACTTTTGTCTGCCTCTTTTCCTTCAACTGTAAAATGGCAAAAACAACAGCATCTGCCTCATAGGATGATTGTGATGATAAAATCAAATAATATTTGAAAAGTGTTTAGCATAGTGCCAGACATACAGTTAGCACTGTATAAATATTTCCCCACAAAAAAAGACAGCTCCTTCCTTCAAAGAGCTTATATGCTGATTGGGAAAGACAACACACAAAACAAAGTCCTCAGAATCAGAAACAGAGCCAGAGGGAAATGAAGTAAATCCAACCTGGGCGTGCTCCCAAAAGAGGAACTCACAAATGGCAGAAGTAGATCATAGAGGAGAAGGGATTTTTCAGGGGAAGAAGGTTATGGACATTGAGGGAAGTTCCAGGGAGGAAGCTTTAGGTTCATGGGAGGAAAAGCTTTCTTCCTCTGGTACAACAGAGAAATGAGCTGCTTCTAGAGGTATTCATTTCCCCGTCACTGTCTTCATGAACCTAGAAATGGAACGTAACCATAGAGATCATATGGTCCAACCCTTTGATTCTTTTGGATAAGGAAACTGTAGTCAGAGTAGTAAATAGTCAGTCGCTAAAAAGTGACAAGATTTGAATTCACATGCCACAACTTCAAATACAACAGTATTTCCCATAAAACAGGCTATGATGAATAAAAAAGAGTTCAAGAGATAAACATGATCTAAATCTTTTCAAGTTTTCATTATCTTCATTATCATCTATTATGTTTCTTTGTAGAATAGCTTGAAGTAGACATCAATAATAGTGTAAGCAGATGCTTTAATGATTCTAAGCCCAGTGAGGATGACTTGTGGGAATTTATACTTTTTTCAAACTATGACCATTAACAACAAGTGATACATATGAGTTAAAGAATATATATATATACATATATATATATACATATATACATATATATATATACATATATATATAAAATAAGAACATATATAACATAAGAATATAGAAAAGGCATGCAAACAATGTAAGGCATTTCATGAGCACATGTGCAGCTTAAGCAAAGAAAATAATAAAATGTCCTTTGTACTTTGAAAAAAAAATTGCACTTTCTTATTTTATTAGAAAAATTAGTAGGTATTTTCTCATTTTGTGTAATATTAGAGCTTTCGGTTAAAAAATAATTAATTTTGGGGAAGAGCAAAATAAAGACAGCTGGGGATATGAAGTACAAATTAGAAAGATTAATATTCATATCTTATTTAGTATTTTTTCATAATTTTAAAAAAAGTCAATGTAGTTTTGAACATCTAGTTCTAAAGCAAATGATTAAAAATTGCTCTGTTTAGAAAATACAATTTTGACATTTTATAAACCATTGTGCATTACGTTCATTCTGATTATAGCTTCACAAAAATGGTATATAATTCTATAGAATATACTCTTAAACGCATTAATTCTTATTTCTCTGGTATTAAATATCTCATCTCTTGAGTAATACACGCTTTTACACTCCCACAGCAGAATTGTACTTTATTGTGATATTACTTTTCTAGATAATATCAGGTAAAACTGAATATAGAAATTTTTGAGTGGCATTGTTTAGGATAAAATATAGTATTTATAAAATGTGTCAAATTTGGAAAGAAAAACAATATTTTGTAAGGAAAATCCTGAATTGGGCTGCCCTGCGAGGCAGTGTATATTCCCCTCACTAGTGATCTTTAGGAAAGTATTGGATATGTATTTAAAAGGCATGTTGAGGAGCAATTATTTTATAAATGTGGTTTGCATTATTTGGACTGAGGTGGATCCCATTTTAGCTTTTCTGTGATTCTGTAATAATGAGAAAGCTTATGAAATTCAGCAAAATATTCATATTACTAGAGCAGGAGTTCTTAACATTTATTGTGTCATGGACCCCTTCAACAATCTTGTGAAGTCAATCAACCACTATTCAGGAAAAAAAAATGTTTTGAAATATGTAAAATAAAATGCATGGCATATAAAAAATACCAATTTTATTGAAAGCACATGACAAAAATATTGAAAAAAAAGTTCACAGGCTGCATTCTAAGGACTTAAATCAGATAAATTTTCCTATAAACAATTTTATTATAGTTCAGTATTCTTGTCTAGAGAGCTGGTAATTCAAATTTTAACTTCTTATTTGTTTGATCCAATGTTAGACACAGAAATTCTCCACAAAAGTCATAAGATCGTAGATTAGGAGCAAAGTAAACTTACATGTGTTAATTGTTTATTCTAGGCAGTTAGTCTTTAGAATTACCTTTCTCTCCATAGGTCTTCCTTTGTCCCTACCAGGGCATCCTCCATCACTCTTCCAATGCTCCATCCATCCCTTGCTTTTTAGACACATATAGCTTCCTGACAACTTCACCCAATGATGAATCCCTATGTTAATCTACCCTAACTAGTTTCTCAATGATTAACATATATCTACCAAATACTAGTGATTCCAAACTTCTCTCCTCTCCCATTTTGCCATCGCTTCTGCATTTTCATCCTTTTCTAGCCAAATTTCACAAATTCTTAATCATAATATAGCAAACCATTCTAGTGCTTTCTATAATGCCTTGTTCATAGGCAATAATGCAGATGTCATTCTAAAGATTTTCTTTTCTCTTTTGCTTCACCTTGCATTACCTAAGAAAACTTCCCTGACTTATCAAAATTGTACTTTCATGCTTTCCGCTCGGCGGCAGCCATCAGGCAGGCTAGGAGCTAGGCAGGATGGGGGCCTACAAGTACATCCAGGAGGTGTGGAGGAAGAAGCAGTCGGACATCATGCGGTTCCTGCTGCGTGTGCGCTGTTGGCAATACCAGCAGCTGTCAGCGCGGCACAGCGCGTCCCGGCCCACCCGACCCGACAAAGACCAGGGGCGGGGCTACAAGGCTAAGCAAGGTTATGGCATCTACCGAATTCGCGTCCGCCGCGGGGGGCAAAAGCGCCCGGTCCCCAAGGGTGCCACCTACGGCAAACCTGTACATCACGGGGTCAATCAGCTCAAGTTTGCCAGGATTCTCCAGTCTGTGGCAGAGGAATGTGCTGGCCATCACTGTAGGGCCCTAAGAGTCTTGAACTCCTACTGGGTGGGTGAAGATTCAACCTACAAATTCTTTGAGGTTATTCTTATTGACCCATTCCATAAAGCTATCAGACGAAATCCAGACACTCAATGGATCACCAAGCCATTGCACAAACACAGAAAAATGCGAGGGCTTACCTCAGCTGGCCGGAAGAGCCGGGTCTTGGAAAGGGTCACAAATTCCACCATACCATTGGAGGATCTCGTCGTGCCGCTTGGAGAAGGCACAATACTCTGCAACTACATCGATACCGCTAATTGGTGCACATGTCTTTGTAAACTTAAATGTTTAATAAACAACATTTATGACAAAAAAAAAATGTACTTTCATTTATACCCCTGATTTACATTCAGCTGAATTCATTCTTTTCAAAGTTACTAAAGATCTCAAAACTGTCAAATCTAACAGGCTTTTATCAGTCCTCTTCGTCCATTATTTCTTTTGAGTTCTTGGAACTATTGGTCACCCTCTAGTCACTGTTACTCTTTTCTATGTTTCTGTGACATTGCTTTCTCTTGGTTCTCCCCCTCCTCCAAATACATATCTTATCTGCAACCAATGAACAACAATATGTAGATTCATGAAAATTTCTTATTCATCTACATGAATGATGCCAGAATTTTAACCCTTTTGAGATAAGCTTTACATTTTATAAAGTATATGTTTTCTATGTCCTCCTAGAAAATAACAAGGGAGAAGTCATTGTTTTAATAAAATAACAATAAAATGGCATAATATAATTGAATTAATTTTATCACATTAAAGAGAAAATCAACAAGGGAACTAGACTTGGATTTGAAACTTCTCTCTATCATTTCCCCATAATGTGAATTTAGGCAAATTTTATCTTTTTTCTGGATCTTTCTTTTGCTCTACTTCAGAGGTCTCAGTGTAGGAGAGGACTAAAAATCTTTATTTTTAACCTCCTTTACATTTGCAAATGAGACAACTGAAGCCCACAGACATAAAATTACTAACTCAAGGTAGAGTGCTGCAGAAACAGAAGTTTGACATAAGACCCTTAAAAATATTCACATTGTGGAATAATAAGGCCTCATCAAGTTTAAGATTCGATATTTCTTCATAAATGTCTTAAGTGGGGAAAGAACAATTATAAAATGTTTTAATATATTGTATGATAAACTGCTTTGAAAATTAGCATAAGTAAATAAAGATGATATTTTCTGAGCTTCTGCCCAATAGCAAAAGAGCTGAGTTGAAAAATGAAATATATTTGACCTTAATATATGACTTCAATGAAAGAGAAAAACAATATATGTGGGTTATCCTGTGGGCACACAGGTTACAGCTGTAAGGGTTATGGGATTTAAAGATCTTCCATGCCCCATTGGACTTGCTGATGTAGCAGGAAGGGGCGGAGCAAGAGGAAGCGGAAGCCAAGCTAGCGTTCCTGCTGTGGCTGGCGGTGGTGGCGACGGCGGCGGCAGCAGCAGAGGCAGCGGCAGCGTGAACCCCTTTTTGAGTTAGGACTGCTAAGGACTTTCTGCTAAGGACTCCTGCTGAGGACTGCCAGGGGCCGGAGCTGCTGGGAGCGCGCTTCCAGGACGCTGGGTGGTTGCTGTGCGTGGGGAGAGGAGGACCTTTGCCTGAGGTAGCCTGTTCTGTTTTAAAGGCTTGAAAAAGTGGGTGCTTTCTACTTTATCTACCTGTGCCAATATCATAACTACTCTGATGGCTTTCACTTTCTGGTTTTGGGACTCAGTCTTTTGGTATCTTAATAAATTTTCTAGTTTATTTCCCCATATGGCAAGCATGATGTATTTTGTAATGGATAATTATATCAGCATATTTGTAATCTCCATAGGCATTGTGAATATGGCATTGCTGATACAACAGCCAGCACTCAAGTGTCTATATAAATCAGAAAACACCTAAGTTTAATTATGGCAGTATACACCTGTAATCCTTACTTCTGTGGGTAGTTGAGGCTTGTGAAGTGAAAGAATTTTGACAATCTTAGCTGCAATATGAATGAAGCTGATCAAGTACCCAAATTACATTTGTTACCATTATGGTGAGCCCATAGGAAAATGGAGTCATTCATCATTGTCCTTAAAGAGGTGAATTGGTCCAGCTTAGAAACAACATAGATAAAAGTTTCGAGGCTGATCAGTTGTTGGGTCAGTCCTATGAATGTCTGCTATAATTCCAGTCTGGGGATGATAGGGATGCTTAGTTCTAGAACAAAATAAGACAAAAAAAATATCTTAATGGAACTAAACAAGTAATTTTAAAAAATTAAAAATTACCATTAGAAACAAGTACAAAAAGAAATACAATTCATAAATTTATTACATATTCTTCCCTTATTGCTTAAATACCATTCCTATAATTTAAGAACCCCTGAGTTAGAGTAAACATACACAAATCTATACAACTAAAATTCAGTCTAATAATCCAGTGAATAGATGATTCAGACTGCAATCCATTCTTTTCTGGCTAGCCAATGTAACTATTCCTTACTTTCATCCTATAAATTTGAAACATGGGGACTAGCATTTTGTGGATGTTCCTTGAGTTATTTTGCCTTGATATGAGTGTAACAAATGATATCTCAATTGGGCCTCTCTTTCTTTAAATGATCAGATCATGTTCTTTCTTTTCCTTCCTTCCTTCCTTCCTTCCTTTTTTTCCTTCCTTTTTTTGTCACACAATTCTCATTTCTCTATATCAAGTTATGCTTCATAATTCCCTGCATATGATATTGTATTACCACTTACAACCTTGATCCATATTTTATTGTTTTTGCATAATCCTTAATTTCAATCCTTTGCTATATTAGTATTCAATAGTCAAACCCACACAAATATCACCAGAAGACCATTGAGATTAAAAAGGTGAATTTTTGTTTCAAGAAGAAACTTGAAGGAGAGGAAGAATGGAATATTCACAAGTCTGAATTAAAATATAAATACTAAGATAACAGATAAAATATATAAATCAAAGAAAAACAAAATTTAACTTACAAATAAAGGTCATGTTATTTTAAATTAACTCTTTATATTGTATTTCTGGGAAAAAAAGAGGAGAAACTAATTTGTCAGTAATTTGTATAAAAGCTATCTGTGGATTTTAGTTCACCAAAAATTTAAAAGAGCCAACATTGAGAATGTGCCTTCTAAAGTGTATGTTTAGGCTGCACTTTTATATCCAAAAGTAACATTTGAGATGTGATTTTTTCAAGTGGTTTTGTTGGGATAAAAATAAAAATACAAAAAATTGGAATTTGTGATAATTTAAGGTTATTAAGAAACAGTAATAAATATAGTTAAAATTAATCCTTATTCTCATAAACAGTAGGATAGAAATATACTGGACTCATTTATTTTAAAACTTCCTTTTCTGTTAGTTGAAAGTATGAACACAGGGGAAAAAAAGATTTCAACAAAGCAGAAACTGTGGGACAAATTACTTCAAAATTGTAGCTTTTTTAAAAGTTTATTGTTTATTTTGTTTTATATTGCAGCCTTTTACAGATTACTTTCATTTTATGAGAATTATCTTATAACAAAGCAACAAAAAAGTACCTAAAACTGAAATGGTATGTAGCATTTGACACCTGTTGCTTCCCCCACCTCTCTTTTTAAAAAAAGAAAATAAATATATTTTCTCTCCCTCTCACCACATTGGTAAAAAAAAAGAAAAGAAAAATAAACTTCTTGCACAAATATAAATAGTAGAGCAAAATTAATTTCCTCAGTTTCTACATATGAAAATATATACATCTCATTCTGCATCCTTAGTGCATCTATTCTCTTTAATTAATATCATCTTTAATCACTTCTCAGAGTCATGAATGATCTTTTGTTTATTAGAGATCATGGAGTCTTTTCAAAGTTATTTGTTTGTTTGTTTTCCTATTAACTGGGTCAAAAAAACATGTCACTTCAGTTAGTTTTTCTTTAAATAAATGTATTTATTTTTTCTAAACGTTCTATTCTTTTTATATTGTGAGTTGGAAATTCTCTCCCTCTCTCTCACCTCTGCCTGAATAACTGAGAAGGGAAGCAAACTGATATAAATTATGTATATGAAATCATGCAATATTAGTCATATTGAAAGAATAAAGAAATTTTAAAAAATTATACTTTAATTGGCACCCAGAATTCATTAGTTCATTCTCTGGAGATAGATGACATTTTTTCATCACGGGTCCTTTGGAATTTGTGCATGTCTTTAGAAGTTATGATTTGTATTAGGATAATTTCCCTTTGCTTCCATATTGGCCTCTTAAACAACTTTTCCTTTTCAGGACAGTACAAAAATTTTTTCCAATTGACTTTGTAAACCTTATTTCCTCTTATTTCTAGAGATTTTCCAAAGTATTTTTTGTATGGTTCACTTTGCTGCCATAAGATAACCTAATATATTGCATTTATCAGTGTTCACATTGTATACCTATTATACAGAATAATATATGTATTGTATACCTATTATACAGAATAATATATGGTTCTTAAAATAGGTACAATGCCATGTATTGATCTTGGTATTTTTAGCCTCTAGCTTCGTATTAGACAGATTGTTTAAATATGAACACCAACTTGTCTAAATTCAGAGAGGCTTATCACTGTAATAGCCATAAGGTGGAAATTTGACCCACAACAACTCTCCAAAAATATTTATGAAGATAACGATAAGTTACAATCTACATTAATGGAACTCTATGTCTCTCTGTCTCTGTCTCTCTGTCTCTGTTTCTCTCTCTTTCTCTGTCTCTCACTTTCTGTCTCTCTGTCTCTCTCATACACACACCACCTTTGCATCCCTAAAATATTGGAGTAAAATAAAAAAAAAACACCAATGATATTAGTATACAATTGTGTTAATATGAAGTCAATGATCACTAAAATTTAATTAATATAAAAATAGATTTGATAGAATGGAATCTAAACAGGGATATGATTGTTGGTTCCAAATGGGTGGTGTAGTGAATAGTGCACCAACTCTGGAGTCAGGAGAGCCTGAGTTCAAATCTGACCTCAGATACTTAACACTTACTAGCCATGTGACCTTGGGCAAGTCACTTAACCCCAATTGTCATGCCTTACCCCATCCAAAAAAAAAAGGCCAAATGTAACATATAGGAATTATAGAATAGAGAAAAACTCACTCATTAAAAGACCAAACATGAAGCCATTAAGTGACTTTTGAAAATTAAAGGGCCTTTAGTTATAGCTGGCAAATTAAGCAATGCTTTCGAAGTTTTAAATTAAATTTAAAAAAAACTAGGATACATTCAACTGAAAAACATATTTAAAAAATTTTCTTTTTAAAAAATGATTAAAATTCATTTATTCATACAGGAAAATAATATTTTGAAAACCTCCTGTGTGCTGGGAAATGTGTTGTATGACTGGTAAAGGGGAATAAAAGATGTTTAACTTATTACGTGGATGATAACCTTGAGAAATGTAGAATCAATTAGAGCAGATACCTTATATTTATTATTAATTATACCATAACTCATATGTAAAAGTTAGATACATGGGTGCTAATTAAGTGTATATATGAATATGCAATACACATAATATAATAATATATAAATACCTAAGTAATCTGTCCATATTGAAATTATCAAATATGAGGAAAAATCCTGGATTTTATTTACGAAAAAAAATAAAAGTAAAAACATTTACATATTTCTTTTTCATTTAGTTGTGTTTAATTAGATATTTGTAGCAATTCAACTCCACATCTATTTTTTGCATAGAGTGCTTACCAGGCTGGTCATATGTCCTTTTTCAATTCTTTTTTTTTTAATTTACCCCGCTACCCCAAAATAGCAATTCCTCTGAATACCCCTAACCCCGATTTGCTCTCCCATACTCCCTCTGATTTTCTAGTAGAGCAATAGGGATTTGTAAAGCCCAGTGCCTGCCTAACTTATTTTCCAGTTACATATAAATCTATCTATCTATCTATCTATCTATCTATCTATCTATCTATCTATCTATCTATCTATCATCTATCTATCTATCTACCTATCTATCTCTAATTTGATTTTAAACATTGATTTCCAGATTCTTAACCTGCTTCCCTTGTCACCTACCCCTAGTGGGAGGAAAAGTGATTCAATATAGGTAATACATGTGTAGTTACACAAAACTTTTTGATAGTAGATATATTGTGAAAGAATGACTCTATTTCCCTCCATCCTATCCTTTCCCCCACTTATTCTATTTTCTACTTTGACCCTGGCCCTTTTCAAAAGTGTGTACTTCTAACTTATCCCCCAATCTGCCCACCCTTCTGCATGTATGTATATGAACATACATGAAGATATATTTATACATGAACATAGGAACACATGTATATTTATACACACATAAAGCCACCTAAACATACATACATGTCTGTATACATACACATATACATATATATACACACACACATACATATATATTCCATTAAACTCTCCTAATACTAAGAAAAGTCTCATGAGCTACAACTATTGTTTTTTTTTTCCATGTAGGCATGTAAATATTTCAACTTTGATAAGTTCCTTATTATTTCGTTTCCCTGTTTACCTGCTCATGCTTCTCTTGCTTCTTGAATCTGAAAGTCAAATTTTCTATTCAACTCTGTTGTTTTTTTCATCAAAAATGCTTGAAAGTCTTCTATTTCATTGAATGACCATATTTTCCCCTGAAAAATTATAATACGTTTTGCTGGGTAGGTGATTCTTGGTTTTAATCCTAGCTCTTTTGACCTCCGGAATATCATATTCCAAACTTTTGATTACTTAACGTAGAAGCTGCTAGATCTTGTGTTATCCTGATTGTGTTACCACACTATTGAAATTGTTTTTTTCTTGGTTGCTTGTGATATTTTCTCCTTGATCTGGGAAATCCAGAACCTGGCTATAATATTACTAGGAATTTTCTTTTTGACATCTTTTTCAATAGGTGACTGGTGAATTCTTTCCATTTCTATTTTGCCCTCTGGTTCTAGAATATTAGGACAATTTTCCTTGAGAATTTCTTGAAAGAAGATTTATGATTTCATTTTTTGATCATGGCTTTCATGTAGAAAAAAAATTTTTTAATTATTTATGCTGGATCTATTTTCCAGGTCAGTGATTTTTCCAAAGAGATTTTTCACATTTCCTTCTGTTTTTCATTTATTTGGCTCTGTTTTATAGTATCTTGATTTCTCATAAAGTCATTAGCTTCCAATTTCTCCAGCCTAATTTTGAAGGAATTATTCTCTTCAATGAATTTTTGAAATTCCTTTTCCATCTGGGCAAATGAGTTTTTTTTAAGGTGTTTTTGGGCTTCTTTTGCCATTTGAGTTAGTCGATTCTTTAAGGTATTATTTTCTTCAGTCTCATTTTTGACTCTCTTTTCATGATTTTATTGCATTATTCTCATTTCTTTCCCCAGGTTTTCCTTTTCTTCTCTTACTTGATTTTCAAAATCCTTCGTGAATTCCTCCATGATCTATAACCAATTCATATTTTTCTTGGAAGCTTTTGATACAGGAGTTCTGATTTCATTGTCTTCTTCCCATTCCATGCTTTGATCCCTTTTGTCCCCCAAAACATATTCTATGGTCTGTTTGTGCTTCCTCTGCTTGCTCATATTGCCAGTCAATTATTTGACTTTTGAGCTCTTTGAAATGGTCGAACTCTGCTTCCAGAGAGGAAACCTTTGTCCTAAATAGCTGTGGTTTTGGCAAATGTTGTCAGAGTTCTGAGGAGGGCACCCTCTCTACAGACACCACACTGGAAAACTGGCATTTCTCATTCCAAGACCACCATCCAAAAAATTTACCAGATCCAAGCAGGTCAAAGCAAGAGCGATTATCCTCTGGATGGGTGCTTGGTCTGCCCATGATCTGTAGTCCAGGATCTCCTGAGGCTGCCACACAGCACATGCTGAAGTTGCAGTGTGTCTGCCACCTCTAGCCCTGGTGGCAGGGGCCTGACTTTGCCCTTCCTTTCCAAAAGAGTTCCCAATGGACATTTTACTTTCTGTTTTGGCCATTTATATGTTGAAAAGTCTGGAAACTGCCACAGCTGGTGGTGATTCACTCTCCTGAAGTCTATTCTCACCACTGCTGTTTCCCTGGGCCAAAATCATCAGGCTCAAGTGGGACTGTGCTTGGCCCTCAGTGTGCTGCAATGCTGCAATGAACCCTTCCTGTCAGTCTGCCAGACTGCCTTCAGTGGGAGATTTGTTTCTCTCTGTCACTTTGTGGTTTCTGTATCTCTAAAATTTGTTTAGAGTCATATTTTATAATATTTCAGGTCATTGTGGTGGGGAGGTCAAAAAATTTCCTACTTCTACTCTGCCACCTTGGCTCCACACCCAATAACATCATTTTAATGAAAAATACAATTTTAAATTTAAATTCTGGCAATTGAAATTAAAAGTTTCCTAGTACAGAAAGATCTGATTTGTATTGTTTCTTTCCAACTTCTCTATCTCCTCTACCTTTCTCTCCCCACTCCTTTTATTCCTCTTTGTTCTTTTTTTTTCTCTAACATTTCCAACTCTTTCATAACATGGAGTTTACTTTTTTTAATGTCTATATGTTTATTGGACATCCCTGAACAGGACAAATTATTCTCCACCCCCCACGGTAGGTACTAATGAAAAGATAGAGAGAACAAAAACATGGAAATAATAACAGCTCTTATCTTTGTGGTACTTTTCTTTTGTTTTGTTTTTTAATCAGTTAACCCTTGTCTTGAAGCCCATTGTTTTGGAATTTTCTCTTTTTTGGTGGAAATAAAGGCCCTGCCCTGGATGAAGGGCAGAATTTTTGAAAGGACAAAAAGCTACAGTCTTCATTAATTCTTTTCTGTGATTCCTCGAGAGGACCTTTGTTGCTCATCATCATTTTAGCACTTTTGGCTTCTACTTTGAGAGGGTAGGTAAAAAAAGGTCAACTTCATTTCAAGTTGCTCAAGTAATAACATCTGACTGGAATCTTAATGAGTTCCAAATGGAATTGGTGCCAGATGAATCCCAGAAAGCAGATTGGTTAAGAAAGGAGCTTTCTTTCTCCTCTCACCAAATCTGCATCTCAGAAATGAAGGTCCTATTTTTCCATCAATAAGCAGAAAGTTCTATAAAAATAGGCTTTGGAGTGAGGGTTACAATAACAAAAGGCAAGAATAAATAGTGGCTAGAAGACTTGGCTCTAAGTTCAAGAATAGAGAAATTCAAGCCCTAGTTCTAATTTATAATTACTGTCACACACACACCCACACACACAAACACACACACACACTCTTCAGATCTTGCTCCTCATTTTTACCTCTTATTATCACTGCTCTCCTTCAAAGTTTAGTACATTCACTACCTGCTTCAAGAAGTCTTTCCTGATCATTCCAACTGCAGTGCCTGCATAATCACCTAGTATATATTTTGTACTGATGAATTTCTACTTATACCTGTATAGGTTAGCTATCTGTACAAAATGTATATTTCTTGAGAACAGAATCTCTCTCTCTGTCTCTCTCTGTCTCTTTCTCTGTCTCTCTGTCTCTCTCTGTCTCTGTCTCTCTCTCTCTCTCTCTGTCTGTCTCTCTGTCTGTCTCTCTCTGTCTCTCTCTCTGTGTCTCTCTCTGTCTCTCTCTTTCTCTCTCTCTATCTCTCTCTCTCTCTGTCTCTGTCTCTCTCTTTTCCTCCACCCTCCCTCTCCCCTCACTACATTGCATGGCAGAGAGTAGGCTCTTAAGAATTGCTCGATTGCATAGAAACTCTATCTAAGCAACCAACACATTATACCCTAAAGTCTTTGAACATTGCCTGAGGCATAACTCAAAAGCAGTACTTGAGCCCAAGTTCTTCTAACTCCAGGCCTGATCCCCCAACCCATTGTAGCAGGTTTAATCAAAGAGAAAAATACTATTAAATTTCTACAAAGTGTGAGTCATTCAAAACTTAATTAATTACACCTTTTAGAGCAAGCATGAAATGGAGTATTCATTTGGATGTCTTCTTAACTTAATGATGGTAAGGTTTTATTATTGACAAATCTAACAACATCAACTATTGCAATATTTTTGTTTGCAGGTAGGAAAAAAATATCTCTAGGGAGACTGCTTGGTGATAAATAAAGATTTATCTCCAGGTAAGGTAAGAACAACTCACACAGAAAATGAGTAATTGCTTAAATCTGGATAGTCACACCCACTAAAACACATTAATGAGGTTTAAGACAAGCTGAGAAAAATCCAGATTTTCGGGCAAAATGGCAAGAGTCTCTTATGTGACCAGCTTCATCCCTAAAACAGAGATAATGGGGAATCAAAAATGCTTAGTGAAAGAGAACAATGAACTATAGTGAGTTTCACTGACCCTAAGGCTTTGTATTACAATTTTCACAGCTTTGGTTGAATGTGTTTTGTGTTGAAAGTTAAGCATCAGTTCAGGAATCAAATGACAGTTAGAAATGCACAAAGATGATAGCATTCTCCATGTTCTGACAGGCACAGGCTGACCTAAAGTACTGGTAAAGTGAACCAAAACCTACATTTTTAAATACTTTACTTTCAAGCACAAGTTAAGCATCACTACAATTGTACTTAAAATGTTTCTGTGTGGATTATTGCTATTCTGCTTTTTGTTCTTTACACACAATTCGTTTTATTATACTTCATTAGAGAAAACCTATATTGGTTACACCTTCAAAATATACTTAAACACGTGTGTGTGTGTGTGTGTGTGTGTTTGTATACACAGGCGTGCAGATTGAAATAGTACTAAAATTCAGGAATATATGTGCTGAAATCTTGCCTCTGATATTTAGTAACTATATTATCCATGGTGACCAAATTAACCTCAAAAATTATTGAGCTACAATGGCAAGTCAAAAGCTCTGTTAACTAATGAAGCTACAAAAAAAGTAAACCTTACATTAAGGAATTTCTATTCTGCTGGGGAGGGTGATCACACTATTTGTACCTTAATGAAATTCCTAGGCCAGAGACACTTAATAAACAGTTTGCTTTCTGTATTCCTCTATGGTGTAGGAGGGACTGCACAGGATCATAAATCGATAGCTAAAATAAACTTTAGAAGTCAGCAAATTCAATTCTATCATTTTATAAACGAAGAAATTGAAACATCTCTCTTTTACCAAATTCTCAAACCTTGCCATAGCAAGGGGGCAGAGTCACTACTTCACTTCAAAATTTCTGCCCCTAAATAATTTTTTGTATTAGGTATGATTTATTGTAATCACTTTTTAATGCATATTTATTTTTTTTGAAATGCTTACCAAAATATTTTTAGTTACGTCATTCTTTTCCACAAGATGTTGAGTTAAAAATTTTCTCCCCAATATTCCCTAACCACTATCCCAAGACAGCATTCCCACTGAATATCCCCTTCCCCAATTTTCGTTCTCTCCCATATCTTCCCTCATTCCCCCTTTGATTTTCAAGTAGGGCATGGTCAATCTCTATGCACCAGTGCCTGTCTATCTAATTTCCCATTTACATGTAAAATATGAATAGATATATTTGCATATATATATATATTTAAACATTTCATTTTAAAACTTTGAATTCCAGATTCATTCCCTTCCTCCTTTGTCACCCATCCTTACTGGGAAGACAACCAATTCATTATAGGTTGTACATGTGTAGCTATGGAAAATATTTTGATAGTGGATATATTGTAAAAGACAGACTATATTCCACTCCCTTGTATCCCAACTCCCACTTGTTCTATTCCCTACATTCATCCTGTCCTTTTCAAAAGTGGGTCCTGAAGCCTGGAAGGGGAGTGGTGCACAGAGGCAGGCCTGGAAGGTGCAGCACGCAGAGGCAGGTCTACAAGAGGCCTGATCAACTCGGGAGAAAAGTTGTCTCATCAACCACAAGGGCCACTACCAGGCCTATCACCAAAGGGCTGGGACTGGAAAGAGCAAGGTAAGAACCAAATTCAGGGGCCCCAGTCCTGGACAGAAAATACTCCTGGGACTACCACTTCATAATCCAGAAATGAAAAAAAAAAAAAAAGCCCCAGCAGGACCTCCAAAGACCTAGATGGCAGAGTGAACCCAACCCACCCCCCAAAACCTTGAAAACATAGTAACTATTGCCCTAGGGCAAAACCCTCTCAGTAAAGGCTTGGGATCCCTAGAAGAAGAGCAAGGCTACGGCCCTGCCTCAAAATGGGTAGAAAGCAGACTACAAAGACTCTGGAGTCCTACTATCCTCAGAGGGAGGAACCATACTCAGAGGGAGACAATGTACACTCCAAAACAACAGATGAAACATCAAAAGGGAAAGGGTATCAAGAACAGAAAGCTCTCCTACATGAGCTCAAAGGAACTTTGAAAACCAAATGAGAGAGACAGAAGACAAAATGAATAATTCTTTCAAAACCAAAATTGCAGAATTAGAAAAACATTATAATGAAGAAAACATCTCTCTAAAAAGAAAAGTTTATGATATGGAAAAGGAGCTCCAAAAATTAACCAAGGGAAATGATTTGCTAAAAACTAGAATCAACCAAATTGAAACAAATAACTCTATGAGGAACCAAGAATTAGTCAAACAAAACAACAAGAATGAAAAATTAGAAAAAGAGGTAAAAAATACCTCAATACATAAATAACTGACTTGGAAAAAGGATCTAGGAGAGAGAACCTGAGAATCATAGGCCTACCAGAAAACCATGATGAAAAATGAGTGTGGACAACATTCTCCAAGAGGTCATTAAGGAAAACTGCCCTGAGATACTAGAAACTGAGGGTAAAATAGAAATCGAGAGAATCTACCACAGACCTGCTGAAAGAGATCTCAAACTGAAAAGTCCTCGAAATGTTGTGGCCAAACTCCAGAGCTACCAGGTAAAAGAGAAAATACTTCAAGCAGCCAGAAAGAAATGATTCAAATATCGAGCGTCCACAGTGAGGATCACACAGGATTTTTCAGCCTCTGCACTTAAAAATTGGAGGCAGTGGAATAAAATTCTATTGAAGGCAAAGAGATCTGGTTACAACCAATGATCACATATCCAGTGAGACTGAAAATATACTTCCAGGCAAAGAGATGGTCATTCAATGACAGAACAGAGTTCCAGACCTTCCTGATGAAAAAGCCAGAACTCAATGGAAAATTCAACCTCCAATTACAAGACACATGAGCGATATAGAAAAGTAAACAAGGTAAACACACACACAACACACAGACGAACACACACACGCACATACACACACACCCTGCTATTTAATAAGAGCAAACTGTTTATAGACAAGTAGAGGGTATACATTACATAAAATGAAGATAAAAACCCTTATTAAGAGCTACAAAGGGACTTCAATAGAAGAAGTGGAATGAATGAAGTGGAAAAGGGTAAATTATGCCATATAAAAAGGCATAAAAACAACATACCAGAGAGAAGGAAGGGAGGGAGATCAGTATTATATGAGCTTTTCCCTCATTGGTTCTGTTGCAAGGAGGGAATAACAACCAGTTAAGCATAGAACTCTATGGAGAAGAAACACAAAAAGTATCATTTTAGAGGGAAAGAGGAGAGGGAGAGGAGCTTCACATGAGATCTGTTACTGTCACTCTTGGTGAGAAAAAGGAATAACATACTTCATTAAGTATAAAAATATCCTACAGGCAGCAGGAGGGGGAAAGGGCTACAAAAGAGGGGGGTGATTAGTAGGGAGAGAAAAAGTTAGGGGAGAAGAGAAGGTAAAGGGAGGTGGGCTGATAAGGGAATACTGAGGGAGGTGGTGGTCAAAATGAAAACTATTAAGGGGGATAAGGGAGAAGGGGGAAAATATGAGCATTATGGGGGGCAGGAATAGGATGGAGGGAAAGAAACAGATCACAATCATTACTGTAAATGTGAATGGAATGAACTCTCCCATAAAACAGAGGCGGATCGCAGAATGGATTAGAAATTAGAAATCATAATCCTACAATACAAGAAACACGTCTGAAACAGAGGGATATACACAGGGTAAAGGTAAAAGGCTGGAATGAAATATATCATGCCTCACCTAAAGTAAAAAAAAAAAAGCAGGGGGAGCACCTTTATCTCAGATAAAGCAAAAGCAAAAATTGACCTAATTAAAAGAGATAAGGAAGGAAACTTATCCTGTTAAAAGGCACCATCATGAATGAAACAATATCATTACTTAACATATATGCACCAAGTGGTATAGCATCCAAATTCCTAAAGGAGAAGGTAAAGGAATTAGAGGAAGAAATAGATGGCAAAACTACACTAGTGGGAGCCCTTAAGGTCCGGCTCTGTGAACTTGATAAATCCAAACTCAAAATAAACAAGAAAGAAGATAAGGAGGTGAACAGAATTTTAGAAAGGTTAGGTATGATAGATCTCTGTAGAAAACTGAATGGTGATAAAAAGGAATATACTTTCTTCTCAGCAGTTCATGACACATACTGAAAAATCAACCATGTTTTAGGGCATAAAAACCTCAAAATTCTGTGCAGTAAGGCAGATATATTAAATGCATTCTTGTAATATCACGATGCAATAAAAATTATATGCAAAAAAGGGCCATGGAAAGACAAACTAAAAACTAATTGGAAATTAAACAATTCAATCCTAAAGAATGAGTGGGTCAAACAAGAAATTATAGCAACAACCAGTAACTTAATTCAAGAGAATGATAATAATGAGATAATATATCAAAATTTGTTGTCTGCATTAAAGGCAGTTCTTAGTGGAAGTTTTATATCCCTGAGTGCATACATATTAAATTAGAGAAAAGAGAGGTCAACGATTTGGGCATGCAACTGAAAAACCTAGAAAAAGAACAAATTTAAAATCCCAAATTAAATACTATATTAGAAATATTGAAAACCAAAGAAGAGATGAATAAAATTGAATTTAAGAAAAGTATTGAATTAATAAATAAAACCAAGAGCTAGTTTTTTGAAAAAAAACAATAAAATTGCTAGACCCTTAGTCAATATGATAAAAAAAAGAAAGAGGAAAACCAAATTATTAGTATCAGCAATGAAAAGGGTGTATCTACCTCCAATGAAGAGGAAATCAAAAGAGTAATTATGAATTATTTTCCCCAATTGTATACACGTTAATTTGATAATCTTAGAGAAAAGAATGAATATTTACAAAAGTACAAGTTGCCCAGATTAACTGAAGAGCAAGTAAATTACTTATATAACCCCATTGCAGAAAAAGAATTTGAACAAGCCATCAGTCAAATCCCTAGGAAAAAATCTCCAGGGCCAGATGGATTTACTAGTGAATTCTATGAAACATTTAAAGAACAATTTATTCCAATACTCTACAAACTATTTGGGAAAAATAGTGAAGAAGGAGTCCTGCCAAATTCTTTTTGTGACAAAAATATGGTACTGATACCTAAATCAGGAAGAGATAAAAGAGAGAAAAAAAATTATAGAACAATCTCCCTCATAAATATAGATGTAAATTTTAAAATATAATATTAGCAAATAGACTACAGCAACTTATCTCAAGAATAATACACTTTGATCAGGTAGGATTTATTCCAGGCATGAAAGGATGGTTTAATATTAGGAAAACCCTCAGTATAATTATCATAGCAACAATAAAACTAGCAGAAACCACATGATCATCTCAATAGATGCACAAAGGGCTTTTGACAAAATACAACATCCATTCCTATTAAAAACAGTAGAAAGTAGAGGAATAAATGGAGCCTTCCTTAAAATAATAGGTAGCATATATTTAAAGCCATCAGCAAGTATTATATGTAGTGGGGAGAAGGTAGGAGCATTTCCTGTAAGATCAGGGGTGAAACAAGGATGTCCACTATCACCCCTCTTATTCAGTCTGGTACTAGAAATGTTAGCAATAGCAATTAGAGAAGAAAAAGAAATCAAAGGAATCAAATTAGAAAAGAAGAGACCAAGCTATTACTGTTTGCAGATGATATGTTGATGTACTTAGAGAATCCTAGAGAATCAAGTAACAAACTACTTGAGATAATACATAAATTTGGCAAAGTTTCAGGATATAAAATAAACACACATAAATCCTCGGTATTGATAAATATTTCCAATGAAATTCAACAGCAAGAGATAGAAACAGAAATCCCATTTAAAGTTACTGTAGACATTATAAAATATTTGGAAATCTACCCACCAAAACAAACCCAGGAACTATATGACCACAACTACAAAACACTTTTAAAACAAATAAAGTCAGATTTAACAAATTGGAAAAATATCAATTTCTTGTGGCTGGGTTGAGCTAATATAATAAAAATGGCAATTTTACCTAAAATAAATTATATATTTAGTGCCATACCAAGAAATTTACCAAAACATAACTTTATAGAGCAAGAAAAAATAGTAATAAAATTCATTTGGAAGAATAAATGGTCCACAACATCAAGGGAATTAATGAAACGAAATGGGAGGTAAGGTGGACTCGCTATACCAGATTTTGATTTGTATTATAAAGCAGCAGTCATTAAACCTTCTTGTGTACTGGCTGAGGAATATAGGAATGGATCACTGTAATAGATTAGGCACACAAGATTCAGAAGGCAATGACTATAGTAATCTATTGTTTTCTAAACCCCAAGACTCCATTTTATGGGATGAGAACTCACTATTTGACAAAACTGCTGAGAAAACAGGAATATAGTATGGCAGAAACTGGGCATAGATCATTATCTAACACCATATGCCAAAATCAAGTCTAAGTGGGTGCATGAGCTAGTTATAAAAATTGATACTGTAAGCAGACTCGGAAAAGAAGGAATAGTTTACCTGTCAGATTTGTGGAGAGGGAAAGTCTTTATGAGTAAACAAGTATTAGAGAACACCATAAAATGTAAAATGGATACTTCTGACTACATGAAATTGAAAAGCTTCTGTACAAACAAAGTCAATGTAACCAAGATTGAAAGGGAGGTGGGAAATTGGGAAATAATTTTTACAACCTATGACTCTGACAAAGGAGTCATTTCTAAATATACAGAGAATTGAGTCAATTCTACAAGAATACAAGTCATTCCCCAACTGATAAATGGTCAAAGGATATGACCAGGAAATTTTCAGAGAAAGAAATTAAAGATATCTATAAGCACATGAAGAAATGCTTTAAATCACTATTAATTAGAGAAATGCAAATTATAACTACTCTGAGGTACCACATCTCACCAGTCAGATTGGATAAGATGACAAAACAGGGAAATGACAAATGCTGGAGATGATGTGGGCAAAATTGGAACACTAATGCATTGCTGGTGGAGTTGTGAACTGAACCAGGCTTTTTGGAGAGCAATATGGTATTATACCCAAAGGGCTATAAATAATTTCATATCCTTTGACCCAGCAATACCACTCCTAAGGTTATATCCTAAAGAGATCATGGAAGTGGGAGGAAGACCCATGTGTACAAAAATGTTTATAGCAGCTCTTTTTGTGGTAGCAAAGAATTGGAAATTAAGGGGTGCTCATCAATTGGGGAATGGCTGAGCAAGTTGTGGTATATGCATGTTATAGAATACTATTGTGATATAAGAAATGAGGAGCAGATGGACTTCATATTTACCTGGAGAGGCTTATACAAACTGATGCTGAGTGAGAAGAGTAGAACCAGGAGAAATTTGTACACAATTACAGACACAATGTATGTGTGATTACCGGCTTTGATAGATTGATCTCTTCTCAGGAATTCAGTGATATAATTCAATCCCAAAAGACTCATGATGGAGAGAAATATGTACATCTAGAGAAAGAACTAGAAAGAACTGAATTTATATCCAGATGGAAGCAAATTACCTGATCTTTTTCCTTTTCTTGTTTGGTTTTATGTCATCTTTACCATTTTTCATTCCATCTGATACAATCTCTTTATTACCTGACTAATGTATAATGTGAAAGTATTTACAGATCCTATACTTGATTGTATGACGCCATTGGGGGGAAGAGAGGGAGGGGGACAAAATATGAAATTCAAGTAATTGTGGAAGTGAATCTTATAAACTAAAATTAAACAAATTAATAAAAAATACAAAAAAATCGTGGGTCCTTCCAAATTCCCTCCCCCCAAGACTGCCATCCCTTCCATCATCGCCCCTCTAATTCCCTTCCCCCCATACTCCTGTAAGGTGAGATACACTGTTTAGTCTGTATGTCATTCCCTCTCTAAGCCAAATTCAATGGGAATAAGGTTGACTCATTCCCTTTTGCCTTCCTATTCTTCCCCTCCATTGTAATCATTTTCCCTTGCCTCTTCTATAAGAAATAGTTTACCCCATTCTGTTTATTCCCATCTCCTCTCATAATATTCCTCTCTCACCTCTTAATTTCACCATTTAAATATCATACCTTGCTATTAAATTGTCCTGTATCTATTTTCTATGTATACCTGTACACGTATACACACACATTCACACATGTATTCATACTCCCATGTACCCTCCTATATAGACACATATATCTCCACATATGTACATATTTATATGTATATATACATATATGCTTGTATTTATGTATACATGTATGTGAATGTGTGTGTATATTTCTCTTCCCCTCAACTATTCTCATACTGAGAACAATTTCATCAGTTACAATGATCATATTTCCTTGCAGGGCAGTGAATAGTTCAGCTTTGATAAGTTCCTTATGGTTTCTTTTCCATGTTTGTGTTCTAAATCTTATTTTGCTTCTTGTACCTGAATGTGAAATTATCTATTCAACTCTAGGTTTTTTTTCATTAAGAATGCTTGAAAGTTCTCTATTCCACTGAATGACCATATTTTCCCCTGAAACATATTATTCAGTTTGGCTGGGTAGGTTATTCTTGGTTTTAATCCCAGCTCCTTTGACTTCTGGAATATCATAGTCCAAACCTTTCAATTTCTCAGTGTGGAAGGTGCCAGATCCTGTGTTATCATGATTGTTTTTCCACAATATTAAAATTGTTTCTTCCTGGCTGCTTGTAATATTTTCTCCTTCATTTGGGAATTCCAGAACCTGGCTATAATATTGCTATGGGTTTTCTTTTTGGATCTTTTTCAAGAGGTAATCAGTGGATTCTTTCAAACTCTATTTTGCCCTCTGGTTCTAAAAGATCAGGGTGATTTTACTTGAGAATTACTTGAAGGTTTTTTCTAGGTCCTTATTTTGATCATGGCTTTCAATTTGTCCAATAATTTTTTAATTTTCTCTCCTGGATCTAATTTCCAGGTCATTGGATTTCCCCAAGGAGATATTTAACATTGCCTTCTATTTGTTTCATTTATTTGCATCAGTTTCATAATATCTTGATTTCTCATATAGTCACTAGCTTCTATTTGATCCAGTCTAATTGTGAAGGAATGATTCCATTCCATGAGCTTTTGAGATTCTTTTTCCATCTGGAAAATTTGGCTTCTTAAGGCATTCTTCTCCTCATTGCCTTTTTGAGCCTCTTTTGCCATTTGAGTTAGACTGTTTTCAAGATTTTATTATCTTCTCTCATGTTGTTGACTCTCATTTCATAATTTTCTTGGTTCGTTCTCATTTCTCTTCCCAATTTTTCCTCCACTTCTCTTATGTGCTTTTCAAAATTATTTTAAAGCTCCTCTATGGCCTGTAACCAGCTCTTATTTTTCTTGGAAGCTTCTGGTGGAGGAGTTCTGACTTCACTGTCTTCCTCCTGTCCCATGCTTTAATCCTTTTTGTCCCCTAAATAGGTATGTAAATTTGGTTTGCTCTGCTTGCTTTGCTTCCCTCGTTTGCTCATGTTGCAACTCAATTATTTGAATTTTGGGCTTTTTGCCATAGTAGGGCTCTGCTACCTTCAAGGGGAGCTTTGTGCCAATTGCTAGGTTTTTCTCAGCTGCCTAAGATATTATTTTTGTGCCTTCCCTACAATGCTCTTGCATGCTGGTCACACACCCCAGGTCCTCCACCCTAGACCGCAATCCACATTCAAGTAGATTAAAGGAAGAGTGATTATCCCTCAGCCTGGTGGCTTACTCCTCCTACAATCTGTAGGCCAGGAGCTGAATCTGCCACACAGTTGCAGCTGCATGGCCTCTGTGCCTCAGTTGCTTATTCCCCTGTGGACAAAGTCCAACAACACTCCCAATCTACTAGATCCCAAAATCTACACTGTACTGACCTCTCACTTTGTCCTTAGCATCTACGTATTGATAATTTTGGAAACCACCACAGCTTCTGGTGATCTTAAGTCCCTCCAAACAGTGGCTGGTCAGGCCCACCCTTAGGGTAAAAACTCTGTCTGGAGGGGGGCTGGGCTCAGCTCCCAGAGCACTGTGCTGGCCACTTCCTGCTGGCCTGCTGGGCTTTCCTGGGCAGGAGGTTATCTTCTCTGTATCATTTTGTGAGTTCTGTAGTTCCAAAGTTTCCTCAGAGTCACCTTTGATATGAATTGGAGGAGGTGGGAGCCAGAGTCCCGTAGAAGTCCTGTTTTTCCTCAACCATCTTGACTCTGCCCTGAGATATGTATTTTTCAAAACCTCAACAACACAAACAAAATGTCACACATTCTAACATTTTATTATCAAACTAATATTTTTTATTTCAAAATGGATATTTTAGGTGAAAATGAATATGTTCAGATGTAGATGTAAGCCATATATACAACCCTAATTTATTTGTGAAATAAGACCCAGAAGTTTGTAGTGGAGATGTAAGGGCACGTAGAAGACTGCAGAAAAAAAGTGGGGTCCATTGGAAAAGCAAATCTATCATTGATTTGTAGGAGTGGGACAAAAAATCAAGCTCTATCTCCCTGGAAGAAAGGATTTTTCTTGCTATAGGGGCAAATTAGTAGGGAAAACAGGTTTACAAATTTTGAAGCTATATTAAGATGTTCTATTATAACTTCTATATAACTGTTCTATTCCACCTAGAATAACATCAGGAAATATAGGCCTTTTCATGTGCTGCCTTGGAAATTTTCCAAGAAATCTCATTAAATTCAATTATTCACAAAAAGTGTCAGAAGGAAAATCCTTGGTAAAATAAAGCACAAACATAATTTTGAGGATAGAATAATGACAACATTAATATATGAATATGCATATAAGTATATGTAGAGATCAGTTGATAGATGGTAGAGATAGATAGATGACAAAGATAGATAAATGATCCATATAAAATAGATAGTTAAATAAATCAGAAAATCATTTAAGGTTGTTCATATAGTAAGTGTGCTCACAGTCCTGTGCTACACTGTTTCCCTCTTCTTATCAAGAGAAAACGAGGTAGGGAGATTTCTAGTACATTGGGTGAATACTGCTATGGCAAATTTGTAGCCAGTCATGGCAAAAAATAGTCAACACAATACAAGAGGAAATAGAAAAGTTGTGCCCATGCTTTATTTTACTATTCATTGCAATATTGGGAGGCATTAGTTGGTCCATATAGTTAGCTACTCCTTTGAAAAATGTACAGTAGTTCTCTGAGTGAAGAAGATGGAGTACAGATAAATTTTGAGTAAGAAAAGAATTGTGCAGCTAATTGACTGCTATACTTCATTAGGAGGAAATTTATGAGGCATAAACGTTGGTGGTGATAGGGAGCAAGGAATGAAGGAGAACACAAGCGATACATTTCATTCATCTCAAATTTTTGCCTTAAAAATATAAGAAGATGCACATGTTTACATCTGCACATCTCATAAGGTGTTCTTTGTCATTTTTTTTACATAAGTTCAAAGATAGACAAGGCCTTTGACATTAAAATTCCCTTTCTAAGTGAGATGTTCTTTTAAGTCACTGAAAGAGATATTAATAGGTAGGTTTTAAACATCCTAATGCTTATTTTCATTTGATCAATGCTGGTACTCTATTATTTCAAGGCCTCAGGTTTCTCAAGGTCTAAGTTCAAATGTGCTTTAAAATGAGCACCTCACACCTGTTATGATTTTAAGATACACTTCTCCTTTTTGACTAATTCCAATCTCCAAAGCAGCTCATCAGGTGTATATCAAATTCTGACTGTCCTGGAATGTAAAGGGGAATGCTATTTTCCATTTTTCTATACTGCTTCAAGCCATGAGGATTTTTTTTTTCATTTTAACATGAAAACTTCCAGCAGAAAGCTATGCATAATGTATTATGCAAAAGCTGAAGAAATCTTCGGTGATTTCCAGCAACAAAGGTCACCTATTCTTCTGAGATCCTAGTGACCTTTAAGTTAATTTTCTATTTTATAGATTTTTATAAATTATTTAGTGGATCATGTGTATGTACAGCAGACCACAGAATCCTGAGTTTATATTAAATTAACTTTTATGAATCTTTAGATAGGCATCAACTTAAGTAATCATGTTGTTTGCAGTGTATATTTGTGTTGTAAGTAGTAGAGGGGGAAAAGTTTTTTATGCTATATAAATAAAAAACTATTCTAACAGGAATCCTATAAAACAAATTATTTAAAAGCAAATTAAATGGTATTCTATGAAATTTAAAATTTCTGCCAAGAAGAATAGAATGTTAATTGCTCAACAGTAAGTCTGAATTCAAATTACGTCAAAAATTAAGCATATTCAAGGTCAAGGGGATTTATATATTTATTTATTGTTATAATCATTGCTATTATTATTACTTCTACTAAAATAACTCTTGTCCTCACATCAATCCACTGGAGCTTATTAAGTACCTAAATATTATAAGTTGTATTAAGCACAAATGATACCAGGGAAAGGTAAAAGATGGTTCTCTTAAGTAACTCACTGTACAAGAGAAATCAAATATCTTCTATAAAAGAATTATAATCATAAGTTACATGCCATTGGCTGCTCAGTGTCTATGACTTAGCATGATTCAGAGACATGAGTAAGAAATGGCCAGACCATGTGGGTAGTTAAAGGAAGAATGATGAACTCCACTTATTTATTCTTAGGACAAGGTTTTTGTAGAGCAATGAGACAAAGGAAGGGGACTCAAGTATTCTTATCTTAGTCTGTCATATCCTGAAAGTAGCATGGTGGTAAGGCTTTTGTTCTCTAGGTATCAGAAAGTCTTACGAAAAGCCAGGTAACTCGTTTCATATGCAGTCACATTACAAAGGATGCTCTTGAGAGCTGGCTTCAAGGTCTGAAGCCAAAGCTGTATCATCAAGTACATCTGCATAGGAAGTGACCACCTAACAATTCAAATATTTTGGTTTTGAACAACTAAAGTCTTGGGGCGGAGCCTGTTGGTCTCAGAACTCAATACATCCTTACAAGTGTAACCTATATCAAAAGAACTCAGGAGCTAACTTGATAAAAAGTGGCTTCTCAAAGAGGTCTTTGGTGTTCAGATCCACTGATATCAAGGTAATTATCTGAAGTCCTGGATCAGGCCTCTTTGGCTCCCAACATTCACATGGTTTAATGAATACCCTCTGGCGAATTCAGTTTTTAAGGAGTTGGACTTTCCTCTATCTTCATCTTAAAAATTTAATGAAAACAAATTCATTTAAGAACATTATTTCTTAACTTTAAATATACATATGTACACACATACATATATACATACTATATATATATATGTATGTATATATATATATATATATTAGATCAATGATCAAGAGCTAGAAATGACCTTAAAAGACATCCAGTGCAACTTGTTAATTTTGCAAGTGAGGACATTTGTCTAAATAGGTGTTATTGCTTGCCCACTCAGGAAGAGTTGGATTGTGAACTCAGGTCCAGTATTCTTTCCAAATGCTATCTTTTATTCCACCAAAAAAATCATAAAAATGCAAAATAAGGGTCTCCATCTTGAACTATGAACAATACCTAATGCTTGTGGAATAACTGAATAAAACAATGCATAGATGAGAAGAAACTTTTGCTATTTAAAAAAAGCAAGCAATGTTTATCTCCATCTATACACTTCTGGGTAATTTATTTTCTAATAGACACAGGGCAGGCTAGAACTGAATGATATTGTATTATCCATACAAAATTATCCTTAAAAGCTAACAAAATGAAAAATTAATTCATTTAAGATATAACCAAAATAGTTTCGAACATGACTAAGTCCTACTTCAGTGCTTCATCATGATATGGATCAATGTCCCTTTGTTCTCAAAAGCTGCCTGCCAGAAGAATATAAACTTTGACAGATCCTACCAAATTAGTTTCCAGGTATGATACTGGATTTAAATAACAATAGTTGTTAAAAGTTGGAATTTATGGAGGCAGAATCATGATGGCGTAGTAGAAACAGGACTTCCACAGGACTCCTGATTCCACCTATTCAAATTCATGTTAATGCTGAATCTGAACAAACTTTTGAGCTACAGAACCCACAAAATGACACAGAGAAGCTATCCTCCTGCTGAGGACAGCATGACAGGCCAGCAGGAAGTAGCCAGCACAATGTGTTTGGAGCTGAGCCCAGTCCCAAACAAGCCAAGCCACCAATCTGAGGGGTAATTGGTCTTGCTTTAAAAAGTGAGATCTAGATTGCTGTCTAGAGTAGAGGTCCTGGGGTGCATGACCAGTTTGCCAGAGCATGTGGAAGCTTCAGAAAAGGCACCCAACTAATAGTTCCAGCATCTGAGAAAACCCAAGCAATTGGTAAAAAGCTCCCCCCCCCCATGGTAGCAGAGTTTTACTGTGGCAAAAAGTTCAAAAGTCAAGTAATTGAGTGGCAACATGAGCAAACGAGGGAAGCAAGGCAAGCACAGTGGTCTGACTCTGAATTCCTTTTTTGGGGACAAAAAGGATTGGGGTATGGATCAGGAGGAAGACATTGAAGTCAGAACTCCTCTACCAGAAGCTTCCAAGAAAAGAATAAGCTGCTTACTGGCCATGGAGGAGCTTAAGAAGGATTTTGAAAACCAAATAAGAGAAATGGAGGAAAAATTGGGAAGAGAAATGAGAATGATGCAAGGAAAATATAAAATGAGAGTCAACAACCTGACTGAAGAAAATAACAACTTAAAAAATTTTCTAACTCAAATGGCAAAAGAGGCTCAAAAAGGCAATGATGAGAAGAATGCCTTAAAGAGCTGACTTTACCATATGGAAAAAGAATCTCAAAAGCTTACTGAAGAGAATCATTCCTTCAGAATTAGACTGGTGGAAATGGAAGATAGTGACTTTATGAGAAATCAAGATACTATTAAACAAATCCAAATAAATGAAAAAATAGAAGGCAATGTGAAATATCTCCTTGGGGAAATCCACTGACCTGGAAAATAGATCCAGAAGAGATAACTTTAAAATTATTGAACTACCTGAAAGCCATGATCAATAAAGAACCTAGAAATAATCCTTCAAGAAATTCTCAAGGAAAATTTCTCTGATATTTTACAGCCAGAGGGTAAAATAGAGGTTGAAAAATCAACCGATTACCTCTTGAAAAAGATACCAAAAAGAAAATTCCTAGGAATATTATAGCAAGGTACTGGAGCTCCCAGGTCAAGGAGAGCTTATTACAAGCAGCCAGGAAGAAACAATTTGAATATTGTGGAAACACAATCAGGATAACACAGGATCTGGCAGCTTCCACACTGAAGGATCAAAGGGCTTGGAATATGATATTCTGGAGGTCAAAGGAGCAGGGATTAAAACTAAGAATCACCTACTCAGAAAAACTGAGTATCATGTTCCAGGGGAAAAAATGGTTATTCAGTGGAATAGAGGACTTTCAAGCAATCTTGATGAAAAAACTAGAGTTGAATAGAAAATTTGACATTCAGATACAAGAAGCAAGAAAAGCATGAGAAGCTAAACAGAGAAAAAGAAATTATAAGGAACTGATCACTATTGAAATATTTACATGTCTACATGGAATAACAATAATTGTAACTTATGAACCTTTTCTCAATATGAGAATAATTTAAGGGAATAAACATATGTGTATATATATATAGAGAGAGACAGACAGACAGACACATATATGTGTGTATACATGTGTGTATGTATGCCTACATATATATGTGTATATAGGAGGGCATATGGGAGTATGAATGCATATGTGAATATGTGTATATATATGTACAGGCATAAATAGACAGATTTACAGGACCAGTTGAATAGAAAGAGATGATACTTAAAAAGTGATATTAATAGGTAAGAGTGGAATATAATGAGAAGTGATGGCGAGAGATATAATGGAGTAAATTACATAGAAGAGGCAAGGGAAAACTGTTACAATGGATGGGAAAAACAGGAAGGCAAAAGGGAATGAGTCAGCCTTATTTTCAATTATTTGGCTTAGGGAGGGAATGACATACACACTAAATGAGGTATCTCACCCTACAGGAGAGTAGGGGAGAAGGGGGTGAGAGGGGGGATGATGGGATGGAGGGCAGCCTGGGGGTAAGGAAATTGGAAGCACCCACTTCTGAAAATGGACATAATCAAAGCAGAGATTAGAATAAGAGGGGGATGGGATGGGATGGGATGGAGGGAAATAAAGTCAGTCTTTCCCAATATATCCACTATGGAAAGGTTTTGCACAGCTACACATGTACAACCTATGTTGAATTGCTTGTATTTCCAGTAAGAATGGGTGGCGAGGGAGGTAAGGAAAGAATCTGGAATTCAAAGTTTTAAAATCAAATGTTTATGTGTGTGTGTGTGTGTGTGTGTGTGTGTGTGTGTGTGTGTGAGATTATTTTACATGTAACTGGGAAATAAAATATAGAGGCATGGGGGCATAGAGATCCACCATGCCCAGAAATTTGGAGAGGGAATGGGGGACGATATAGGAGAGAGCAGACTGGGGCAGGGGATATTCAGTGTAATTGCTGTTTTGGGGTGGTGGGGAGGGGGGAAATGGGGAGAAAATTGGTAACTCAAAATTTTGTGGAAATGAAGTAAACTAAAAAAATGGTTTTTAAGAAGTTAGAAGTTGTAAATTACTTTAAAGGTTGTTAATATACTTTTTTTTTAAAGCAATTGGGGTTAAGTAACTTGGTCAAGGTTACACAGCCAGTTATTTCTGGGTGTGGTGCTGAGTGCCTGAGCCCGGATTTGATCCAGGTCATCCTGACACTGGAGCCAGTGTTCTCACTCGCTGAGCCACCTGACCGCCCCTGTTAATATACTTTTGCAAATATTATCTCATTTTATCCCCATAACAATGCTGGGAAGCATGTGCTTATTATCATGCCCACTTTACAGAAATGAAAAATGAGCCAAATATATTGATAAATAACTTATCCAGGGTCCCACAACAAATAAATGATACAGGGGACATTTAAACTCAATGCTTCCTAACTCAAGATCCAGTTTTGTATCCATGGTGCTATCAGGCTAATTCTAGGCTAGATAAGCAGCATGCCTTTCTGTATATATATATTTGGTTTCGTTGGGGAGTGTAGGAAAGTATTTTTGTCTATTTACTAGTAGACTGATAGTCTAATGTAGACTCATGCATTTATATTTCAGTGAAAAAAAATCGAAGGGGATAGAGAAATAGCAGCTATCATTAAAGAGAGGCTTTGTAGTTCTGGGTTTTTCTGCTTCAAGTCTTGTAGCTTTCTATTCTTCCCAAAGAGAATAAGTTCTAGAATCCTAGAAACAAGTAACCCTAACTGACCAAAATGAGACCAAAGAAATGGCTTTAATTTGCCAAGAGGAAATATCAGATAAACCCAAGTGAGTGTGAAAAGGGGCTTCCGAATGTTACTGCACATGGTACCTATTTTGAGGTTTTACTTTATCAATATCTTTTACAGTACAAATAGATTATGATCAAATGCTGATTTCAATGTTCCCATGACCAAGACATCTGTTGGGGAACAACATGTATACAAACAGATGCTAAACAAGATATGTCTTTTTTTCCCCTCCTAGTCTAGAGACTAGTAGGTAGGGGCTATCAGATACAATATTGCAAATGATTAATTCTTCTGATTTCATTAGGCAGTTAGTAATTTAGTTAAACTGCATAGTAAAAATTGCTACTTTGAATGCACATATTAAAAGAATTAATAAGGATGAGAAAAAAGAAGGGATGTGTCATATAATATGGGAATAGGTAGAGGGCATTAAACACATAATTATGTATGTCTATATGTATAAGGACATATGTATATTATATATGAGTGTATATACATATAAACATGCATGTGTTTATGTGTGTCTATACAACTTCTTAAATCTTCACAGAGCCAAGGAACACAAACACACACATAATCACACACTTTTTTATACCCCTAGTATATGTAAACATATATCCTACCTAGATGTATATACACACGTATTCATGTGTATACATGCATATGTATATATGTACACATGCATGTGTTTACATATATGTCTTGGCGTGTGCATGGTTTTATGTATGTGTGTGCCTATTAGTATATGTGCACGTTTAAACATGCATACATGAGCACACGTGTGCACAACACAGATATATATATATACACAGAATATTCATATATGTACTCAGGTATGTGTGTGTATTCCTACTCTCTGTGAAGATTTAGAAAGTGATATATCCATATTGGGGCTGGGTACTTCACTGATTACCATCCATGTCCAGGATCCTTACTGATGATAGAAGCTACCTAAATATATTATGCTCTGATACCATTCAGTACTTATTGCATGTCTTTCAAAATACAGTATAAATTGCTGAAGAGGTTCTAGATACAGGAATATCTAAATTCAATTCCTGTTCTAGAAATTGACTAGCTTTGTCACTATGAGTAGGCTACTTAATCTGTCTAATATTGAATTTCTTAATCTGCAAAAATTATAATAACACCTGGATTACTCACCTCCCAGATTATTAAATGACTTAAAATATGTTGAAAATATATTGTGGAAGCCTTTAAGAATCAGACTAAAGATTATGTTTTATGTCCTTGAAATAATAAGGAATAGTTGAAGTTTTTAAAAGGAAAATGACAATCAAATTTATATTTTCATAACAACATGTGTTTGTCCATCATATCTGTCCTTGATGATTTCTTTTGCACCAGTTTTCATGCAAAAGAAATTATTATCCTCAAGACAACTTTAAATTATCATGAGACCTTTAACTATGATTTTTTAGAGAATGATTTTCTAGCAGAGCTTCTTAAACTAAAGTCTACAGAAACCTTAGCACTCCATGGACTTGGATGGGAAAAATACAGCTTTACTACCATTAACCATTGGTTTCTATATATAATTGAATGGATATATTTTAATTCATTTGAAAACTTAAATATGATAAGGGTTCCATAGACTTCACCAAGCTGCCAAACATTTTCATGAGGAATAAAAGCAACTATCACTGTTTAAATTATTTTTGGAGTGTAGGGACAGCTGTTGAGTCCAATCCTTTCTTACATGAGGTAAGTTTAATTTTTTTTTTGGTACCTTAAAATTACTTGCAAGATTAAATGGAACTGTGGTTTATAAAATCAAAGCAGTCATATAATTGGCTTCTAGTAAACTCTATTGATGATTACTGATTTACTTCCTAAGGATTTTATCTTTATAGAGTAGTCATCTTCTCATATCATAAAGTAGGGAAAACCAGAACAAAATTTCACTATATATCATACTAATTTTCAACCTTTTCTTACAAATGTGTATTTTGAATATGAAATAACACTTTAAAATGTGACCCACACATTTACCAATATAAAGTTTGTAAATTTAAGTTACAAGCAAAAGAAAATATCAGAATAAGGAGGTATTTTCAGTGCATGTGTGTATAAAGTAGAGAGATATTAATTATATAGTGTGGAAAAATACATAATTTTAATAAATATGTGGAAATACACTCATGTTTTTGTATGCAGCAAGAGAGAAATAGACCATTAAAAACATGTAAACAGAATATATATTTGAGGACTGGGGAAATATGCATGTGAAGGTATTTTTACTTCTGTCAAAATAGTTAACTTTTTCTGCATTTGTTAATATTGGAGGCTTAAAATATTTTTTTTAATATTTAAAGCAGGTAATTTTGATTAGGGGATTTTATTCACTTGACTTTCCACAAGAAATACCACATCCACTAAAACTTAAATTCTATTTTATCTTGATGCTTAATGAACTATACTCTTACTTGAAATGTGCCCCATCAATTTAAGTTTTATTTTTAATATCTAAAGAAACATCAATATCTCCAATCATTGCATTGATATGATCTCCACTCATTTCCTACTTCCTCAATAAATTATTTAACAAAGATATAAAAATTCTCTCACATAATCACTCATCTTATCATTTATGTCTTCAAGGATATGTCAACCAGGTGCCAAAGATAGTAGAGGTTACATGTATTCTACCTGAATCACTTAATAATTTTCACCTCCAGAGTTATGTGTCATATCTTTCCCAAATATCTTTTGCTCCAAGGTCCAATCTGTCTGCTATCTCTTCACTGAAAAATGGAGTGGGAACTTGATTGTTCTCCTTATCATGGTATTCTTGCCATGACTTTTTAAGTTTTTGAATTTTTTTTTTGAGAATTGTGTTTATTCCTCAGCCAAACTAGATGGGTTTGTTTTTGTTTTTGTTTTTTTTTGCTTCAGTAAATCATTTATGACTCTATTTTTTCTCGTGTCATCCTTTATATCACAAAGGTATATTCCCCTAGTACTGACTTTTGCCAATGAAATTTTTACTTATTCATTCAAACCCAGGTCAAATGTCACATTTTCCGTGGAACCATTCTTAATCCTACCATTTCAGTTTTCTACCTTAGATATTTATATAGACTTTTCTTTGCAGTCATTTAATAGAATCATTATTTGATATTATCCAATTCTTTAAATTGATAATTTTATAGAAGAATAGTATGCTTAAGTGGCCAGATTCTGAGAGACCCTAATGAATTAATCATGACATATAAGCAAGTACTCAAATGAATGCCCCAGAGATCTGTATTTGATTATGCTGAACAATATTTTGATCAGTGACTCAGATCTAAGTATAGATGGCATGGTCATTATATTATTAGATGGCAAAAAAGAGTTATAAAAGATAGCTAACACATTGAAACAAATGAACCAGAAAATGTATAGAGAGAGATAGATAGATAAATACATACATACATAGATAGATATATACCTATAGATATAGATATCTTGAGATGAAAAAAAATTGCTAAATCGAAGAAGATGAAATACAATAGAGTTAGATGTCTTCTTTTAGGGTGCCAATATTGACTGCAAAATGTGCAAGGTCAGACAGGCACTTGGATAGCAGATTCTCCTGAAAAAATCTGGGAAAAGTGTGTTAATGGGATAAATTTTAAATAGAAGTCAAAAATGTAGCAGGCAGACAAATAAAAACTAGTGCAATCTTGAGATACATTTTAATTTGTCATAACTTCTAATAAAAATAATGTATCTTTTCATTATACAAGTTAAATGATATTTGAAATAATGTAAAAAATTTCTAGGTATCATGTGTTACAAAGGACATTGGTAAGCGTGAAAGTATCTGGAGGAAGGCAAGAAGAATGTGAAAGGTCATCTTCTGTTAAACTGTACAATTTATACATATATATATGTACATATATGTATATACAAATATATTGTAAGGATTCATCCATTTTACTCAGGTTGTCAGTTTTTTGGCATATGATTGGGCAAAATTACTTTAAATAGTTGCTTTAAATTCATCTCCATTGTGGGTGGTCACCCTTTTTAATTTTTATACTGGATAATATTTATTATTTTTTTATAATATTTATTTATTTTTTTAATCAAATTAACCAGTGGTTCTTATTGTATTTCCTTTTCATAAACTAGCTCTTAGTTTTATTTATTAGTTCGTTGGTTTCTTTTGCTTTCGGTTGTATTAATATCTCCTTTTTTCAGGATTCCCATTTGGGTGTTTAATAGGAGACTTAAATTAGTTATTTTCCAACTTCTTATTTTAAGTGTGTCTTTCTGTTTCAAGTGTCTCCCTTGTAAATATAATGTTGAATTCTAGTTTATAATCAATTCTGCTATCTACCTCTCTCTTTTTTCTTTTGCCTTTTTGTAGAGCAATTGGTGTTAAGTAACTTGCCCAAGGTTACACAGCTAGTATTTTTGTGTGGGTGTTTTGTGTGGGTCTCAGGCCGAAACTGAACTTGGGTCCTCCCGACTCCAGGGCTGGTGCTTTATTCACTATGCCACCTAGCCGCCCCTATCTACCTCTCTTTCATGGGTGAATTCATCCCATTCCCACTCACAGTTATGCTATTTTCCCTTCTCATTTATCCTGTTTCTCCTCTAAAGTCTGCTTTGCTTCTGACCACTGCCTTCCTTTTCTCACCCTCATTACTCTTATATACTTCCCTTCCTCCTTCCTTCACTGCTAAGTAAGTATTCTTTTCTCCTCAATTAAGCATGGTGCATTTTTTCCTCTCTTTGAACCAACTTAAAATGAAGTTCAACCTTTTCCTGCTCCCATTCACTTCCTCTCCTCTGCTGTTCTTTGATCTTCATTTTATGTGACATGATATGTTCACACTATAGCTTTTGTAAAAATTTTGTCTTCTAATTTTGTGTGTTGATCTTCTTACCTGTAACCATAGTAGATATTTTCCAAGTCATTTTTCTATTGTGTTTTTTTCCTAGTCTATGTCATGTTTCTGAACATAGGTTAAATTTTAAACTGTATGTTTTAATATTAAAGTAGTATTTAGGGACTATATATATATATATATATAACAACAAGAGAAAGAGGGAATTAATGAATTGCACATGCAACTAAAAAAGTAGAAAAAAATGAAAGTTTCCAATTAAACACCAACATTGAAATCCTGAAAAAAAGAGGAGACATAAAATTGACAGAAAAATCGGCCACTGAATTTATAAAAGTAGTTTATTTATTAAAAAATAATATACCCAAACTAATGATTATTTGATTAAAAGAAAGAGAATCAAATTACTAGTATAATTCAACACAAAATTCACTCTTACAGTGTGTGGGGCAGGGAGGCTGGGAAAACTGATGTGAGCTTCTGGATCCTTTGTGCTCCTGTTTTCATGTTGCTGTTTTTTTTGTTTGTTTGTTTTTTGTTTATTTTTTTTCTGGGAGTTTGAAAGTCTTGGTTACTTTACAGGTGGTGCGATTTGTGGAGACGTGTGATCCCTGCTTACTTGGTTGGTACTTTCTATCTTACCTAGGAAGGAGCCCTGATCTCTTGTAATTGCCATTAATAATGCTCTTCAGGGTCTCTGCTTTTTTGAAATTGGAAGTGATATTGCTCCTTAAGATACTTGCTTCCTTGGGATTGCAAGTTACACTATTCCTTAGGTTCCCTTATCCATTGTAACCAAAAGTATTCCTCTCTGCTATTGAACTGTAACTCAGTAGTGGGTAAAGGAAACAGAGTTGCCAAAAAATATTGGGCTTTAAAGTTGTTTAGAAGGTGTTGAGAGAGCTCAACTGAGTTTGTCTTTTACTCTGATATCTAAACTCTGCCTCAGGAAATTTTATCTATCTCTTGACTTTTAAGAAATGTGTTTTTCTTCATTCCTGCAGCTTGAATGAATGCACTTTTGCTGGGATATTCGATTGGCTAAAAGTTCTTGTAAAGTGGATGAAAACAAAACACAATACAATGCAGAGAGTATCATAAAATTGATAGTTAATCAGCACCTAGGATTGTTATTTGCCTGATGATTTCCATATCATTAATTTCTCAGTAATTTTGAAGAATTTGAAACTTCTTATGTTATTATACTTCATAAAATATAAAAATAACTTTTAAAAAAATATGGTGTTTTACTACTATATTATAGTCCTTTTCATAAAACAAACAAGTCAAAATTTTGAATTCTGCTGTTTTATAGTAATATCTTTTTTGTTTGCTACTTTGAAGTGCTTTATAAAAACTTTACTTAATTCAAAAAGTTAGCTTCTTAAGAAATTCATTTCAGATTCAACTTTCCATAAAGCAGCCAGGTCTGACAAAAAATCATTCAAAACTCATTGTTATTAGGAAGAAGGGGCTGTTACAGAATGAAAAATCATTTGCCTTTATGAAGAAGTAATGCAAAAGGTCTTCTGACCTCTACCTAAGGCTGATGACATCATGTATGTAAACCCCCCCTTCTCCCCCCCAAAAAAAGCAAACTATCTACACCAAGGAGTTCATTTCTTGTTCTCCTCACATTTCCTTATTAATACTTTATATAGGTCATTGGAATATCTGAATAATACCCTTCAGATCTTTTAATCTGGCTTTAGGGAACATAATTTATAAACTGATACAATAAAACATTTAAATTTCTTAAATATTTTAAAAAATATCTTCATGTTAAAATAGGCATTATTTAAGGTATATGTTTAATGATATAACTCTTGGAAGAGTAAGTTTGTCAATTTATCAATTCAGCAAGAAATCCCAAGTATTAATTAAAATAGTATCAAGGACATGGGTATGAGAAAAAAAATAAGTCTGGTCTTAACATTAATAGTCAAAGACTCAACATGAAATAATGAACTGGGGAGCCATGGGTTGGAGCACAAAATACAGATAACCTGGGCTTTAGTCTGAGAGTGAGATGTCACTTAGTAGTCAGGATTTTATCACTGTGGGCCACTGTGGGACATGGGAAAGATGAAACAAGGTGAAAGTTTGACATTTTCATTGTAAGAAGAAGCAAGCATACCTGTGGAATGGATAATCAATTATCTGATACAAAAGTCTGGGAAAATATCCCTAGTCACTCTTCTAAATTATGACTAATTTAAATCTTCTGTGTTTTGGATAGGAGAAAAATAGTTTCTTCTTCAAAATGACTTTTGATTAGCTACATGATTGAATTCTAAAAAATGACTTATTTTACTCTGGTGCAAAGATGAAAAATGATATAATTTTTCCACCTAATATAACAGGAGGATTAGATTTGTACACAAATAAATATAATTGTAGGGTAGATTATTACAAGTACAAAAAAGAAGTTAAAAAGCAATATTACAGAGTCAATCAAAACTACAGTTCAGGGTTGGGGAAGCATAGAGGATTTTGCATTTGAGTTAGGCCTTGAAGGATGGGAATAATATTAACAGAGATATTTTACATGTTGGGTGGATTTAGTTCTGGGCATGGTTTTTTGCAGGAAGAAGGAGAAGGAAAAAAAGGAGGAGAAAGAGGAGAAGGAGGTGGAGGAGGAGGAGAAGGAAGAAGGAAAAAAGATGATGATGACAACAATGACCCTTTGGATATGCCCAAGGTTAACTGAGATGGCATGATTTTCTATGTAGAATTGATTACCCAAAGTTATGTAATGTCATTACTATGGGGGATACTCAATGAGGAATCTTCCTCCACTTATGGAGAATCAAAATTGATAGTCTATAAAATTATTTGTATTACTGAGAGGTTAAATAACTTGTACAAGTTTACATGATCAGTATGTGAGAGAAAAAATGACCTTAAACCAGGTCATTATTTATCTGTACAGTACATTGACAACTGTGTAATTATTAATTGCATTTTTTCAGAGCCAATCTTATGCTTAATACGCATAAGTTAATCTTCCACTGGAGGGTTCTAAATGTATTTCTTCACACTGAAATATTTCTCTCAGACAAAGATGGTGCTTTTCAAATGATGAAGGAGGTTCAGTAACAGCCCAAGCTGTGTTTATTTTGATGTATGGATAGATAGAAAAATATAGTAACTACAACTGAGTATAATGGGATATATGTTCATTATTTTATTGTTGGAAGGAAAAGTAACAAGTTGAAACTCAAGATTCCACCTTCTTGCATTAAGGAATAAAAAAAAAAAACAATAAGTTGGCAATTGTCTATCCTGAAAATTCAGCTCTGCTGGTGGATTACATTTCCAGGGACAGCAAGCAGATAAGATCCTTTATTAAGACAGAAAATGAGAGACAAACATGGGTTATAAAGTTTTTATTTCACCTAGAGGCAACTATGTCTAATGAATAAAACACTGGTCATGGAGTCAGAACACCTGAGGACTCGGTTCAAGTTCCGCCTTATAAATTTACTAGTTATATGCTTAGGCAAGTACCTTGACTTCACTTGGTTTCAATATCATCATCTGTAAAATGAAAATAATTATAGCATCTGACTTGGAATATTTTTATAAGCATCACATGAGATCACAATGTGCTAAAGTTCTATTTATAAGCATAGTAATTAATACAATAATTTTTATTACTAACTAATATTCTTAGCTCAGGATAAGTCCTTATTAATCTAGGAAGCTTATGTTTTTGTACCTGCTTACTGAGGTGCATCACAGTTTTCAAACTAACCAAGAAAGGATTCCTAGGTAAGCTTCTTTCTCCTAGGCTACAGTCCCCAGTCTCTTTATGTTGCCTATGTCTGTTTGACAAGTGATACGCTGATGTCTGCTTTGTGGCTATCATGGTACCAAAGAAGTATTTCAGTAACCTTTGGGGAAAGAGCAGTACCTATCTAACTCAGCATGACCTACATTATGACGTAGGCAAAAGATACCTCCTAATGGCCCACCAATGGATAGGAAATGTCCAATCTTGACTGATAGCCAAATCGCACATCGACCTCTTTGTGATTCAACCATTCTAGTCAGAAAAGTGGGTACATAAAAGGTCAGTTTTAAACAAATGATTTTATATTAATTAAAAGTTCATTCCCCTGTGACAAGTTCTTTTTAAAATTAAGTTAATGAGGGTGGGACTTGAAATGACTTCTTTTATATAGCTAACTATTTTTGTTCTTCATTCTACTGATGAGTGTTTTTATTATTAAAATAAAATTGTCAATGAAACACATCTTTCCATTGGCCTGCCAGATTATCAGAAATGCCTAACATTATGATTTCATTTTTCCTTTAAAGTACATCCTCATTTTATCATTCAAATGTTAAAAGCTTAACTAGAGATGTAATTCATTAGACTATATTCTGTGGATTGATTTGTTAGAAGTGTATTTATGAAGAAATTCAAAGCATATCTTCTCTCCTACTAATTAACTTTCAGTTCTTTTCCTCTACCTCTATTTCTCCTCATTCAGCTTCACTTTTAATGTCAGTCCCAAATGAGGGAGGGAGGAAGGAGAAGAGGTGAAGCAGCACCTTAGAGTGTTATGCCACTATCTTCAAATATACACACAACATTTAGAGAAGATATTTAATGGGAAAGGAAGAATATGATTAATGACATGGCTATCCTACATGTTGTAAATCTTTTGCCATATGTAAGACAATATTCTCAGAGGTTGGAGTATTAATGTATCCCTAACATAGAATAACAATTCACTTTGTAAGTTGCAATGAAATTTTCAGTCTATTTTTCTCAGTCAAATACTCACACTCTTGCTACAGTTGTTTTGTAGGTTCTAGAATATTTAATCTATGGGTATCCGGACTAGAATTGTAATAATTAATCCCTAACATTTCAGTATGTTGGTCATATTTGAGGACTCTCCCTTCATAGTATCTAGATAAGAATCACCTTTTTAAGCCTCCAGTATGTATACCTTTGCAAAACTTTTCTAAAATCCTTTCATTGTGAAAATGACTATGTGATTTCAATCTTCCCCAAACTTCCTAATCTAACTATCCTTATCCTTAAGAGTTTTTTCTACTCCCTCCTTCCATTAAATTCCCATAATTTGCAAAGCAATATTGCATAATAAAACATGGGGAAATGAACCTTCTATTATGTGCATTCATGTATTCTATATGACCTGTTTATAGTACTAAGAATCAAGTGTTATTAAAAGGAATACTTTAATTATCTGAATATTCCATTCTTGACCATGATAGGTAAAGCAGCTACCCCAAAGATACAAAAAGAGAGCCACATCATTGTCCAATCCAAACCATTTTATTTGAATAAGAAAATGTATCTGTTTCATTATGCTGTTAACTTGACATTATATTAAATTAGAAGACAAATTTATTCATTGATAATTAATCATAATAGATGTTTGTTTGAGGAGACCTTTCAGTAATGTGATGAAATTTGGTGATCCAATGTGGGATGGGCAGCATAGCACTGAAGATAAGAAGCTAGAGGAAGATTTGCATTTGAATCCCATTTCTGACACTTTACAGATGGGTGACCCTTATTAAGATATTTAATACCTTAGATATCATGTCTGTATCTTTAGTAATCAAGATTAGACCTGAAATTTAACTGGATTATGGAACTATTAGGTAAGGAATCTCCTTATATCAATATTAGGATAGTCTTTCTGCTATTTACAGAGTTGCCTGAGTCACAGCTTATAAAGAAAAATATACATTAAAACAGTATGTGCCATATATTGGGCTAAATTATGGGAATACAACTAGAAAGACTCTGCCCTAGAGAAGTTTTGGGATAAAATATGTATAAAAGGAAACTAGAAAGAAAGGAATGAGAGTGAAGAAAGAAGACTGGAAAGTCAGGAGCTGGGAGAACTGGGCCATTTTAGATGGTTAGTCTGAATACTTCCTTTAAAAAAGAGTTCAGTGAGGAAGGGAAAAATGAAGAATGAACTTTAGGGGTGGAGTGATATTTCAAAGAAAGCAACAGCAGAAGAAGAGTCTTCCAAAGAAAGAAGGGCAAAGAAATGGACTACAGTAAGAAGTCTAGACAGTAATGGAGCTTAGAATGAAGTTATTTTTTTACAGGATCACATAGCCAAAAAAGGCATAGCTCATTTTGTTGCAATTTGCTTTATTGCTCTTCACAGGTTTTATTTGTTCATGTTGTTTTAACAAATTGAAGTTTTGTGGCAACCTTACATCATGCAAGTCTAGTAGCATCACAAACCACACCCATATAAGAAGGCAATTTAATCAATAAATGCTGTGTGAGTTCTGACTGCTCTACTGACAGGCCTTCCTTGTCTCTTTCCTTCTCCTCAGGCTTTCCTATTTCCTGAGACAGAATAATGTTGAAATGAGACCAATTAATAACCCTATAATGGACTCTAAGTGTTCAAATGAAGTCCCAATTTTCACAGCTTAAATCAAAATTAGAAATAATTAAACTTAGTGAGGAAGACATGTCAAAATCTGAGTAGGATCAAAAGGTAGAGTTCTACCCAATCAGTCAGAAGCCATCTACACTGAGGCAAGATCCACACCAGCAAAATAAAAATATATTATGACTCAGATGATGGTAAGCATTTTTTAAAAAGTATTTCTAATTACAGCATATGAATTTTTTAGCCTTAATACTATTGTACACTTAAGTAGACTACAGTGTAGTAGAAACATAGCTGCTACATGCACTGGAAAACCAAAAAAATCATATGACTCACTTTATTGTGGGGTTCTGGAGCTGAATCCTACAATATTTTTGAGGTATGCCTATATATGTAAGAGGCAGACTTGAACTCAAGCCCTGCTGACTTTGAGGCTAGTTCTCTGTCTCCCACAACAGAGGTGATAAACTTGTGGCCTGACCATGTGATGCATAAAAAAATTCATAAATGTTGCTGGAACCTGATTAAGATAAATTTGGGATAGGGGCGGCCAGGTGGTGCAGTGAGTAAGAGCGCCAGTCCCGGAGATGGGAGACCCTGCAACGGTTCCATCTTCAGATACGTGGCACCCACACAAAAAATGACTGTCTGTGTAACCTTGAGCAAGTTACTTAACCCCAATTGCTTTAAAAAAAAGAAAGCTTGATCTATCTCAATAGCAGGGAAGAAGAGAACTCGGCCAAAGTTTTCAATCTCTTGGTAGCTACATTGAATCTCAGGTGCTGAAAGGCCTTATACCCTGGGACTTAGGCTGGTGCCTGAATATGTGTGCTGTATATAATATATCTCTTGTGTATGTCTCATTGTAATGGCAAGCACAGAAGTAGTTCACACCTTGTATCAGCTATTGAATTAACACCTTGGTTCATTTCATGTTTCTTTTGAGCTTTATATCAAGTTTATTAAGAGACAGAATGTGTGAACCCCATAACTTGTGAACCCTAGAACTCATGAACTCCTGAAACAGGAAAGAGGAGGAGCTAATGACCTTATAGAGGGAGAATTTCCAGGATAGAGGCAGTAAAACTTAAAAGAGGACTCTTGTGGTAGCAGAGTCAAGAAGGAGAAAACTTGTGGTATCCCATAACTCTGTTTGTCTGCTCTGTCTGTGTTGATATTTGTTTGTGATACTTAGTACAAAAGCCCCAGGATGTTACTGGAAGCCCTGAAAGAGGATTTTATGGTTGTATACTTACAGAAATCCAAGAGGAGGGTTTTGGAGGTCCTGCAACTTTACTGATGATTTGTGCTGACCTCTTGGACCTTTTTGGTTGGCTTGTGTAAATTTCTATGTTGATGATTTCTGTTGAGTTCTCAGACCTTTGTGGTGTGTCTGAGTTGATTTCACAGGCAGATAGTGAATTGATGATGGTGCTGGCAATGGTAATGGATATTATTGTGGCTCTTTCAAGCTTTGTCTTCCCAGAAACAGGAACTGTGAAGGACTTGAGGTGAACTAGGCACTGTGAACTTCATTATGGAATGGGAGCTGGACAAAGAATTGGACAAAGAGTTGGACAAAGAACTAGGAGCCACCTGCCTTTGAACACAGGTGACAGTTGGAACTAGGACCATGCAAGAGGAACCATGGAAGCTAAAAACCATCCTTAAGTCAAACTAAAAGAAGATTTTACTTGGATACTGTGTAGTGACCGAAAAGATTATTATTTACTGTGACTTATGGGTGAACTTTGACTTTTGTACTTTGTGATTGAATAAAGGATTTTGTGATTGGCTAAATGATTGTACTTTTTTGAAAACTATTGTGGCCACTTTATTGAAAACTATGTGGCCATTTTAGTAATAAGTGTGACATAGAATCGTGTTGAATTGTAACATGGAAAATACTGTATTTTGATTTTCTGTGATAAGTTATAACATTGTGAATGCTGTATTTTTATTTCCTGTGGATGACTTGCTCTGATTTGTTATTGAATAGATAGAGAGCTCACTATAATATGTAATCAGAACTTTGAAATCTGTTCACAGGTGTAGTCCTTGGGAAAGCTGGTCATGTATGGCTTTACACTCATCTTCTAAAAGGTGAAACAACTTGTGAAAGCAAGTGAAAAGTTAGTGCAGTCCATTGAAAGGTTTACTGATAAGCCTTATTTTTTTTCCCCATTTTATTCACTATTGTCTCTTAACTAAGAGTCTATACTTAAAAGGAGGTGGAGCCAAGTTGACTGATTAAAGGTAGAGACTCACTCAAGCTCTCCCACAAATCCCTCCTAATAACTTCTTTAAATGATTCTAAACAAATTCTAGAGCAGAAGACCCCACAGGAAGATGCAGTGAAACAAATTTCTAGCCCAAGACAACTTGGAAGGTCAGCAGGAGAGGTCCATTTCTCCAGGGTGAGAGAGGAGCACAGTCTAGCACAGGTTGCACGAGCACATATGAAATCCCAGAAAACCCATAACTGGCCTAAGGGCAACTGAAATTCTTCCAGCAGTGACAGGTTCCAGACTTCTTAGCCCACAGATGCTGAACACAGCTTAGAAGTTCAACAGGAAAGGTCCAACACACTTGATTGAAAATGAAGCCTAGTCCAACACAGGCTCTTTCATAACAGCCCTAGTCACAGCAAATCAAGTGCAGGTCTTGGAATTGACTGAATTAACAACAGCAGCAATTGAATCCAGAGCTCTTAGCCCACAGACAGTAAAGTGGATTGGACAACTGATCAAATGGAGATTGTAAAGGTCTTTTTTCTAGCAGTGAACTTGGACTTTGTTGCTTTGTCCATTCCTGGATCCATGTCCTGGCAGTCCCAGGGTTATGAGGAGAACTAACACAGCAGAGCTTGTGGCAAAAGTGGAGCTTGGATCCTCCTCATAATTCTGGGGCAGAAAATAATGCTTTGGGTCATGCACAGACCAGAGCATAGTCCAGGAGAGTAGCAAACCACTCTTCTTAGATCATGCCATCTTGGAAGACCTGAAAATTTGCAGGTCCCTAGAAGTATCTTTGTAAACGGCTTCACAAAACCCCTGAAGCTTGGAAAAATATGCTTTCAAGCTTGGAAGCAAAGCCCCACTTTAATAGGTTTATAAACCAACTAATAAGCTGGGGAAATGATCAAATAAAAGAAAAAATGTTCTGACTATAGAAAGTAATTTTGGTGATGAAGATCAAAGCACACACTCAGAAGAAGAAAAAAAAAAAGTCAAAGCTCCTACATCCAAAGCCTCCAAGAAAAATACGAATTGGTCTGAGCCCATGGAAGATCTCAAAAAGGATTTTGAAAATTAAATAAGAGAGGTAGAGGAAGAGGTGGGAAGAAAAATGAAAGTGATGCAAGAAAATCATGAAAAATGAATCAACAGCTTGCTAAAGGAGATACAAAAAATATTGAAGAAAATAATACCTTGACAAACAGGCTAGACTTAAAATGGTAAATGAGGTCCAAAAAAAAAGAAGTGAACAATTCCTTAAAAAGTGGAATTGGACCACTGGAAAAGGAAATCCAAAAGATTAGTGAAGAAAATGCTTCCTTAAAAATTTAGAGTGGAGCAAACTGAAGCAATAGACTTTATGAGAAATAAAGAAACAATAAAATGAAATCAAAAGAATGAGACAAAACAAGACAATATGAAATATCTCATTGGGAAAATATAACTTACCTGGAAAATAGATCCCAGAAATATCATTTGAAAATTATTGGGGTGGCTAGGTGGCACAGTGAATAGAGCATCAGACCTGGAGTTGGGAGGACATGAGTTCAAATCCGGCCTCAGAAACTTAAAATTTGCTAGTCGTGTGACCTTGGGCAAGTCACTTAACCACAATTACCCTGCCCTTCCCCCCTTCAAAGAGCAAAATAAAAATAAAAATAAAATAAAGTTATTGGATTACCTGAAGTCCATGATCAACAAAAGAGCGTAGATATCATCTTTCAAGAAATTATCGAGGGAAATTGCCCTAATATTTTAAAACCAAAGGACAAAATAGAAATTGAAAGAATCCACCTATCACCTCTTTAAAGCAATCCCTAACTGAAAACTACCAGGAATATTATAGATAAATCCCAGAGCTCCCATGTCAAGGAGAAAATATCACAAGCAACCAGAAAGAAAAAATTCAAATATGGCAGAGCCACAGTTAGGGTAACAAGATTTTGCAGGTCCTACAACGAAGGATCAGAGGACTTGAAATATGATATTCCAGAAAGGCAAAGGAGCTAGGATTAGAACCAAGAATAACCTACTGAGAAAAATCAAATATAATCCTTCAGAGGGGAAATGGACATTCAACAAATTACATCATTTTCAAGAATTCTTGATGAAAAATATCAGAAGTGAATAGAAAAATTGGCTTTCAAATAAAATACTCAACAGAAGCATAAAAAAGTAAACAGAAAATGAAATTCAAAGCATCTTAATAAAGTTGAACTGTTTACACTCCTACATGGGAAAATGTTTCTGGAAATTCATAAGAATTTCCCCCCCTAATTTTTGGGAAGTCAAAAGGAATACATATATATATATATATATATATTTTATATATATATATATATATATATATATATATATGCAGATGTCACAGTTGTGAGTTCAACATGAAGGCAAGATACCTAAAATAAAATTGAGTGGTGAGAAAGAAGAATCTACTGGGGACAAAAAGAAAGGAAGAGGTAGAATGGGATAAATCAACTCCCATAAAAGATACAAGAAAAAAAAAAAACCCATCTACAATACGGGGAAGTGGGGGAGATGAAGGGGAGTGAGTGAATCATGCTCTCATCAGAGTTGGCTTAAAGAGGGAATAAATATTTACATACTCAATTAGAAATCTGTATTACCCTACAAGAAAGTGGGGGTAGTTAGAAGCAAAATACTTTTTAGGAGGGACAGGGCAAAAGGGGAGAGAAAATAGAATAAATGGGGGTAAGCAGAATAGGATCAATAGGAATATAGTTAACAATCATAACTGTGAAAATAATTGAAGCAAGTTTCTCTGATAAAAGACACATTTCTCAAACATATGTGTCATATTGACAATATAAGAGTCATTCCCCAATTGGTAAATTATCAAAAAGTATGAACAATTTCTAGTTGTAGTAATCAAAGCTACATATAACAAGATGAAAAATGCTCTAAGTCACTATTGATTGGAGAAACGGAAATTAAAATAATTCTGAGATATTACCTCATATATTTTAGACTGACTAATAGGACGGAAAAGGTAAATGGCAAATGTTGGAGGGGATGTGGGAAAAATGAGACATTAATACACTGTGAGTAGAGTTGTAAACTGATTTAGCCATTCTGTAGAGTAATTTGGAATTTTTCCCAAAGGGCTATAAAACCATGCATACTCTTTGAACTAGCAATGCCACTACTAGAGCTGTATCTCAAAAGAGTCATAAAAAAGGAAAAGAACCTATATGTATAAAAATATTTGTAGCAGCTCTTTCCCATGGCAAAGAATAGGAAATTGAAGGAATATAGATTAAATGGGAAATGAATGAACAAATTGTTCTTTGTGATTGTGACAAAACGCTATTGTGCTATAAGAAAGAATGACCAGGATGCTCTCAGAAAAACCAGGAAAGACTTGAAAGAGATGATGCAAAGTGGAATGTACTGCATACAAAATTTCAGCAATATCATGTAATGATCATCTATGAATAACTTGGTTGTTCTCAGCCATACAGTGATGTAAGACAACTCTGAAGTTGTCTTGAAAAATACTATCCATCTCCAGAGAAAGAACTGGTGGTGTCTGAATACAGATTGAAACAAACTTTTTTTCTTTCTTTAATTTTCTATGTTTTCTTTCACAATATTACTGTTATGGAAATGTTTTGCATAACTATCCTTGCATAACTCAAGTAGACTTGCTTGCCTTCTCAATAAGGAGGACTGGGGAAAAAGGAAGGGAAAGAAAATTTGGAAATCTAAGTTTTAAAAAATGAATGCAGAAATTATTTTTACATGTAACCTGGGGAAAATAAAATATTAAATCAAACAAAAAATAATAAACCAAAAATTCAGCAGACCAAGGAGAAAAGTAAACAAAATCCTCTCTTCCTACCCTCATTCCCTTTTATCCCATCATTTAAGGAACTGAAATCATTCCATCTGTCTTTATCTCTCAGTCAAACTCTATGTACTGATATACAGACTTTTGGATCCCTAATATTCCTTCCTTCTTTCATTCTTTTTTTCTTCCTTCCTTCCTTCCTTCCTTCCTTCCTTCCTTCCTTCCTTCTTCCCTCCATCCCTCCCTCTCTCCCACCCTCCCTTCTTCCCTTCCTTTCTTCCTCCCTCCCTTCCTTCCTTCCTTCCTTCCTTCCTTCCTTCCTTCCTTCCTTCCTCCCTTTCTTTCTTTCTTTCTTTCTTTCTTTCTTTCTTTCTTTCTTTCTTTCTTTCTTGCTTTCTTTCTTCCTTTCTTCCTTTCTTTCTTTCCTTCTTTCTTTCTTTCTTAAAGATTTAGGTACTTGACTTACAGTTTTCTTCTCCATCAAATCCCCAGCATGAGAAAATGGGGTATTTAAATCCATGTTGAAAAACCTAATCTTTGATTATCAAGCCTCTAACTCCTGTGACCTCCAAGATCACAAACTAGAATATTCATATATTAATTTGATCACAATTATTATGCCTCCTTGATTAAACTCTTTGAAATTCCTTTCTCTAACAAAAAGCACAGACATTACTTTCTATCCTATTTTGCTTCTATTTCACCTATCCCAAATCTAGTCTTCATCGTGAGTATGGTGTCCATTACCTCTAATCCTGATCCTTCCATTGTAGCTTGGAAATGAAACACAATGTTGTCTGGTGGTTAGGGCATTGGAATTCAATTGAGCAAGATCTCTATTACAACTCTCCTTCATTAATATATTTGATATTTGGAACTGATTTACATCACCGGACTACCCATACTTTCAGTTCATAAAATGTAATATAAAAGACTTAGACCAGATTCTCTTTATCTTTAAAGATGTCATTTTTTGACCCTTTGATGACCTTGAACATGTCACTTAATTCATATAATCTTGCATATTCCCATTTGTTGAATTCAATAATAATATCTAGTATATGATCTTCCCAGGGTTCCTGTGAGGGACAAATCAAATGATACATGTAGAACATTTCACAAACTACTGCTTTTCATGTTGTGCCTCTTCATTAATTTTTTTTGAGATTTTTGGTGTAGGATCCCTCTCTATTGATGAAAAACTGGCTATTACTTAGTAATATATAGCACTAAATTGTATAAACGGTAGTAAATTAGAGCATGGGGACAGCTAGATGGTGCTATGGATAGAGTGCTGGAGCTGGAGTTAGGAAGCCTCTTTTCCTTAATTCAAATCTGGCCTTCGACACTTATTACATATGTGACCCTTGTCAAGTCACTTATTTCTGTTTGCCTCAGTTCCTCATGTGTTGAATGAATTGGAGAATGAAAGAGAAAACCATTTCAGTATCTCTCTTTTTTTTAATTTTCTCAAACTCCACATGGGTTACAAAGATTTAAACATGGCTGAAATGACTGAAAAACAACAAAAATGAGAGCATTAGTCTGCATCACAGAGATGATAAGTTCCATTCAATTCAATAATCTTTTTAAAAGATTCTTTTATGTGCCAGATTTGAGGATACAAAGGAAAGCACTACTAAATATCCCCTTTAATTCAATTAGGATTGAATGGCATGGTTCAGTGGTACACAAACAGGTAGAAACAAAATAGATAGAGAACTTCAACGTCTGAGAAAATTATAAAAGTCTTCTTGGAGGATTTGAAATAAAATGAGGGATTTGACCATGGCTATATAGCTAATAAATGTAAATGTAAGTTAAGATCCTCCTGACACCAACCTTAGATCTCCATTACTCTTCTACCTTTCTTCTCATAGCCAGTATAAATGATCAAATATCATTCCATTCCTTACACATACAAGATGATTAATAAATATTTGCTGTATGTAATTGAAATGTTTCTTCTGTGTTTACATTCAACAAATGGGTTAACTAAACTTCTATGACACATAGCAAACCAAAAATATATGTATATGCAAATATGAACAGAGAGAATAAAAGATCTTTTATGTTTTATGGTTGACTATTCATTTAAGTAATGATAAAATTTGATGAGGAAGAATGTGTATAAAATAATCTCATTTAATAATGAAAGTGCCACAATACTCAGGAACTGGTATGTGAAAGGGACTCAAATATAAAAGCACAGGTAGATAAGTCTTTAAAAATTTAAGAAGGGATCAATAAAAATGTACCTTCATTAATAAAATATGCAATAAAGTGGTAAATTATGCATCTTGATTTTTAACTTATGCAAATTGATCTTCAACAAGAATAGTCAATTTGAATAGAAAAAATATGTACATAAATGAATGGAGCCATAGCAAACTAAGCAAAACGATGACTGCATTATGTACTTGTCACTGAGGAAAATGAAATATTAATTAGCAAATGTTCCTGCTGTTTCAGAAAAAGGGCCAGTAAAAAGGTAGGATGGAAACTATGCCTCTTCCCATTCTCCTGCCTTATTAGAGTTTCTGTACCATTATCACTTAATTGAAAAATTAAGTGGCCAACTGCACATAGAACTGTGTCAAATGATGCCCAGAAACAATTTATTGGACTCTACCACTATCTTAGAGGAGCCTGGGACATGACTATACCCCCACACATTCAAACTCAAGCAAGAGAAATAAGACAGAAAAATCTCTTGGATTAAGATCTGGAAAGATTACATCTGTGTAGATGGGTACTTGTATGTCCTTGACTTTACCTGACTCTAATCAGTCCCTTACAGTATAAATATAATGCCAGATTGAAATGAGATATTTGTAGATCATTTAAGAGTTAGAAAAGGAAATTTACTTAACCATAACAGGAAAAGAATATTTTGCAATTATTTGCATTCAAAATATTGCTAGACAATTCAGCTGAACAAAGATATGCCTAACTTAACTTTTGTGTTCCTTGAGGCATGAGAGGGAGACCAGAGGTCCCTATGTCTGTTTAGTAACCAGTCAACTAGGAAGATATTTCAAAAGCCTCAGCCCTTAGTCCCCTGATCCAATCAAATTTTAATACATTTTTATAGAAAAATTATTGTAGCTTGAAAGGAGTGGGGATAAAGTATTGCTCTTGCCTCATGGCACATGTGAATGAGCACCAGAATCTCCCTCACTTTCACATGTATATTCAGTTCCCTGAGGGAATGAAGATAGCAACCATAGGAAATGTGCAAAGTAATGAGGGAGAAGATGAGACATGTATATCACAATACTGAATTGGAGAGGTCAAAACTAGGGCAACGGAATAATTATTTGCAAGGATCACACCTTTCCTGGGTCAGTATGCTACCTAGAGGAAGTTTAGGGATAGGAAGGTGTCATACTATATTCCTATTTCCAGCATAACCAACAATGTGTACTTTTGGCATTTGGACAATGTGACCAGCCCATTAGAACTGCTCCCTCTACAGAAGAATTTGAATGTTTGCGTGTTTAGTTTGCTATACTGTCCTGGTTTCCTAGGTATGTAACAATGAATCCAGCACTATCACTCTGTAGTCTTTAGTGTGGGTGTCAGTCTACTATCTCATCTCTCCCATACTTTCCTTTGTAGCCCCCAAAAACTGAGCTAGGACAATGGTCACATTGTCTGAAGGCCAAAAGTACATATACCTAATAGACAATTTCACAGAAAATTCACTTAAGGTGGGTGCTCACATGGTGGTTAGAATAAACTATTCAAGGATACTCTCAAGGTCTTTCTGAAGAACTTTGGAATTGATGGTGTGATGTATGAGACACTAGCAAATGACTGCTCAGCATGGCATGCCAGCATCATTAATGTTGTGCCTATAAGCAAAGCATAATTGAAGTAGCTCAAAAGAAACATAAGATGTGCAAATTAAGAGCAGTCTCTGCTCCAAATGTTGAGACTCTCTGTGACTTATCTATGGTAGAGCTTTCAAAGCTTGAATTGTTCTGATCAGCAGACATATTTTATATTGAATCCAACATAGTGATGTTATTTTGGTCTTCTTCAAGAAGGAAGGACAACAATCAACCAAGATCATTCAATTGACAATGAAAGCCATAGCCCCTTGGTCATATGGACCTAAAAGACAAAAATAATTCAATAGTTAGAAAATGCAGTTAAAGAATACAATGGGACTGTATAAGGATAGTCCACTGAGTGCTTCAGAATGAGAACAGGACTGACATCTCCAAAATAGTATGCCTGTTTGGCCCCCTAATTTGGGAACCTGAATTAACACCACAAAGTTGGACTAGAAAGAAGCAGGGAAAGAATAAAACAAGAAATAACAGCGGAGATTCTCATTCAGGATGGACTCAGATTATCACAGAAAAAATGATAATGAAAGAAAGAAAGAAAGAAAGAAAGAAAGAAAGAAAGAAAGAAAGAAAGAAAGAAAGAAAGAAAGAAAGAAAGAAAGAAAGAAAGAAAGAAAGAAAGGAAGGAAGGAAGGAAGGAAGGAAGGAAGGAAGGAAGGAAGGAAGGAAGGAAGGAAGGAAGAAAGGAAGGAAGGAAGGAAGGAAGGAAGGAAGGAAGGAAGGAAGAAAGGTAGGAAGGAAGGAAGGAAGAAAGAAGGAAATAAAGAAAGAAAGAAAGGTAGGAAGGAAGGAAGGAAGATGGATAAAAAGAGGGATAAAAGAGGATGAAAGAAAGGAAGGAAGGAAGGAAGGAGGAAGGAAGGGTGGATGGAAGAAGGAAGAAAAAATAATTAATTAATTAGTTAGCTGTGAAACTGAGTTTATGTCTCTAAGGCCAAAGCTCCATCCATTATCTCATTCTCTATCTATGAAAAAAAATAATAAAAGTGATTTTAAAAATAGACTGATTGTATTTAAAGTATATATTAAAATAACTTGACATGATTTAATGAAAAAAATGTGACAATGAAAATAGCATATGACTATGCAACAATCTCAAGACTGATATACTCTCAGAACAAGTGTCAGTGACCTTGATAAATTTGAGGAATGCATGGTTATGAATAAATATGAAGGCTTTTGTGCTATAATTTACACACCTTTAAGCGCATTTAGGAATTAATTTTTAAGCTCTCTCTGAGAAAGATTATAAAGGAATGGAGAGGATCATCGACCTATTACTAAGAAAAGCTACTCGAGTCTACCACCCACTTGTTTGTTTATTTGCTTTCCCCATTCTTTAAAATCCTCTTTAAAACCCTTTCCCACTAAAGGTTTCTTAATTGAAAACATAACAATGAAACAAGCAGCCTTTCACTGATTTTCCGTCCAAAATACTATCTTGACAGTTACCCAACAGACTAAGAGATATAGATGATAAATCACTGCATTTATTAATTTATTTTCATTAAAAATGACTAGGAATAATAAAATGTAACCCTGAAGGCTTTCAAAAATATCCTTCCAAGAAACTCATTAGGATCATATAAAACTCTCAAAGATGCATCTATAAAAATAACAGTGTTCAGTGATTTCAATCACTGGTCTGGCATAAAACAAGGACTAAAACTAGAAGACATGGATTTAAACAAGTTGCCAATGGTAGGAAAAATGTTCTAGGTAACGTTAAAGCCCCACTCAGTAATCTCCAACAGTTTTCTATTACCTCTATGATCATAGTTAAGTTTTTATTAGCATTTAACCTCTTAGCAATATTCCTATCTTTCCGGTCTCTTAACAAATAGTGTTCTCCATGCATTACAGGATGAAGCCATTCTCCTCTATTTTCTGTTCCTAATACATTCACTGATTGTCTTTGCCTTTTTCTTCCCCCTCCCCCCCATTCTTGGAATGTTCTGTCTCCTAACCTCTAATTCTTATAATCTATGGTTTAAGTTTCTGATGAAGTGGGACCTTCTTCAGAAAAACTATCTCAGTACCCCTACTATCCTGGAGCCTTTGCCAACTTTCCATATATTCTGTATTTATCTTGGATGTGTCAATTATACCTGATCTTCATTAAATCTCAGTACACCCCAGAATACTACAAAGATTCCTCAGTTATACAGTGGCAATATCTATATATCTATGACTTAACCATTCATACAGGATAAATAGAGTAGTTCTTAAAACTGTATATGTGCACATGCAACTGGTGATGTGATGCAGTCTACAGAAACACTTCTTCAAGATAAATATATTAGGTGCTATGTATTTTTTGAGAAGAAATCAAGATACAGTGCTTGAAATTTGAAAACATTTGTATTTCTATGACCCAATAAAGTTCACTGGTATCAAAGTCCATTCTCCACTTCATCAATGATGTCCTTTTAAAGTGGTTTTACACACACACACACACACACACGTACATAAACATATGTATATGTGCATATATACATATGCACACGTATATCGCCATATATTCATGAGAACAGATGTTTAAACTATATCAAAAGGATTTGTTACCAATGTTAACTTCATAAAACCACTGTTATTGACAGAATTTTTGAGGAAATATGATAAGAAAGAGATAAACTAGCTATGATTCAAGAATGAGAACCAAGAAGACAAAAGTACATCAGTACTAGCAAATAATTCAGAGAACTACAACCATGCCTCTGGAAAGGTTTTTTTTTTGTTCTGTTTTTTTTTTTAAGCAATCAGGGTTAAGTAACTTGCTCAAGGTTACACAGCCAGTTATTTCTGGGTGTGGTGCTGAGTGTCCGAGCCCAGGATTCGATCTCCAGGTCGTCCTGACACTGGAGCCAGTGCTCTTACTTGCTGTGCTACCTGGTCGCCCCTGGAAAGTTTTCTTACAAAGAAGATGTGAAAATATACACACACACACAAGCACACATGCACCCACATATATATAGACAAACTCAAACACATACTCTCTCTCTCTCATATATGTCTATTTGTCTCTCTATCTATCTTCTGTCTATCTATCTAAGTATCAATCATCTATCTATCATTATAGTACAGAATGCCAGTGAGAAAATAATGAATAGTTTTTCATAGGTAATATCAGTAGGATCCATCCCAAGTATGAAGGTAATGTGATTTTTTTTTCAAGTCTTGACTTTTAATCATTGGAGATAATTTCTGGGACAGAAACTCCTTACATAAATTCAGACTGACTTGTCTTTAACCTAGTCTTAGAAATCTGTCTTCATCTTTTAAAGGTTAAATGACATCTCTTGGATAGCAACTAAATAGCTAAAATTATATGGAACTTTAAGATTTGTGCTATACTTTAATGTGTTGCTTCCATGTGTTTCTTATAACAACCTTGTGAGTATGTGCTATTCTGATTCCAATTTTACAGATGAGGAAACTGAGTCACAGAGAGGTTAAGTGACTTGGCTACTTTCACATAGCTTGTGTCTGAGACAAGATTCATACTTTGCTCTTCCTGACTCCAATTACAACAATCTGTATATACTGCTTCATATGGCATATATTCCATAGGCAGATATTAAAGCCAAATCTCCCTTACTCAAACATTAGAACTCTATCTATTCTGCCATACTGCTTCTCTGACTAAAGGGAATTTAAATATAGTTAAGTGTTTTTTTCCCTTGAATCTTACAGCAAGATTAAAAATCTATCCCTAAATTTGCCAAATGTGGCATTATTTAAAATTCACTTTAGCCTTTTAAGGAATACTGGAGCTTTTGAAACAGAGGAAGGGACTGAATTAGCTTTAACTTTGTGATGTTTAAAGTGAATATTTTCCCATCTAAGTCATCCCCTAGTATTATATAAGTGGTCTTCTAAATATCACAACTTTGCATGGTTGAACTGTTCTTTTTTAGCTTGACTTTTTAGTGCATATGAAATGTTTTGGATCAGAAAAAATTATATGCTTCACACCACTAGAAGACAGACATCATGACATTTTCAAAGTCACTCTATAGGTAACAGAATTTGAGAAATATTGTGAGTCATTTTAAAATATTCTAAATCTCAAAAATGGGAAGAAAAACTTTTCACTTGTACTTTATCCATTCATCTACAGCAGGGACCAAATCTATTGATATCTTTGGGTAGAAGTTGTAGACAACTGAATACTAATAGGATATAGTGAGCATAATTTAAGAATCACAATTTGACATCATGCCTTGGGATATGTACTTAGAGGCTGCTGAAATTTTCCATTTATTCCCATTTGGCCACAAGGTATGTGTTCGAACACTTAAATTGAAAATCAGATTTACCTTTACAGACCTGGGAAAGCTAAACTTACTTAAATTATTAAAAATGAGTTGATAGTGAGGTCATAACATTTCTCCCAAATGCCCACATAAAATATACTTAGTTGTTACTTTTGAAAAATGTTCTTTTCCTCTGTTCACTACCCCTTAAGCTAAGGTATAGTCATTCTTGTAGAGGAACTGCTTTATGAACTGTGTTCTGGTTGTGGTTTGTCCTTTGGTCCCTAAGAGGGAGATTATGACATGACTTGCAACTGACTTTGATATGAGTGAGAGAGAGTTATTCAAAGTCATCAGCCTCACTTTCTCCTCCAGAGCCACCTGGGTCCAGTGGCTTGATATACATCAGGATGACTGGGGATGGCCCAGGATGCCTTGTTCCTTTTCAGGTAGTGTATTTTCAAGTTCTCACTTTGAGTGAGGTAAAGCAAATTTAGTGAATAGGCATCTCAAAGGTTGACACCTTTAAATTAAAAAAAAACTAGGAGAAGACTCTCAGGGTTGAGGGTCACAAGTTAAACAGTTACTATGTGTATTCAGTCTGGGCCAGGAGGACCAAAAAAAAAATAATGATTAAGTGGCACTTGGGCAGGGACCTATTGTCCAATTCGTGACATCTAGAGTGAATTAGGTTTAAGGTTGGTCTTTGAGAAAGAAAACTAGGCAGTAAACCCCAAGTTAAATAGTAGCTTTCTGTCATCAAAATTTCCTTTTCTTCAGGCAGAACACCCTCAGGTAATTTGAGGAACACTAGGTAGATCTCCTTGCCTAAAATAATAACAATAATAATTATAATAACCATCATCATCATAATAATAATCTCTGTATTGTTCCATCTACATGTCTAAAATTCTGTCCCTATAAATTCATTCCTTTTAATCTGTTGTATGTATTAAGCAGCGTTGTGATTTGGTTCCTTTTGAGTTTCTTAATGGTGTGTGACTGGAATTTGCACCATTGTGTTTTGTAATGCTTTCCAGCAAGAGATTAGTTAGCTCAAAGTACCTTTGCAGATATAAAGCACTCTCCTTTAAAGTCCTTCTTATTCCTTGTAATTTTTTCCCCTGATCCTAATACAACTATACCAGGCCTTGAATTATTTTCTGTCTTTAGGAATCTCCTATTAAAATGCAAATGTTGCTGAGGAGAGATGAATCTTAAAGTCACTTAGCTGAGACAAATAAAGTCAGTTAGAGGGAGGTAGAAGGCCAGGAATAACATGATAAGCATATTGGGAATGTAACACTTGAAAGGGACATACCAGTGCTCCCCAACCAAAATTTTATTTGGGAAGGCAATTTGGGGTTAAGTGACTTGCCCACAGTCATGTGACTAGTATGTGTGTTAAGTATCTGAGGTCAGATTTGAACTCAGGTCCTCCTGACTACAGGGCCAGTGCTCTATTCACTGCTCTACCTAGCTGACCCCCACCCGCAACCAAAATTTAGCAACTTACAAATTTTGCATAAGTTTGCTCCTATACGTAAAAGAAATGGTATAACAAATTGATCCCAGAAAATATCACAAAAATGGAAAATATAGCAAAAAATTATCACCAAATATATAAACACCTAGTTCTTTATCTGCTTAGAAAATTAGATGTAAAATGTAAAATTATTCAAGGTGATTGATCCACAATTTTTTTGCCTTCCCATTATAATTTTCTATCAGATACTCAATTAGCGCTAAAAAGGCAAAGAGAGGCAGATTATAGACTGGATTAGCCCCAAGTATAATAATCAGCTTTTCTGCAACTGAATATTAGAAACAAATAACAGCAGAGTTTTAAAATGAGCATCACAAAAAAGTATGAGGCTATTAAATTCAACTTATTGAACTTTAATAATCTTTCATTAATCCTAAGCATACAAAGGCAAATATAAAGAAATCAGGTCTTCAAGGATCTTACATTTTATCATATGATAGCAATCCTTGAAAATGAATGATCAAAATCTTTTTGTAGACAGAAAAGGTGGCATAGTGGGTCAAATGATGAAATTGGAATTTGGAAGATCTGGGTTCTAATCTTCTCTCTAACTTTTGTGTATGATTATTGGCATATCATTAAACTTTTTGAGTTTCAGATAATTTCACCAAGACTTAGTTAATAAATTCCATACTAATCATAAACAATTTTGGTGAAGAGAATTGCCACCTTCATGAAAAATGTCTATCCCTCTCTATGTTAGCTGTTATATACCAAAAAGGGAAAATTTGGGGCAATTTCTTTTAGCAAGTACTTTTGTACCTCTATGTCCTAAAATGATTTATTTAATTGGCAATTTTAAAGTTATTTATGCTTATATTTGCCTCATTCATCTGAGGTCTTAGCTCCCTCTGTCTTAGCAAAACTCATCCAGATCACCAAGCAATGACACCAGCTTTTCAGTTTTGTCATTCTTTCTTGTTTTGTAGTACTGCCCAAATTGTTCATACATCTTTTCTAGCTGGCCCTCAATAATGATTTGAAGGTCCTGCTCAGTTGAGGTTTTGACCCCCCTCTCTTGGTCTCTCCAGCAGCTAGTGTTTTCTAGCTAACAATTCCAGGTTTCTTATTACGTTTGACTAAGCCTCTGCCAATTTCTTTTCTAAGTCAGATAAAGCTACAAATGAAATATAAGTAAATTATCACCAATATACAATGTTTGGGACATGTACAATCAGAGCAAGTTAAAATATGCTCTGGAGACATATTATTGGCAAAAATGATGCATGGAAAAAAGTTATTTAATAATGTTTGATATGTTAGATAAAGTTTTTTCTTATCATGGTTATTAACCTTCATTCAAGTTGAAAAAAATTCCAGCATGATACAAATTTCATGTAACCATCACATTATTTTTCCTATTTCTGTTATGTAGGTCATGAAGGAATATGAGAGAATTAAAAGTAAAGTAATGTGTTAAAAATCAATGCCTCTTCTAAAAAGTGGGATTTTACTTCTGAATCATTTTGCTTCTGAATCATTCAAACATAGGCAACTTTCAGTGCAATGAGGAAAATGGATGGAATTTCAATTATAGAGCCACAACTAATCTGTAAAGAGGCTGTGCTTTCAATCTATATTAGCCTAATCAAGTTCCTGATTATTGTTTCAATTTTCCATCATCTCTCCTTACCATTACATCTTCCATAGAGCTACTAATATTATCTTCCTATAGTTGGGTCATAGGAATCTAGATCTAATATTGGTGAAGTAATCAAACTTTCTCATTTGCCAGATCTGGAAACTGAAACCGAGAGAGAATAAGTGGCTTTCCTGTTTTCCCTGGACTTCAGTTTGCAAGGTTAGTAAATGACAGGGCCACAATTTGAAAGCAGGTCTTCTAACTCTTAAGTTAGGTTCCTTTGTGCTGAATTATAGCCATTTCTTAATTCTACTTGAGACCTTCAGAAGCTCAATATTGCTTCTAAAGAAACCACAGCTTCCTCAGTGTAACATTTTTATCAGCTGGTTCTGTTGCTCAGACTAACTTTATGAACCTAGGTAAGTCACTTTATCCAGTGTGCCTCAGTTTTTTTCATGTGTGAAATAAACTGGAGAAGGAAATGGTGAATCTCTCCAGTTTCTTTTCAGAAAAAAAAAATAGGTCATGAAGAGGCACACACAACTGAAAATTACAAAACAACAAATATCGGAGCAATCTGAGTTGGTAACTAAAGCTTAAGCAATAGATGAATCCAAGAAATAAAATTAGGCACCAAAAGCAAGTCAAGCTAAGTGGCAAAGACTTCTTCCGATGTGAGGGAAAAAAAGGAAACCCTAATGAACAGTCTTTCATCTGTCATACATTTGCTTCAATTGAGTAAAATAATAGGGTCATGGGACTTGAGGGTAGTGCATTACTACATCTGGGTGAGCTTTTTCCCTTCAGTTGTCAACTCACACTAGTAATTACATTCAGTATCCAAAAGAACAGGAGATCTGCCATGGGATTTTGCTTCAGCTCCTATCCTCCTTTACTGTTTGGGCCTAATTCCTTATCTATCTAATTTTGATCTTTGCTGCACATCTATTCTTCTTCCTATGCTTCTTAATCATAACTTTTGACTCTGAGCTGAGTCCGTAAGTACCCCCCTGTCATCTACAGCATTTTGATGTAGGATGCGGCAGGAAGTCCAGAGCCAGTGTGACAATTTGGGGGTATAAAAGTGGAGCCAAGGAATAAACAACTCCACTGATTGATACTGCCTTCCCTAATGTGATCCACAATATGACTTTCACCCACTCTCAAGGCTGTAAATTTAAACTCTCTGATCCAAGCCATGAATCCTAGAAAATTATAAAATGTTTTCACAGTTTGAGACCAAATATAACAGTTTTGTGATTATAAGGATGACTTCCATAAACTTCACAAGGAGATTTTTAAATACACACACACACACACACACACACACACACACACACACAAACACACACACATTGAGAAGAATTTGAAGTCAGTGGACCCTCATTCAAATCTTGGCTCTGCTGTTTTGATACTCCACTTACCTATCTGGACATTAAATTCTTCATTTATAAAATGAAGAGATTGGACTAAATGATCTCATATGTCCCTAACAGCTCTAAACCTATGTCAAATATGGTTTTCCATAATTATCAGTATGGCATTTCATTTTTACAATTAATCCAAAATTCTTTTCAGTTTAATAAGCTTTTTGATAGCTTCTAATTGTTAACCCAAAAAAACCCACTTTTTTTTGTTTTGATATTTGATTTGTTCTCTAAAGAGGGTGAGGATTTTAGGATTTGTGATATCATTGACAAAGGAAAGTAATTCAGAAGGTGGAAACATCAGTTCCAAATGCAGGTCAGTAATTCCTCTAATACTCAGAGTTTTAAAATAGTCTAGGAATGATAGGTTAAATGAAATGCTCACGGTGAAACAAGTATCAATAGTGAGAAAAAGAAGTTGAATCCATGTCTCTCTTTTCAATATAACACTCTTTCTCTCCCCCCCCCCCCAATATGTAAAGGAAGTCAGTTTAACAACTGTCAGGTCTTAACTTGGGAGAGATTTAAAGTTCAGGTACATTTGCTTCACATAAGAATTGAGAAATATGATAATAATTTATGTTTTACAAAAAAGAAATTAACTTTTATCTAATAACTAGGATTTTGTAGAAAACTTTAATTTACATTTTTTGACTCATTTGATTCCCACAAGAGCCCAAATATGTAGGTGCAAGATGAAAAATAAATATAATAATCACTTACCCATGAGGAACTCGCATCTAACAGTAAAACCAGCAAGTATATTCATACTCATTTGAAGAGTGATCTAATTTTAACAAAATGCTCCATATATTAATGAAGATTTCTGTCTTCTGTTTCTGTCAAGAACCTTTAACCTGATATATCTAAAAATTTTTGTTGTAGTTATTCTTATTTTTTTATATTTTTTATAATTCTATAGGTATGTCATACTTCTTTGTAATCCCATGTATTTTATTTTATACCTTTAAAAGTTCTATTATGAGGAGGGACTAGGACACAAAACAAGTTTAAAAATCCCAATCTGCATAAAACTTCTTCTGCATAATTCAAGCTCTTAAATACCATACCATAAGATCCTGACACCTTACCATTTTTCATGACCCTGAAACTTGGGAAAATATGTTAAGAATTTTGGGGAATGGTCAGTATGCTTAATACTGGTTGGTATTCTTGGTTTTCAAATCATCATTCTAAGTGATAGAAATTGAATTTAGAGCACTGTGACAGTGGGGAAAACAAAACAAAATATTTGCTTTGAATTAATAGGATTGGGTTAAAAACACAAGATGAAAAAATATCTTCGTGACCTTATACATTTAAGTCACCACTCTGGGTTTCATTTTTCTCATCTTTAAAAAGTAAAAATTGGACTAGATGGCCTCTGAGTTCCCTTCCAGATTTGGATCGATGATCTAGCTTTCTATTGTCCTATGAACAAGATTCCCACTATCTGGGTTAACTTTTTTACATGGAATTAAGATGGAATCATCTGTATGTATCTGGTATGCTAGGCAGACATAGATGGATCAATTCAAAGTTGGTCTCTTTGACTTCATTAGCCTTCTCATTCCATACTAATCATTTGTGCCCTTTCATCTGATATTTACATCACAATGTTGATTTATGTGAGGAACTGTCTTTCCTCAGGTGATATCCCATAAGTTATTAACAGAGGTTTCTATGATACAAGTAAATATCTATTTAAACCCACTTTTGCATTTTTTCAAGTAATATCTTCTGCAAGTATTTCCCAAAGATTCATTGTTCCTGAAAAGAGCTCAAGGTGAGATTCCTTGTTTTATTTCTAACTGTTCAGGGCAGAGGAAAGAGAAACCAAAAGAGAGGGGAGAAAGAAGAAAAGAATAGGAGGGGGGGATAATTTTACAAGGTAAGTGACTGTTCTAATTTGAATTACATTAAAATAAATCTTAATACTAGACAACAAACTGATCAGACTTAATAATCACTTATTTCTATTATTACATAATTATATATATATATATATATATATATATATATATATATATATATATAT